>NC_047118.1:24355162-24698495 GCF_902500255.1 Thalassophryne amazonica | reverse complement strand
AGGCGTGGAAAAACTTACGCATGCGCACGAAGGTTCAAGCTTGGCTGACGTACAAACATATGAATCAAACCCATATAGTTTTTAAAAAAAATAAAACGGTCGGATTCTTTTCTAATAGACCTCGTATAAGTGACATTTTACTATAAGGTATGTTATTGATAGTTTACCCTGATTTTCCAAATATTCTACAAGCTTTAGCTGTGGTTTTTGAAGTCTTCATAAATTTCATCTAGTTTAATTGTTCTGAGTTAATGCATAATTTGGTTTACAATTAAAAGGAAAATCATTCCAGGTCCTACTTCCACGTCATATTCTGTTATTTCAACATCATCACTGACAGGTCAATAAAAGGTTGAATATAGGATCATTTAAATATCCACTAATTTTCAGATTTGTTCTTCCAGGAGATGCTGAAAAAGTATAATTTCATTCTGGGGCCCCACAGGGCCCTAGACCCCGGATCCTGGGGTGCTGACCACCCCCCCCCCCCCGCAAATTTTCCTCAGGTTTCACAATTTTCATTTCACAGCCCTGATATATATATATATATATATATATATATATATATATATATATATATATATATATATATATATATATATATATATATATATATGAGAAAAATGATGACATGTTCAATACTTTTACCCATTGTAGACCAAGCCCCTCCATGGGCTGTACCATCGACAGATAGAGGAAGTTGTTGACATCAGGAAGTCCTAGAAGTGGCTTGAAATAGCTGGTCTAAAGGATAGCACAGAGGGTCTGATCATGCCAGCACAAGAACAAGCCAGAAGCACCAGATCCATAGAGGCAGGAATCCACCACAGCCAACAGGACTTCAAATTCCAGACAGACAAGCAGCTGCTGGCCAACCAACCAGACATAGTGGTGGTTGACAAGGGAAAGAAGACCACAGTTCTTATCAGTGTGGCGAGAGAGAGACTTTAACAGTGAAGCTTCCTAAAGCTTCACTGTTAACTACATTGTTACTAATTACCAAGTCATCACAACAGCCTTAACAATGCATCTTCACAAAGATAATTACTATGCATTTTTAAGTAGTTACTTCTGATAATCACAGGATAGGTCTGGTTATACTGACAGGGCAACAAAGAGACCACGCAGTAAATACAAATGGGTCAAGAAACAGAAGTGAGACATGTTAACGCTACTACCTCACATGACTTATTCAACCAATCAGGCTGAATAAAATTATGACAGAAAGGCTTTTTGAATTTTTAATGTGGACTGAGCGGGACTCTGCCACATGTTTAATTCATTCTGCTTAAATGGCAGAGCATGAATGTTGAATTTGTTTCAGCTGTGTTTCTTCTTTGAACAGCTGATTATTGACTTGTAAAATTTTTTCTTCTTTCTTCTGTTTTAAGATTGTGTTGGTATACGTGTATATAGGGGTGAGGTAGGATTCATTAAAAAACACAAATCATAAAATAGCTGCTGTGGATCTTGTTCATTTCCAAATAGTGAAAACACACACAAACACACAAAGAAACAGCTGATTGAAAAAAAAAAACAAAAAACAAAAAGAGCAAAGAGGCGACATCGTGTCCCACAAAAATAATTTAAAGATTTTTTTCAATACATCCCTTACCCTCCATCAGTTCATAATAATGAAAGAATTAATGATTAATCAACTACTAAATTAATCAATAACTCTTTTGACAGCCAAGTTATTTTCTGCTTTAGTTTCTTTCCTCCTATCTGGCAGTAAAGTATATATATATATATATATATATATATATATATATATATATATATATATATATATATATATATATATATATATATATATATATATATATATATATATATATATATATATTTTTTTTTTTTTTTTTTTTTTTTTTTTTTTTTTACAAAAACCTAACAATTAATCAAAGTCCCTGTAGAAAATGGATGGATGGTGGATGGATGGATGGATGGATGGATGGATGGACAACTAATCAATCAATTATTTTCTCAACTGATTACAAAAATAATCATTAGTTGTAGACAAACTAATGGAGAAAAAGTCAACACATGCCACACATGGTTTAATTAACCAGCATGCTTTCGCATGATTGAGATTTTTGCATGACTGAGATCTTCAAGTGTTTAGCCAGGAGAAACTCCATTTACACTGAGGTTGTTAACAAAATGAAGCACGTACACTAACTGTTCCTCTGAGACTCTCATCAATCAGATGAATGTCAGTAACACCAGTGAAATGCTGGATCATAGCCACACTTTGCACCGGTGTCCACAAGCACCTGTTTGACCAGTCGATTTCATGCAGAGTTGGGTGAATAATATGCACCTTCAATTACAATTTTTCTGAATGCAGATTGCACTCCCACATCACCTCATGCCTGCACACAAGCTTTACTAGAACAGCATTCAAATTTTAAAAATAAAATAATTATAGATTCTCGATATTAAATTTTAAAAATGATATCTTTTAAAGTAACAAGGAAGGCAAATCTCTGCAACTTTGTGCAAATTATCACATACTGGTTTACATGAAATAGCCATATCATATTTAGCCGCATTTTTGGTTTGTCAATTACAACCCTTTTATGATGTCAATTGATTCTTTTCAACTTGCTTCTGCACAGGAGCTTGATCTAAAAGTGTTTGATTACTCTGAACACAAATCTCATAGCATTGATTACAATATTAATCCGGATTGTTTTTTTCTCAAAAATACTACTAACCACTGCAGTTACTTTACAGAGGAACAACTTAAGGACTGTTCCATGATAAACGGTTCTTTCTCCATTATACATTTTAATAGTAGAAGTCTTCCTCTGAATTTGACCAAAATTCAGGATTGTTTAAAAAGTGTCCATAACCCCTTTTCTGTCATTGCGGTTACAGAGACATGGTTGAGGGATGAGCACATGGACATGGTCCGGCTCGATGGTTATGAGCTTTTTTTAAATAGGATGAATAAAAGGGGTGGTGGTCGTGGCACTTTACGTCAGTTCTAGTTATCAGTGTGAAATTGTCAATAATATGTCTTTTTCTTTTGATAATGTTATGGAATGTGTCTCAGTGGAAATTAAATGTGAAAAATCAAAAAACATAATCATAAGTTGTATTTACAGAGCTCCTGGATCAAACACAAATATTTTTGTGGATAAATTGACAGATATGTATAACACCTATAAAAATAATAAGCTTTTGTTTATCTGTGGAGACTTCAATATGGATTTCCTCAATCCTCATTGTCAATCACACATAGATGAATTTATTAATTCCGTATTTTGTATGGGATTGTATCCAGTAATTACTCATCCAACAAGGATAACTAGGAATTCATCAACACTTATTGACAATATATTGACAAACATTACTACGGGAAACATAATGGGTGGACTTCTCATTAGTGATATCAGTGATCATCTGCCTGTTTTTGTTGTTTTCAATTCATTAGTTGATAAAATTGACCATATTAATATTACAAACTTCACAAGGAAAATAACAAAGGAAACAATGGAAAAGCTTAGGGCAGATTTAAGACAGCAAAATTGGAGTAACATTTACATTGAGGATGTTGATCAATCTTACGAATTATTAATTTCTATTATTTCTAATTTATATGATAGACATTCCCCGTGTGTGTTAAAAAATTGAAAAACGTTAAGCAAAGATAAACCTTGGATCACTAAGGGACTTCTGAATGCATGTAAAAAGAAAAATTTTTTGTATAAGCAGTTTTTAAAATCTAGAACAACTGAAGCTGAGATAAGATATAAATCATATAAAAACAAATTAACTTACATTATGCGATCATGTAAAAAACAGTATTATAGTGATTTATTGGAAAAAAATAAAACGAATATAAAGGGTACTTGGGGGTTGTTAAATGAAATCACAAATAAGAAAAAAGATGTCAAAAAATATCCTGCCTATTTTTATGCAAATACTGACACAATTGTTAAAGAAAACAAAGCTATTGCAGATCATTTTAATGGTTATTTTGTTAACGTGGGTAAAAACAGCAAATACAATCATTCCTTCCAAAACGTGCTCCTTGAATTACAGCAAAACAATAGAAACAGTTCATGATTCAATGTTTATTAGAGGAACAGATGAAAAAGAAATTATTGATATAGTTCACAAACTTAAAGGGAAAAAATCAACTGATAGTGACAGTTTTGATATGTTTTTGGTTAAAAATATTATTGATTGCATTGTTAAGCCTTTAACATATATCTGTAATTTGTCATTAATGACTGGGAAATTTCCTTTCAAAATGAAAATAGCTAAAGTGATCCCATTGTTCAAATCTGGTGACAAGCATGTCTTTTGCAATTATAGGTCAATCTCCCTCTTACCACAATTTTCCAAAATTCTGGAAAAGGTATTTGAAAGTAGGTTAAATGATTTTTTAACTAAACATCATATCCTTAACGAGCAGCAATACGGTTTTAGAAAGAATCACACTACTTCGTTGGCTGTGATGGATTTTGTTGAACAAATTACCAACGCGATTGAAAATAAGCTGTTGGGAAAGTGTAGTGACACGGACCCACAACAGGGGGTGTAAATGAGTGGACAATAGATGAGCCAAAAATACAACACTTTACTGTTGTGAAAAATGCACAACGAGAATACAGACAAATGCAGAATTTGGATTACAATCAAACTATACAAGGTGATGTGTGGGTAGGCTCGAGGATAGAAGACGTCTGTCCCGAGAAGAACCGGATCCCACACGATTTCCACTGCCACCGAACCCGAAGGATACTGGAGCCGCCAAGTCCCGAGTCCCCAGGTGGTCACCATCTCCGACTGTCGGATCTGGTACTGCTGGCAGAAGAACAGATGTGATGAGTGTGTGACAATACACTTAGTAAACAGTCAGCAATCCGATATTCCAGGTGGGAAACAACACCTCCACCTTTAACACAGAACACAGGTAAGCAGAGCCAAAGAGCTACTTAGCGTTTTGTCGTGAGGGCGAAGAACGTCACTTTCACGGAACCACAAAATGCTGCACCCAGCAGACAGCAGCTATAGCAACTCCTGCAAACACTCAGAAAGGAATTATGTGTGTAACGGCACAGTCAAAACGGCTGAGAATTTACCATAGAGGTAGACGATATCTCGGCGACGAGGTAGAGATGTCGTCCGGTTTTTGTATGCGTGGTTGAAGACCTGGTGATTGGTGACAGCTGTCATAGTTGATGAGTGACAGCTGTCACCACGGCTGTTCCTGTGAGGCGGCAGCGCCCTCTCGTGCCTGAAGCCCGCACTTCAGGCAGGGCGCCCTTTGGTAGTGGGCCAGCAGTACCTCCTTTTCAGCGGCTCACACAACAGGACCCCCCCCCCCCCCAACGGGCGCCTCCTGGCGCCCGACCCGGCTTATCGGGATGGCGACGTAGAAATCGGCCAGGAGGGCCGGATCCAGGATGAAGCTCTTCTTCACCCAGGAGTGTTCTTCGGGTCCATAACCCTCCCAGTCCACCAAGTACTGGAACCCCCGGCCCTTCCGGCAGACGTCCAGGAGCCGACGCACAGTCCAAGCCGGCTCCCCGTCGATGATCCGGGCAGGAGGCGGCGCCGGTCCGGGAGCACAGAGGGGTGAGGTGTGATAGGGTTTCAACCTGGAGACATGGAAAACGGGGTGGATCCGCAGTGAAGCTGGGAGCTGTAGCTTCACTGTGGCAGGACTGATGACCTTGAGGATCTTAAATGGTCCAATGTATCTGTCTTTCAGTTTCGGGGAGTCCACTTGTAGCGGGACATCTTTTGTGGAAAGCCATACCTCCTGCCCGGGCTGGTATGCAGGGGCCGGGGAACGCCGGCGATCTGCATGGGCTTTGGCCCTCATCCGGGATTTCAACAAGGCAGAACGGGTGGTGTGCCACACCCGATGGCACCTCCGCAGGTGGGCCTGGACCGAGGGCACACCGACCTCTCCCTCAACAACGGGAAACAATGGGGGCTGGTACCCCAGACACACCTCAAACGGGGAGAGGCCGGTGGCAGAGGACACCTGGCGGTTATGAACATACTCGATCCAGGCCAGATGTTTACTCCAGGCCGTCGGGTGTGCAGACGTCACACAGCGCAGGGCTTGCTCCAGTTCTTGGTTGGCCCGTTCTGCCTGTCCGTTGGTCTGCGGGTGATACCCGGACGAGAGGCTCACGGTGGCCCCCAGTTCTCGGCAGAAACTCCTCCAGACTTGAGAGGAGAACTGGGGACCACGATCTGAGACAGTGTCTGTTGGTATCCCTTGCAGACGCACGACGTGGTGGACCAGGAGGTCTGCTGTCTCCTGGGCCGTAGGGAGCTTTGGGAGGGCCATGAAGTGGGCTGCCTTGGAGAATCAGTCCACTATCGTGAGGATGGTAGTCATGTCCCGGGACGGCAGGAGGCCCGTGACAAAGTCCAGGCTGATGTGGGACCAGGGGCGATGGGGCACAGGTAACGGTTGGAGGAGTCCCTGTGCCCGTTGGTGATCAGCTTTTCCCCTGGCGCAGGTGGTGCAGGCCTGGACATAGTCCCAGACGTCGGCTTTCATGGACGCCCACCAGAAGCGCTGCCGGACCACTGCCACGGTCCTCCGCACCCCCAGATGGCAGGAGAGTTTAGAACCGTGACAGAAGTCCAGGACGACAGCTCTGGCCTCTGGTGGGATGTAGAGGCGGTTCTTCGGTCCTTTACCTGGGTCCGGGTTCCATGCCAGGGCCTCCCGGATGGTCTTCTCCACGTCCCAGGAGAGGGTGGCCACAATATTGGACTCAGGTAGAATGGATTCCAGCGGATCCGACAGCTTGGTTTTGACTTCGACTTCGTGAACCTGGGACAGAGCATCCGATCTTTGGTTCTTGGTCCCGGGGCGGTAGGTGATCCGGAAGTCAAAACGCCCGAAGAACAGTGACCAGCGGGCTTGCCTGGGGTTCAGCCACTTGGCGGTCCTGATATACTCCAGGTTCCGGTGGTCCGTGAAAACCGTAAATGGTACCGTGGCTCCCTCTAACAGATGTCTCCACTCCTCAAGAGCCTCCTTCACCGCGAGGAGTTCCCGATTGCCCACATCATAGTTCCGCTCAGCTGGGGTCAACCTGCGTGAGAAATAGGCACAAGGATGAAGAATCTGATCGGACTCCCCGCTCTGGGACAGCACGGCTCCTATCCCTGAGTCCGAGGCATCCACTTCTACCACAAACTGGCGGCTAGGATTGGGCTGCACCAGAACTGGTGCAGTTGAAAACCGGCGTTTCAACTCCCTAAACGCGGCCTCGCACCGATCCGACCAAGTAAATGGTACTTTGAAGGAGGTCAAAGCTGTCAGGGGGCTAACTACCTGACTGTAGCCCTTTATGAACCTCCTGTAGAAATTCGCAAAGCCGAGGAAATGTTGCAGCTTCCTACGGCTTGTCGGTTGGGGCCAGTCTCTCACCGCCGCAACATTGGCCGGATCAGGGGCAACGGAGTTGGAGGAGATTATGAACCCCAGGAAGGACAAAGAAGTGCGGTGGAACTCACACTTCTCACCCTTCACAAACAGCCGGTTCTCCAACAACCGCTGCAGGACCTGACGTACATGCTGGACATGGGTCTCAGGATCCGGGGAAAAAATGAGAATATCGTCTAGGTATACGAAGACGAATCAGTGCAGGAAGTCCTGCAAGAAGTCATTTACCAAAGCCTGAAACGTCGCAGGTGCATTGGTGAGGCTGAACGGCATGACCAGGTACTCAAAGTGACCTAATGGGGTGTTGAATGCCGTCTTCCACTCGTCTCCCTTCCGGATCCGAACCAGGTGGTACGCATTCCTAAGATCGAGTTTTGTGAATATTTGGGCTCCATGCAGGGGCGTGAACACCGAATCTAACAGGGGTAGAGGGTACCGGTTGCGGACCGTGATCTCGTTCAGTCCCCTGTAGTCAATGCATGGACGGAGGCCGCCGTCTTTCTTGCCCACAAAAAAGAAACCTGCACCCATCGGGGAGGTGGAGTTCCGGATCAACCCGGCAGCTAACGAGTCCCGGATGTAGGTCTCCATTGATTCGCGTTCAGGACGTGAGAGGTTGTACAGCCTGCTGGATGGATACTCAGTGCCCGAGATCAAATCAATGGCGCAATCGTACGGACGGTGTAGGGGAAGAGTGAGTGCCAGATCTTTGCTGAAGACATCAGCGAGATCATGGTACTCCTCAGGCACCGCCGCAAGATTGGGGGGGACTTTGACCTCCTCGTTAGCGGTCAAACCGGGCAGAACCGAGGATCCTAGACATTCCCGGTGATAGGTTTCGCTCCACTGAGCCACAACCCCAGACGTCCAATCAATCCGGGGGTTGTGTTTGATCATCCAAGGGAAGCCCAAAATCACGCGGGAGGTAGAAGGAGTCACATAAAACTCGATCTCCTCCCGATGATTCCCAGACACTACCAAAGTTACTGGCAGTGTCTTGTGTGTGATTAAAGGGAGAAGGGTGCCATCTAGTTTCCGCACCTGAAGGGTTAGATCCCCACTCAGGATCGTAACTGGGAGTTGTGCAGAAAGACGGGTTTGTCCCACGTGTATTTCTTGGCCCACCCTTAGCCCAGTTTCTAAGAGCGGGCGTTGGTGTTTAACCATTTGGGGCAGTCTCTCTGCTGATGCTCATTTGAGCCGCAGATAAAGCACTCTCCGAGGACCAGTCTCCTTTGTCTGTTAGTGGCTCTGACTTTAGCCCTGCTCATGTCCATAGCATCGTCAGCAGGGGGAGCTGTCACCAAACAGAGCGCTGAGGCAGTGGAGTGCGGGGAGGGCGGTACCTTTTCGGAACCGGAAGGGAGAGGGACGGCGCGTACCCGACCACACCCTTCGTCTCGCTCCCGACGGCATTCCTCTATCCGATTGTCTAATCGTATGACCAGATCAATAAGCCCATCTAAATCCTGCGGCTCATCCTTAGCCACCAGATGCTCCTTCAGGACTGACGACAGTCCGTTTACGAAGGCGGCGGGGAGTGCAGCGGTATTCCAGCCGGACCTCGCAGCCGCGATGCGGAAGTCGACTGCATACTCTGCTGCACTCCGACGCCCCTGTCTCATTGACAGCAGCGCTGTTGAAGCAGTCTCGCCTCTGTTTGGGTGATCAAATACTGTTCTGAACTCCCTCACAAACCCAGTATAAGAGGTAAGGAGCCGTGAATTCTGCTCGCAGAGCGCCGTAGCCCAGGTGCATGCCTCCCTCGAAGCAGATTAATCACATAAGCCACCCTACTGGCATCGGACGCGTACATCACGGGACGCTGTGAAAAGATGAGCGAACACTGCATTAAAAAGTCTGCGCACGTCTCCACACAACCTCCGTACGGCTCTGGGGGACTTATGTATGCTTCAGGGGATGGTGGGGGGGGTTCGTTGAATGACCAGTGGAATGTCTATATTCGGCACCGGGTCAGCAGGAGGAGCTGGAGCAGCGCCCTGAGCACGCGCTTCCACCTGCGCGGTGAGAGCCTCCATCCGCCGATTGAGGATGACGTTCTGCTTGGTCATTAGATCCAACTGAGCAGTAAAGGTGGTGAGGATTTGCTGCAACTCACCTAACACGCCTCCTGCAGATGCCTGTGCACCTTGCTCTTCCATTGGCTGTTCAACAGATGGTTGACGCCCCTTGGGATCCATGACGGTGGCCGAGATATCCTGTTGGGAAAGTGTAGTGACACGGACCCACAACAGGGGGTGTAAATGAGCGGACAATAGATGAGCCAAAAATACAACACTTTACTGTTGTGAAAAATGCACAACAAGAATACAGACAAATGCAGAATTTGGATTACAATCAAACTATACAAGGTGATGTGTGGGTAGGCTCGAGGATAGAAGACGTCTGTCCCGAGAAGAACCGGATCCCACACGATTTCCACTGCCACCGAACCCGAAGGATACTGGAGCCGCCAAGTCCCGAGTCCCCAGGTGGTCACCGTCTCCGACTGTCGGATCTGGTACTGCTGGCAGAAGAACAGATGTGATGAGTGTGTGACAATACACTCAGTAAACAGTCAGCAATCCAATATTCCAGGTGGGAAACAACACCTCCACCTTTAACACAGAACACAGGTAAGCAGAGCCAAAGAGCTACTTAGCGTTTTGGCGTGAGGGTGAAGAACGTCACTTTCACAGAACCAAAAAATGCTGCACCCAGCAGACAGCAGCTACAGCAACTCCTGCAAACACTGAGAAAGGAATTATGTGCGTAACGGCACAGTCAAGATGGCTGAGAATTTACCATAGAGGTAGACGATATCTCGGCGACGAAGTGGAGATGTCGTCCGGTTTTTGTGTGCGGGGTTGAAGACCTGGTGATTGGTGACAGCTGTCATAATTGATGAGTGACAGCTGTCACCCCGGCTGTTCCTGTGAGGCGGCAGCGCCCTCTCGTGCCTGAAGCCCGCACTTCAGGCAGGGCACCCTTTGGTAGTGGGCCAGCAGTACCTCCTCTTCAGCGGCCCACGCAACATAAGCAATATACTGTAGGGTTTTTTTTTGTTTGTTTTTGATTTACAGAAAGCATTTGATACTATAGATCAGGGGTGGGCATCGAGGGCCGAGACACTGCAGGTTTTCCATGCAACCATTCACTTCAGCAGGTGGGTTGCTGATGAGCTTCTCCTCTGAACATAAACACCTGGTTGTCAATGAAATCACCTGCTGAGACACCTGATCATTAATGAAATCACCTGCTGAGGTGACTGGTTGCACGGAAAACCTGCAGTGTCTCGGCCCTTTATGGCACATGATTGCCCACCCCTGCTATAGATCATACCTTGCTATTGGACAAATTACAGACGTATGGTATCAGGGGATTGGCACATGACTGGATAGCGAGCTACTTAGACAGTAGGTATCAGTGTGTCCACTTTGGTGGGACAAATTCTGAGTTTTTGAAGATTACTTGTGGGGTGCCCCAGGGTTCAGTCCTTGGGCCACTGTTGTTCCTTTTGTATATTAATGACATATGTTTGGTTTCTAAGTATGTAAGTTGTATTTTATTTGCGGACGATACGACTGTGTTTTATAGTGGGGATCATTTGGGACAGCTCCTGGACAAGATGGAGAACGAATTACATAAATTTAAAAAATGGTTTGATTTTTTAAATTATCACTCCATTTTGGTAAAACTAAGTGTATGATATTTGGGAATAAGACCAGGAATCTAAGCAAAAAACTATTACTACATGATATTGAAATTGTAACAGATACAAAATTTCTTGGTGTTCATATTGATGATAGATTAAGCTGGAAAACACATATTAACTATGTTAAAACTAAAATGTCAAAAGCCATTGCAATTCTGCACAAAGCCCAGGACTTCCTCACCCAACATGCATTGACCACTTTATATCATGCATTACTTGTTCCATATATGACATATTGTGTCAAGGTTTGTGGAAATACATATAGAACTAATAATAAACCAGTTTTTCTGTTGCAAAAGAAAGCCATAAGAATTATCAGTAATAAACCATATCGAGAGCCAACAAATCCGTTATTTGCTTGTCTACAAATTTTAAAATTCTGGGACTTGGTTGATTATATTACAATACAGATTATGTATAAAGTTAAAAATAAGCTTTTGCCTCTACATGTCCAGAATCTGTTTAAAATGAGAGACTCCAGCTACAGTTTGAGAGGAACATTATTATTTGAGAAACTGAAGATCCGTACTACTGTTAAAAGTCATTGTGTTTCCGTCAGGGGTGTTAATATTTGAAATAATTGTCCTGATAATATTAAAATACTTGGTACATTGGTTGGTTTTAAAAGGCATTACAAAAAGAATATTACCTGTTATAGGTTGAAGGATTAGGTTTACATTTTGTCACTGTTCACTCTTACTTGTTTGGTTGTGTTTTGTAATTTTGTGATTAAGTTAAATTGTTTATGCACTTTTTTTCCTTTTCTTTTCTCTTTTTTCTTGTACAGTTATTATGACCATGTGTAGGTGTGTATGTATATGTATGTAGTGTGTATATGTATATATACATTCTTTATTTTTAATGGTATAAGGGGAGGGTGCTTATAAGCTTTGCTTCTGCCTTCACCCTTTCGGCCACACAGGTTGCCCTATGTTGTTTCTTTTATGTTTTGTTATTGCTTTTGTTGTTGCTCAGTTGTGTGCCGGATTAATAAATAAATTCAATTCAATTCAATTCAAATTAGACAAATATATTCCATCCAAAATAATGGGAGGCAAATGCATAGACACCCTTTAGTATAACGAGTGCAGCACCCATATGACGATTGTATTTCTATAGAAAATTGGGAGCTTCAGTAGATTTCTCATGGATGGTCATATGAGGCTGTGTTTGAAGTTGGGATGTACAAAGAGGTGTAGTTATATTATATTATTATTTGAATGTAGTATTTCATATTGTTTAAAAAACAATTTTATTATCAATTATATGAAAACAAAAGGATTCCTTTTAAACAGGTTATTGGAGGAGAGTCTGACAAAACTAAATGGAACATTTAGAATATTTGAAACAGCAAATTCTCAGTACCCCACCTCCTGAACACAGTTTATTTCAACTTGAACTAACAGCAAATATAACATGTTAATCAGCTTATGTATTTACTGAATGTTGTACAAATTGTGGGAAAATATAAATTTTATTCAGCTTATGTACTTGCTGAAACATTGTACAAATATTGGGAAATTTGTTGGTGTTAGCATAAAATGGATTTTAGCTAACGTCTCCTCAATGTTGTCAAGTTAAACTCAGTCACAAGGAACACTGACAGAATGGCTTTCACAGTAAAAGTATTTGCTGTGATGCTGGCATTGAATGTCTTATTGTGAAATGCTGCAAACAACATGAGCTATCTGATGTTGTTTAACTTTGCTATCAGTAACATCAGTGAGCCACGCCATCTTGGAAGTATGAATGCTATGTTATAAAGGTTTCAAAATTAAATTATTAATTAAAAGATTAATTCCCAAAATTTTCATAATAAAGGATGCACATCATCATGCTATGCACAAGCCATATCCGAAAGTCCGAAAATCATTTCCACTGCTCGTTTTCTTCAGACAAGTCAGGGTCACTGAATATGTCTTGGATTTCATTTATCACTAAGAAATGCAAACTGTATGGTACTGTAAGGTAAATATATCGAACTGTGTGACCACACAAGGAGAGGAGTAAGGAAAGCCATGAAAACACTAAAACAACTCTGTAGGAGCTATAACCTTCTGTGGCTGTGATCGGAGAGACAGTGATTAGTGCAACTATTATCAGTTGCATTGCTTTTCATGGTTTCATGGAAAGGCAGAACAGACAAGGAACTTTTGTTACAAGGAAACATGGAATCTAGGTTCAATTCTCTGATGTGCCTTCTGGAAAACACAAGCTGAAATTTCAAGTCTTGTTTTTTAGGAAAACCCTTCTCTGTCCCAATCCACCTTTAAAGCTACATAACCACCATAAATACATTTTTTGTCCAACAGATCGGGATCTATATGAGGATCTGGCCCATTATACACCTATATATAGACATAAAAGCGATTCTGAAAATCCTACCTTTGATGGTGATCTTTGATCCTGATCACAGAAATAAGATCCTGATCTTTGATCAGGTGTTGACCCCAAATCCAGATTGTTTTTAATCTGTAATCAGGAAAAAAGAAACCAGGACCAAATAGCAAAGGTCAAATGTGGGATCAGGGTAAAGGGAAAAAGGATCAAAGATCAATGACTGAAGGTGGGATCCAGTCCCGTGGGATCAGTGGTGGTAAAAGATTAACCAAAATGACAAAATACTCCAGTACACTGTGAAAAGATTAACGTTACACATGAGCAAATGTTTAAATTTAAAGCTCCCTCACTACAGCAAGTAATCTCAACAGTTTATCCAACTAGAATGTACAAATGAATGTGACTCCCACAGCACTAAAAGATGACAACAGCCCCATTGAGGCTTTTCAGGTTTCAAATCCTGCAAAACCTCGGAGAGGTCGCTGCGCTGCGAGATCTCAGAAACATTGAGAACTGCATTGCTCTGATCACGCTGCACTTTAACCGCTGCACACGGACAACACAATTAACATTGCAACATAAAACTATTTTTATATTGTGCCTAAAACTCTCGTGAATATTTTCTCTGGGTTTACAGATGTTGTTATTGCGTTTGTTTTATGTAAACATTTGAGAATCACAGGCTGTCTCTCCGTTATTTTCAATGGGAGCTGCTGTGAGCTACAATCGCTTCCTGATCATGTCATTCTGGGAGAAAGTGAAGTTTGCTCTTTAACGTCTTGATTATTGTTCTTTACAACACTGTTTGTCCTCTTTGTTCCAGACTAATATATATAATATGTCTGAAATTCGGTTTGCGTTTGTTAAATTCCATGCAGATTAAACGTAGCAGACACAGATTTTTGTTATAATTGTTTTAGCAAGTTTTCAGGGTATCATGCAGCAGTCTGTTATTAACGTGATGAAACACATTTAAAAAATTACATTTTTGTAGTATAATATTCATTTACAATTGTCATCATGTGGATTCTTTATGTTGTTTTAACTGCAGCGACTCTCTGGCGCGCAAGGGATTATGGGATACATGAAAACCCAGAATTCTGATGTCATACATTTTATATGGGGAAGCACAGCAATGTAATTTAGTCACAGGATGTTTGTAACATTTATGGTTGATTCACACAAAATGAGAAATATCAGTATAAATAAAACAGATGGAAGGAGTTACTCATTAAACAGGCTTGACACACTGCCACCACCCCTAAAAAAAAATTAAATAAAACAAAAATAAAAAAAAACAGGATTCGACTTTTGTTTCTTCCTCTTTTTTTCATTTACATTTTCTTTGCTTTGTGACAGAATGGATCCACAATGACAGACATTCTTTATCATCTTAAGTAAAATGATAGCTTTGCTTGGGGGGGGGGGGGGGGTTGTCCTTTGTGACAAGGTTCTCTCTGTCCATGTGCTAAAACAGGGCAGGTAGTCCAAATATCTTTCATGCAAGCATGAAACAAACATGTCCCCCCACTTACCTTGTATTCACTGTGTCCCCTTATTTCTTTTAATCTGCACGCTACTATAAAAGATGCACAATGAGGGAAAGCAGATCTGACATGCTGACATAAACATGATCACATGATTTCAAAGACTGTAGTCATATGTGGCAACAGTGTGAAACAAAAATTACATGAAAATGAAGTGTATATGTCAAATCTCTGTTGGTACTGGGATGATTGTCTTCTAAAAAGTCTCTTGAAGCACCTCTATACTTGAGATGAACTGTGGAAAACTCCTCCTTGGAGTTGGGTCGCTGCTTCTTTCCATCTAATGTAGCCAGCTGAGGTGGTTCAGGCATGTGGTGAGGACACCTTCTGGTTGTCTCTCTAGGAAGGTCTTCCTGGCATGTCCAACTAGAAGGAGGCCATGGGTAAGACCCAAGGCATGCTTTGGGATCCTCCAGGAAGAGTGAGGCTAGTATCTCACTGACGCGCAACCGGTGGAAAGGAGGCAGAGACACAAAATCATGCAAAAACAGATGAAAATTTGATAACTTTTTCATGTGGAATCTCACTGAATTGGTCCTCCCAGTACAAGAGTAGATGGCAGCCAACTGTCTCTGAATCTAATCGATCAATCTTAAGAGTAACCAAGTTAGATTACTAGTTACCTTATCAGTTACATTACTTATTAGTTACAAGTTGTCAGCAGCTATAAAGTAACTGTAAAAAGTAATTTAAAAAGTAACGAATAAAGTAACTTTTCAAAGTAACTGTGGTAACACTGGATGTAAACACAGTAAATCTGGTCCCTGCTGCTTGTCTGTGGCCAGACAGGATGCGCCCAGCCTGCTCATGTGTGTGCACGGTGGGCAGGTGCTAGCCGACTGCTGGACTCATTCGGTTGCTTCCAGAAGCGTTGTTCCTCTCCAATCATATACAAAAGGAAAATTGTGTGGGGGCTTGAAAGTGAAAGCTTGAAAGTGAAAGCAATCTTGGAACAGACCAAGCGATGATCCGTATAGCAATCCGCGCTAGGCATCACCCTGGTATGTAGTACGTCTCTTCTATCACGCTGTCGCGTCAGAACGTAGTCCAGAAGGTGCCAGTGTTTGGAGCGTGGGTGTCTCCAGGTTGCTTTGAATCTCTCTTTCTGTTGGAACAGGCTGTTGGTGATCGTCAAGTCATGTGCAGAGCAGAACTCCAGCAGCAGGCGGCCATTGTCGTTACAGTTGCCTATGCCATGTTTCCCTAGCACGTCCTTCCATACATCAGAGTCGCGGCCCACTCTGGCATTGAAATCTCCCATGATGAGGAGCTTGTCCTGGGTGTCGACGCGCTGTAGAAGGTTGTGCAGATCGCTATAGAAAGCCTCCTTAACTCCGATGTCGGCCTACATGGTTGGGGCATACACACTAACAATAGTGGCAAAATCCTTGTTGTTGATGGGGAGCCGAAGTGACATGAGTCGGTCAGAATGTCCAACTGGCAAACTGTGTAACCTATGTTCTATGGCGCTCTTAATCATGAACCCGACCCCTGAGAGTCGACGATCTTCTTTAGCCTTCCCTGACCAGAACAGTGTGTAGCCTGTGCCTTCCTCAGTGAGTGACCCTTGGTCTGCAAAGCGCACCTCGCTGAGTGCAGCAATGTCTATGTCAAGCCTTGCTAGCTCTTTGGCGACTAAGGCTGAGCGTCTTCGAGGACGATCGCTATCGTCTGAGTCCATCATTGTGCGTACATTCCAGCACGCAATTTTCAGGTTCTTTGTTTTTCTTTTCGCATCACGTGTAGTGATGCCCGTTGGCAGCGGTGAGCCAACCAGGTCTAGTGAGACAAGCCATGTTTAGACCACCTTTTCTAGGTCTGTCTCCATGTGGAGCAAACAGGGCTATCCCTAAACAGGGCTGCTTGCTCACCCAGGGCCCTGCCGGATGATGCTGTTGTCTCGGGTCAGCAATCAAACGACCATAGTTCCTGAGCCGCCTGCATGCAGGATCGAGACTGCAGCTCCTAGTGCCATCATGCACCTGCTGTTTTCACCTCTTCCCATCGCTGCAGGGCTTTCCTTCCCGCCTGCACTCGTTGCTTAAAGTGGGGATCAGCTCGCGCACACCAATTCCACTCTTTAGGCAAGGTGGCACTCCACAGTGGCACAGACAAGCTGAGACAGCTGTGGCAACCACCAGGCTGTAGGTTTTACATCAGAGTGACCTTCTCCTAGCCTCTGGCTAAAGAACCTTCCTCGGAGGCACGGGGGCAGTAACCCAGGCTGGGGGTTTAACATCAGGGTTTTCCTTCCCCTAGGTGGACTGCCTTAACAGGGCTAATGAGTCCCATCTACCCACTGCTATAGCCCAGTCAGCTGGGAGGCTCGTGATGGCGGGAGCGCCTAGATCCCGTATAGGTCATGGACCTACCACTGCCATAAAACACATCAAAACACAATTTGGCTTTGGATAACTGGCCTCAAGCCAGTTATCCAAGATGGCATCCAAGATGGCCACCAAAATAGGTTTGTTTTTTTCACTAAAACACCAATGATTTCTGTCATTATTACTGTATTTTTCGGACTATAAGTCGCACTTTTTTACATGGTTTGGCCAGGGGTGCGACCTATACTCCAGAGCGACTTATAAATGAAAAATATACCAGTAGATTCTCAATTAATTTACCGTAATAAAACAATTTTACGTGACAGAGTCGCTCTATGCTTTAAAATGGCCACCGGAAATGAAAATGCAATGCATCATGGGCACTGTAGTATGGCGGCCAGCCTATAGATCACGCGATAACCAATCAGAGAACAGAACATTGGACGCGTATTCCTCACCTCGCCCAGACAATGATTGTGACACAGTGTGTGAAGCAGACGAACTCGGTGTTTGCTGTTATTCTGGGAGGGCTAACAAAACAGATTCATCCCTTGGATTGGGTGTGAGCAGAGTGTTTAAGTTGATGCTGAGAGCTGAGTGGGAGCACTGGGTGAGCGACGGCAGAGGATTAGCATCTGCACTTGGAAGGAGTTGGCGTCGACACCACGGGGAGGTCATGAGCTGCGCAGGTAGGTGCTGCACAAACATCAGCAGCTGACACCTGGTGTATACTATGGTCCACAGCGGGTAATATGTTAGAAAAGAACCGTTCAGCGATGGTGCGGGTTATGGTTCGGCTCGCAATGTGGTCCACAAAATACAAACATATCCGTAGGTAAAATGCAGCTCACAAGAGGGCACTCAAGGCTTGTGTGACTGTTCCTGCGACTTCTGACTACCATAGAAAAATAAAAATTTCAACATTACTGATAACTTACCAAGACAACATAGAAGGCCCGAAAAAATGGCATCAAAAAGAAAATCATACTCTGCAGATTATAAGTTGCGACTGGTGAACTATGCATCCGAAAATGGTAGCCGTCACAATATTATCATCTGAACTTTTCATGTTAAGTTAACATACCTGTATGTCCATGCGACTTGTAGTCCAGTGCAACTTATTTATGGTTTATTTTTCTTTATAATGGATAAAGTGGCTGGTGCGACTTGTACTCCGGTGCAACTTATAGTCTGAAAAATACGGTAAGTCTATCGTTTGTTCCAAATATGTATTTTAATGATAAGGGTCTACTGGCGGCCATTTGGGACACCATTTTGAATCTTAAACCCATGAATGAATTTAGTTTAGGCACAAATGAGTTTGCTGTGACCTGCAATGCTCTTCCTATTTAAGTTGTTTATGTAAGGATTAAACAACGAGAAGCCATGCATTATACGGTTTGAATGCACAACGCGGAGTCTAAAACACCACGACGCAAAGTGGAGTGGTGTTACTCCGCAAAGTGCATTCAAACCGTATAATGTACGGCTTCGAGTTGTTTAATCCACTTATACCATGGTCCCACACAGTGAGCTAACACACATATTTACTTAAGTTAACAGAACTTGATAAAATTGTGTGAGTATTTGGGACTATTTTATAGCAGTCTCAAGATATTTTGTCTCTGATGCGCTTACCGAGTCTGCGGGCTCGCGCCGCAGCAAGCCACTCACACTGCCCCCCTCTCTTCTGTATGGAGCTGTGGCAAACTGGCAACAGGTCCAGAAACTACGTTCACTGTTTTGATGCGGAGCGCTCGGCAGCACGCAAGGATAGAACCGTTCTCTTCTTCTTTCCCATCTTCAATCTTGTCCAGTTCGTCCAGTGTTAAATCTTTACGCCATTGCTTTTGCTGTTCATCTCGTTTGCTCTCCTCCTCTTTCCATTCCTCAAACATTTTATTTTGGTCAAAAATATTAAAATTCACTTGGAAATCCATGTTTTATCGCATTTCTGTCATTCACCTGTCAAAACACAGCTGATCTGCGCCAACTGATTTGCGTTTGCTATGGTGACGACCAAAGCGGAGTGATTATAACAGTGACTTAACTTGCAGAACTACGTGTGTGTATACATGAAAATAATGCACGCCAGTTAGACATGGAATTCTCACTGACCATGGTATAAATGTTGTGTAAAGGTGTTTTAGTGGGAAAAAAAAAATATGTTGGTGGCCATCTTGGATAACTGGCTTGAGGCCAGTTTTTATTTTTGGGAACATCCTGATTGTGTTTTGGTATAGTTTTCATTTATAAGTCGCTCTGGAGTATAGGTCACACCCCCGGCCAAAACATGTAAAAAAGTGTGACTTATAGTCCGAAAATACAGTAATAATGACAGAAGTCATTGGTGTTTTAGTGGGAAAAAAAACTTTTTTGGCGGCCATCTTGGACGCCATCTTGGATAACTGGCTTGAGGCCAGTTATCCAAAGCCAGATTGTGTTTTGGGGTCATCTAAGGAACCTAAAACAGTTGGTTTGCTTTGGTCCTGGGGGGGGGGCAAAGGTAGTGGTCGTAGCTCCCCTAGTATTTAGGGTCTGCTCCTTTCTCTGCTCCTAGTGGTTGGATTGTGTCTAACTGTTATTAGGATGGATAAATACAGAGGACAAAGTTTGTTGTATACAGCAAAATCACCACTGTTAAATTAACACTGACAGTGTACATATGACCTCACTCAGGGTCAGAGTAGGACCATATGTATACGGGCAGCATTAGTTAAACACTGTCATTGTTAATTTAACAGTGATTTTTTTACTGTGTATGTATGTAAATATGTACAATGATAATAAAGGCTCTGCTTCTCTTTTTGACTTTAAATTTCCATGCTTTTTCCTCTCCTTTGGATGCTCCACTTGAGGGATGTAACTTTTACTGCATTTTCTTTAAACTTTTTTCCTCATTTTTCACTCATGAATTTTTTATGTGCTAAATAAAATAGACTAAATACACTCATAATGGACCACTGCTACGTCCCAGAGCTATCTTTGTGCTGGGTTCCCCATCTGAAAACACTGTTACAACAAAGGTTACTAGACTGCGGAACATCTTTAAAACCACAGCAGCGCGTGGGTGCGTGTGCGTGCATGCATGTGTGGGCGCATGTGCGGATGTGTGTGTTTCTGCTATTTGTTCCAGTGTATCAGCATGCAAGCTTCATTCATGTCAAATAGTCACATTTTATGTTGTGTAAGACTACAAATAAGTGAAAAAGTCCAAGCATGCACACGGTTATGCTTAGACGTAGGGAGCTTTTCCTGGCCACCGTTCCTGGCCACCGTTGCCTAGGTGTTTGCTCAGGAAGGTTGGTAGGGTTAGATCTTATCACCCTTGTAAAGTTCCTTGGGGTGACTTATGTTGGCTATATAAATAAACTGATTTGAATTATTCCATACTATCCATCAAACTACTAGCTACTAGATTATACCCATCAAACCATTGTTTTTTGGCTGCTCCAAAAAACAATGGTTTGATGGGTATAATCTTTGTAGCAAGTGCGTCATCGGGGCTACTTTTATTTTGTACAAACAGTTGTTGTGATCTCCAGCTATCTTGATACTTGAGTTCATGCAAGTGCATACACATACACACACATACACACAAAGTACTTACCTGTTGAGTCATGCCACTATACTACAAGTTCATTCTCATCTCAAGATGCCATAACACGTATTTCTACATCCAATGACAAGTCATGTCGTCAAGTCTGGGAGCATGTGCAGGTGCTGTGCATGGCTACATCCACCCAACCACTGAACTGTCTTGAGACCTTGATGGCAAACACCCAGGCAGACAACCGATCCATGCCAACCTCTTGAAAGCAACCACATATCTACCACAACCAGGTGAAACATAGGCATCTCCTTGGCCTTCTTCAGCCATTGGGGTCCTCATTACTGAGGCACCTACAGGACACACTTTCCCAATTGAATGGGAAAGTGTGTTCAAACCTTTGACTGGTAGTGTACACTTTGGATCATGCACAGAGGAATGTGCCAAATGGCCAAAATGTTGTAGCTAACACGCACTCACAATGCAAGTGGCACAAAGTCATCTAGCAATACCCAAGGATCATCCAAAGACACAAAGTACCAAAGACATCTATTTGTCACCTTTGGTCACTGTTTAGTGTCCAGATCATACATCAACACAGGCAGCACCAGGACCAAACAATCTTGGACCTTCATTCTCCTACAAGGACATAGGCATCACTAAACACCTCTGTCCAACAATGTCATGACTCCATCAGTTCTTCCCGTGTGTCTCTTGATCTCAAAGACTGAGGACCCAGAAACGTGAATGTCACTGCTGAGATTTGTGAATGTCTCCACAAGTTCAACACTTTTACTACACACAGATACACATCTGATGGCCAAATCCAGGAAGCAACTGAAAGTCTGAGTCTTTGTCTTGATCCAGGACAATCACAAACCCACATTTGCTGATTCCTCATTCAGCTTCTGGAGTGCTGCAGTCAGGTTGTCCATTGATTCCACCATGATCACAGCATTGTCTGCCATGTCAAGATTATGAAACCATTCCTGACCAGTAAAGAAACCTAACCGGCAGGCTGCCACATCCCTATACAACACCCAGTCCACCCAACCACTGAACAGTGTAGGAGCTAAATTCCATGTTTGAGGAACTGTTGTGTGGGCCGCTGAAGAGGAGGTACTGCTGGCCCACCACCAGCAGATGGCACCCTGCTTGAAGTGCGGGCTTCAAGCACGAGAGGGCGTCATAGCAACTGGGAGTGACAGCTGTCACTCGTCAACACCAGCTGTCACTCATCAACCACAACATCCATAAAAGCCGGACTGCAACTCCACCTCCCCGCCGAGAAATCAGCTACCACTCAGGTAATTTCTCTGCTGACTTGAAACTGCATTATAGTCTGAACTCTTTTTGCAGCCGTATTCCTGTGGTGTTCCTTATCCGTTGGATTGGCGTTAGGTGTGATCAGCGACGGCTTCGCTCCACACTCCATCCAGATAAGTGGTTAGACAGGAGCTGCATGAGTGTGTGATTGGAGGTGGAAGTTTTCCCTCCTGGAGGAATTAAGCACTGAAAGATTGCTGGGTGTGTATTCACACACCCACCATTAACTGTTTCTGTTTCTGCCAGCAGTACCGGGTCTGACTGCTGAAGACAGTGGCCACCTGGGGCTCAGGACTTGGCGGCTCCGGTGTTCTTCAGATCCGTTGGCGGTGGAAACTGTGTGGGATCCGGCTCTTCTCTGGCCAGACGTCTTCTATCTTCGAGCCTGCCCACACATCACCTTGTGTATGATTGACCATCCTCATCCTCTGTTATTGTCTGTATTTTGTTGTGCGATTCACAACATTAAATTGTTACTTTTTGGCTTATCCATTGTCCGTTCATTAACGCCCCCTGTTGTGGGTCCGTGTCACTACACTTTCACAACAGGATTTCTCGGACAGCGTCATGGATCCCGAGGGGCGTCAACCATCGCTTGAACAGTCAATGGAAGAGCGAGGTGCACAGGCGTCAGCAGGAGGCGTGTTAGTTGAGCTGCAGCAAATCTTAACCGCTTTCACTGCTCAGTTGGACTTAGTCACCGAGCGGAATGTGATTCTCAGTCAGAGGATGGAGGCTCTCACCGCCCAGGTGGAAGCGCAGGCTCAGGGCGCTGCTGCAGCACCTCCTCCTGCTGACCGGAGGCCTAAAACAGGCATTCCGCTGGTCGTTCAACGAACCCCCCCACCGTCCCCTGAAGCATACATAAGCCCTCCGGAGCTGTACGGAGGCTGTGTCGAGATGTGCGTGGACTTCTTAATGCAGTGCTCGCTCGTCTTTTCACAGCGTCCCGTCATGTACGCATCAGACGCTAGCCGGGTGGCTTACGTTATAAATTTGCTTCGAGGAGAGGCACGCGCCTGGGCTACGGTGCTCTGGGAGCAGAATTCACGGCTCCTAACGTCATACGCTGGGTTTGTGAGGGAGTTCAGACAAGTGTTCGACCACCCTCATAGAGGCGAGACCACTTCAAGTGTGCTGCTGTCGATAAGACAGGGCTGCCGGAGCGCAGCTAAGTATGCAGTCGACTTCCGCATCGCGGCAGCGCGAGCCGGCTGGAATGCTGTTGCGCTCTGCGCCGCCTTTGTAAACGGACTGTCTCTGGTCCTTACGGAGCACCTGGTGGCGAAGGACAAGCCGCGGGATTTAGACGGGCTTATCGACCTGGTTATACGGTTGGACAACCGATTAACAGAACACAGACAGGAGCGAGATGAAGGGCATGGTCAGGCACAAGCCGTCCCTCTTCCTCCCGGGTCCGAAAGGGAGCCGTCTTCCCTACGCTCCACAGCCAGGGCACTCCATGTGACGACAGCTCTCCCTGCTGCCGTTGCTATGGAAACGAGCAGGGCCAAAAGGCGATCAGATCAGAGACAAAGGAGGCTGGTCCGTGGGGAGTGTTTTCTCTGCAGCTCAACCGAGCACACGCAGAAATACTGCCCCAAATGGTCAAAACAGCAGCACTCGTCATTAGAGACTGGGCTAAGGGTGGGTCATAATACCCACACAGGGAAACCCCATAAATCTGCACGAATCCCAGTCACCATCCTAAGTGAGGATTTAACCCTTCACGCCCCAGCACTAGTAGACACGGGGTCAGAAGGGAATCTGCTGGACAGCAGATGGGCAAGGGAAGTAGGGCTCTCTCTGGTGGCTCTGCCTTCACCTTTGAAGGTACGGGCACTAGATGGCACCCTTCTTCCATTAATCACACACCAGACACAGCCCGTGACATTGGTTGTGTCTGGGAATCACAGGGAGGAGATTGTGTTTTATGTAACACCTTCTACCTCCCGAGTGATTTTAGGGTTTCCATGGATGGTGAAGCACAATCCCCGGATTGATTGGCCGTCTGGGGTTGTGACGCAGTGGAGTGAAACCTGCCACCGGGACTGTTTAGGATCCTCGGTTCCACCCGGTGTGACAGCTAATGAGGAGGTCAAAGTCCCCCCCAATCTGACGGCGGCGCCTGAGGAGTACCATGATCTTGCTGACGTCTTCAGCAAAGATCTGGCACTCACTCTTCCCCCGCACCGACCGTACGATTGCGCCATCGATTTGATCCCAGGCGCTGAGTACCCGTCCAGCAGGCTGTACAACCTCTCATGTCCGGAACGAGAATCAATGGAGACCTACATCTGGGACTCCTTAACTGTCGGGTTGATCCGGAACTCCACCTCCCCGATGGGTGCAGGTTTCTTTTTTGTGGGTAAGAAGGACGGCGGACTCCGTCCATGCATCGATTACAGACGGCTGAACGAAATAACGGTTCGCAACCGATACCCATTACCTCTGTTGGATTCGGTGTTCACACCCCTGCATGGAGCCCAAATATTCACCAAACTCGATCTTAGGAATGCGTACCACCTGGTTCGGATCCGGAAGGGAGACGAGTGGAAGATGGCATTTAACACCCCGTTAGGTCACTTTGAGTACCTGGTCATGCCATTTGGTCTCACCAATGCGCCCGCGACGTTCCAAGCTTTGGTTAACGATGTCTTGCGGGACATCCTGCATCGGTTTGTCTTCGTGTATCTAGACGATATACTCATCTTTTCTCCGGACCATGAGACTCATGTCCAGGATGTACGTCAGGTCCTGCAGCGGTTGTTGGAGAACCGGCTGTTTGTGAAGGGCGAGAAGTGCGAGTTCCACCGTACTTCTTTGTCCTTCCTGGGGTTCATCATCTCCTCCAACTCCGTCGCCCCGACCCGGCCAAGGTTGCGGCAGTGAGATATTGGCCCCAACCAATAAGCCGTAGGAAACTGCAACAGTTCCTCGGTTTTTCAAATTTCTACCGGAGGTTCATTAAGGGTTACAGTCAGGTAGTTAGCCCCCTGACTGCCCTGACCTCCACTAAAGTCCCCTTCACCTGGTCGGATCGGTGCGAAGCCGCGTTTAGGGAGTTGAACCACCGGTTCTCGACTGCACCAGTCCTGGTGCAGCCTGATCCAAATCGCCAGTTCATAGTTGAAGTGGATGCCTCTGACTCAGGGATAGGAGCCGTGCTGTCCCAGAGCAGGGAGTCCGACAAGGTCCTCCACCCTTGTGCCTATTTTTCCCGCAGGTTGACCCCGGCTGAAAGGAATTATGACGTCGGCAATCGGGAACTCCTCGTGGTGAAGGAGGCTCTTGAGGAGTGGAGACACCTGTTGGAGGGAGCGACGGTGCCCTTCACGGTTTTCACGGACCATCGGAACCTGGAGTACATCCGGACCGCCAAGCGGCTGAACCCCAGGCAAGCCCGCTGGTCACTGTTCTTCGGGCGCTTTGACTTCCAGATCACATACCGCCCCGGGACCAAGAACCAACGATCGGATGCCCTGTCCCAGGTGCACAAAGAGGAAGCCAAGGCCGAGTTGTCGGACACAACAGAAACCATCATCCCCGAGTCCACTGTCATGGCCACCCTCACCTGGGACATGGAGAAGACCGTCTGGGAGGCCCTGGCATGGAACCCGGACCCGGGAACCAGCCCGAGGAACAAACTGTACGTCCCACCAGAGGCCAGAGCTGCGGTTTTGGACTTCTGTCACGGTTCCAAGCTCTCCTGTCATCCAGGGGTGTGCAGAACCGTGGCAGTGGTCCAGCAGCGCTTCTGGTGGGCATCTATGGAAGCCGACATCCGGGATTACGTCCAGGCCTGTACCACCTGTGCCAGGGGCAAGGCTGACCACAAAAGGACTTCGGGACTCCTCCAGCCTCTGCCGGTGTCTCATCGCCCCTGGTCCCACATCGGCCTGGACTTCGTCACGGGCCTCCTGCCGTCCCAGGGCAACACCACCATCCTCACGATAGTGGACCGATTCTCCAAGGCGGCCCACTTCGTGGCCCTCCCGAAGCTCCCGACGGCCCAGGAGACAGCAGACCTCCTGGTCCACCATGTCGTGCGTCTGCATGGGATACCATCGGACATCGTCTCGGATCGTGGTCCTCAGTTCTCTTCCCAAGTCTGGAGGAGTTTCTGCAGGGAACTGGGGGCCACCGTGAGTCTCTCGTCTGGGTACCACCCTCAGACAAATGGACAGGTAGAGCGGGCTAACCAGGAGCTGGAGCAGGCCCTCCGCTGCGTGACCTCCGTGCACCCGACGGCCTGGAGCAACCATCTGGCCTGGATCGAGTACACCCACAACAGCCAAGTTTCGTCTGCCACCGGCCTCTCCCCGTTTGAGGTGTGTTTGGGGTACCAGCCCGCATTGAGGTCGGAGTACTCTCGGTCCAGGCCCACCTCCGGAGGTGCCGCCGGGTGTGGTGGACCGCCCGTTCTGCCCTGTTGAAGGCCTGGACGAGGGCCAAGGCCCATGCAGATCGCCGGCGTTCCCCGGCCCCTGCATACCAGCCCGGGCAGCAGGTGTGGTTGTTGACCAAGGACATCCCGCTTCAAGTGGAATCACAAAAACTCAAGGACAGGTTTATTGGTCCATTTCCCATCCTCAAAGTCCTCAGTCCGGCCACAGTGAAGCTAAAGCTGCCAGCTTCACTGCGGATCCACCCGGTTTTCCATGTGTCACGCCTCAAACCTCATCACACCTCACCACTCTGCACCCCTGGACCTGCACTGCCTCCTGCCTGGATCATTGGCGGGGAGCCGGCATGGACCGTGCGTCGGCTCCTGGACGTCCGTCGAAATGGTCGGGGGTTCCAGTATCTGGTGGACTGGGAGCGGTATGGACCCGAAGAACGCTCCTGGGTGAAGAGGAGCTTCATCCTGGACCCAGCCCTCCTGGCCGATTTCTACAACCGTCACCCGGACAAGCCTGGTCGGGCGCCGGGAGGCGCCCGTTGAGGGGGGGGTCCTGTTGTGTGGGCCGCTGAAGAGGAGATACTGCTGGCCCACCACCACCAGATGGCGCCCTGCTTGAAATGCGGGCTTCAAGCACGAGAGGGTGTCATAGCAACCGGGAGTGACAGCTGTCACTCGTCAACACCAGCTGTCACTCATCAACCACAACATCCATAAAAGCCAGACTGCATCTCCACCTCCCCGCCGAGAAATCAGCTACCACTCAGGTAATTTCTCTGCTGACTTGAAACTGCATTATAGTCTGAACTCTTTTTGCAGCCGTATTCCTGTCGTGTTCCTTATCCGTTGGATTGGCGTTAGGTGTGATCAGCGACGGCTTCGCTCCACACTCCATCCAGATAAGTGGTTAGACAGGAGCTGCACGAGTGTGTGATTGGAGGTGGAGGTTTTCCCTCCTGGAGGAATTAAGCACTGAAAGATTGCTGGGTGTGTATTCACACACCCACCATTAACTGTTTCTGTTTCTGCCAGCAGTACAGGGTCTGACTGCTGAAGACAGTGGCCACCTGGGGCTCAGGACTTGGCGGCTCCGGTGTTCTTCAGATCCGTTGGCGGTGGAAACTGTGTGGGATCCGGCTCTTCTCTGGCCAGACGTCTTCTATCTTCGAGCCTGCCCACACATCACCTTGTGTATGATTGACCACCCTCATCCTCTGTTATTGTCTGTATTTCGTTGTGTGATTCACAACATTAAATTGTTACTTTTTGGCTTATCCATTGTCCGTTCATTAACGCCCCTTGTTGTGGGTCCGTGTCACTACACTTTCACAACAGGAACACCAGTATTCACTTACTGGTAGCACCACATTACCAAAAACTGCCTGGGAGATTCAACAAAAATTTAAACAATGAGCCAATTGGAATCTTACTATAAAAGGGAGGGAACTATTTAAAATATTCACAGTTTTGATACAAGATTTGTTATGCAGGCGTTAACATAAGTGCCACAAGCTGAAACAGCTCTCTCTTAATCCCACTGCTCTTCACTGCATTATGAATAACCTTTACTCCTCTCGCTCTGTCGGGAAAAGTGACTCTGTGCAGCATCAGCCCACCGCCAGGCCTGTCATGCTCCACTTGTTGCAGCTCATCACGTCTGATACTGCCTGCAGACGATGCTATCCTCTTAGCAGAACACAAAGATGTTCACAAAAAAGGTAAATATAATGATGCTACTTAGCATGGGGTTGTATTATATTACTTCTTTCTTCCATTAAAAACTTCCCAATATATTTAAGTTATATCCAGTACATTTAGCTTGAGATCAGTTTAGATTTGTATTTATTTATTTATTCATTAATTTATTCATATTCATATTATTAGTCATATTATTATTTTGGGAGGTCTTGCAACTTATGCACTAAACAAAACAAATTCAATATAATAAAAGCCTGTTACAACAACACACAAAAATCAAAATGAAAGAGGTGATGAAAAAAATTAAATGAATTCATGTTGTTTTTGTTTGTTTGTTTGTTTGTTTGTGTTACCAGTGCTGTAGGTCTGAAATCCATGTTCATCTGACAATGTCCAATATGTTGTCTATCGAATGTTTACCAGTACTTGGCCATCTTGCTTATTTAGAATTTTAGAATTTAAAATACCATGTAGCACACACCAAAAGTGGAGGGCTTCCTGCAAAAATCCACTCCTTCCATTTAAAGTTTTTCTGGTGTCCAAACAGCATCTTTTTAATTTCTACAATCTAAAAGTCCTTATGATAAGTAACAGCACAGGCTGTGGTGCACACATTGTCA
The DNA here is from genome assembly GCF_902500255.1 of Thalassophryne amazonica. Classification (NCBI taxonomy): domain Eukaryota; kingdom Metazoa; phylum Chordata; class Actinopteri; order Batrachoidiformes; family Batrachoididae; genus Thalassophryne; species Thalassophryne amazonica. Next base: position 24,669,538 of record NC_047118.1, on the reverse strand, counting down.
TGTGTCTGTCTCATCTACTGTACCTCCTGTGTTATGTTGTGTGTTCTTTTGGCTCTCTTCTGGTCATGCCTCCCCCGGTGTTTTTCATGTCTCATTATGTCTCAGTTTACCTCTCTCTCCTCCATTGCTGCCCGCTAGATTGTCTTTTGTCTTTTATCTTCTAATGTCTACTCCACTTTTGAACTTCAGTTGTTTGTGATGGAGTTTGACTGTCCTATGCTCTGTGCTGTTGTTTACCGTCCACCAAAATTTAATAAGGATTTTATTCAGGAGTTTTCTGAGTTTCTGGCAGATTTTATCCCAAAATATGACAAATTTTTGGTCTGTGGTGATTTTAATATTCATATCCGTTGTCCTTCTAATCAGCTGGCTGATGATTTTAAAAGCCTCCTGAACTCTTTTGGTCTAACACAAGTTGTGGATGGACCAACACATAATCTTGGTCACACTTTGGACCTGGTCATTTCTTATGGGCTCTCAGTTTCACTTAAGGACATACCAGACATTGCTATTTCAGATCACTTTCCTGTTATTTTTGAATTTATTGCTCCTCCATCTGCTGGTAAGCCACTTGTTCCTGTCTCTTGGCGCCGTTTGGTCACCTCCTCGACAGCGAGGGACTTTGCTGATGCCTTCATGGACTCTCAGTTTTATGCCATGAATGGACTGGTTTCTCCATTACTCCCAAATAAGATCCTCTCTTCTTTCCACTCTACATGCACAGTAATTTTGGACTCTGTTGCACCGATGCGCTGCAAATCCAGGAAATCAAAAACCGACCCCTGTTAAATGCCACAACCCGTACGTACCCTCAGGCAACGCTGCAGACGGGCGGAGAGAAAATGGAAAAAGGACAAACTACAGGTGTCTCTGGGTTTTCTGAGGGACAGTCTAACTGACTATCAGAAGGCTGTGAAGGAGGCAAAAGCACAATATCTGTCTCATATTATTTCTAGCAATTGTCATCGTCCCAGTGTGTTATTTCAGACTATAAACTCAGTTGTAAATCCACACACCTCTGTTTTGATGGACGCTACAACTGCAACCTGTGAGGAGTTTCTTCAGTTTTTTATTGACAAGGTTTCATCAGTCAGACAGAACGCTGATCAGAACTGTAATGTTGAGTTGTCTGCTCCTCGTGCACATTCTGCTGTGCTCGAGCAGTTTGAGCCCATTTCTTTTGCATCTCTTGCTGATGTTGTCAAACACATAAAATCTACAAGTTGTCCTTTTCATTGCTCCAGATAAGGTGCTAAACAGGGTTGGGTAGGATTACTTTGAAATGTAATCCAAAAGTAGTCAGATTACAAGTAATCCAAGTGTATGTACATATACTCAACAAAAATATAAACGCAACACTTTTGGTTTTGCTCCCATTTTGTATGAGATGAACTCAAAGAGCTAAAACTTTTTCCACATACACAATATCACCATTTCCCTCAAATATTGTTCACAAACCAGTCGAAATCTGTGATAGTGAGCACTTCTCCTTTGCTGAGATAATCCATCCCACCTCACAGGTGTGCCATACCAAGATGCTGATTAGACACCATGATTAGTGCACAGGTGTGCCTTAGACTGCCCACAATAAAAGGCCACTCTGAAAGGTGCAGTTTTGTTTTATTGGGGGGGGATACCAGTCAGTATCTGGTGTGACCACCATTTGCCTCATGCAGTGCAACACATCTCCTTCGCATCATCCGTGAAGAGAACACCTCACCAACGTGCCAAACGGCAGCAAATGTGAGCATTTGCCCACTCAAATCGGTTACGACGACGAACTGGAGTCAGGTCGAGACCCCGATGAGGACGGCGAGCATGCAGATGAGCTTCCCTGAGACGGTTTCTGACAGTTTGTGCAGAAATTCTTTGGTTATGCAAACCGATTGTTCCAGCAACTGTCCGAGTGGCTGGTCTCAGACGATCTTGGAGGTGAACATGCTGGATGTGGAGGTCCTGGGCTGGTGTGGTTACACGTGGTCTGCGGTTGTGAGGCTGGTTGGATGTAGTGCCAAATTCTCTGAAACGCCTTTGGAGACGGCTTATGGTAGAGAAATGAACATTCAATACACGAGCAACAGCTCTGGTTGACATTCCTGCTGTCAGCATGCCAATTGCACGCTCCCTCAAATCTTGTGACATCTGTGGCATTGTGCTGTGTGATAAAACTGCATCTTTCAGAGTGGCCTTTTATTGTGGACAGTCTAAGGCACACGTGCACTAATCATGGTGTCTAATCAGCATCTTGATATGGCACACCTGTGAGGTGGGATGGATTATCTCAGCAAAGGAGAAGTGCTCACTATCACAGATTTAGACTGGTTTGTGAACAATATTTGAGAGAAATGGTGATACTGTATATGTGGAAAAAGTTTTAGATCTTTGAGTACATCGCATACAAAATGGGAGCAAAACCAAAAGTGTTGCGTTTATATTTTTGTTGAGTGTACATACATGTAATCCACATGTATTCTTTCAAAGTAATCCTACCCAACCTTGGTGCTGAAGGAGGTTTTTAATACTGTTGGGGCGGGTCTCCTAACTTTTATCAATGCTTGTCTTACATCAGGGTCTGTTCCAGCTGCTTTTAAACATGCTGTGGTTCGACCTCTTCTTAAAAAACCTACCTGGACTCATCAGTTTTATCCAGTTTTAGACCTGTGTCTCATCTGCCATTTCTGTCTAAGGCTTTGGAAAAGGTTATCTTTTTACAGTTACAATCATTTTTAGAAGACAATCTCATCCTTGAAAAATTCCAATCTGGGTTTAGATCGCGACACAGCACTGAGTCAGCACTTTTAAAAGTTCATACTAATGACAACACTTTGTTGGTGGATGCAGGGAATCCTGCTGTGCTGGTTCTGTTGGACCTCACAGCAGCCTTTGATACTGTGGATCACACAGTACTTGTATCCCAGTTAGAACATTTTATTGGCATTCATGGTACTGCACTTAAGTGGTTTAGAGCATATTTGGCTGAAAGGAGCTTTTCTGTCATGATTGGGGACCTCTTCTCATCAACTGCTCATCTGTCTTGTGGTGTGCCGCAGGGTTCTGTCCTTGGGCCGATTCTATTTTCTTTGTACATTCTGCCATTGGGGTCAATTATAACCCAGCACAATGTGTCCTTTCATTATTGTGCAGATGATCTGCAAATCTATTTGCCTGTGAGGACTAATGGGAGAGATGCTTTGTCATCATTATTTAATTGTATTTGCGATGTAAAGCAGTGGCTGTCCCAAAACGTCCTTTACCTGAAAGATCATGGTGTTTGAGTGCTCTGGCATACCAAATGTGGTAACACCAAATTTTGGTGCTTTGGCTAACTATGTAAAACCAGCTGTCAAGAATTTGGAAGTGATATTTGACAGCTGTTTGAGGTTTGATCAACAGATGGACTCTGTTGTCAAAGCTAGTTTTTTCCAACTTCGCCTTTTAGCTAAAATAAAGCACTTTCTCAGTAGATGTGATCTTGAGACGGCCATTCATGCTTTCATCAGCTCCAGACTTGATTATTGTAATGCACTTTATTCGGGCATTAATCAGTCGTCTCTTGCACGTCTCCAGTTGGTGCAGAATGCTGCTGCTTGTCTTTTAACACTTTTAGACATGAGCATATTACGCCCGTCCTGTACTCACTCCACTGGCTTCCAGTTCGTTTTAGAATTGATTTTAAAATTTTAATGTTTGTTTTTAAAGCTATTTATGGCCTTGCACCTCCCTGCTTGTCTGAAATTTGAACTTTGCGCACCTACAGTAGGTCAAGATATAAACGCTGGGGTGATCATGCTTTCGTAGTAGCTGGCCCGACTGTGGAACGAGCTACCTCTTGAGTTATGTACTATTCCTGACCTAGCACTTTTTAAATCTAAGTTAAAGACTTATTTATTTAAACTGGCTTTTAACACTTAGTGGGGAGGTGACATGTTCTGTTTTTTTTATGTGCTGTTTTAAAATTTGATTCTATATGTGTTTTATTTTTGTGAATTTGTGTTTTTAATGTTAAGCACTTTGGACACCAGTCAGTGCTGTAAAGCACTTTATAAATAAATGTTTATTGATTTTGCATTATGCTGCCCTCTCCCATGTCCTTTGTGTTTGATTCCCTGGTGTTTGAGCTCTGCTTTGTGTTGTTGGTTCTGAGATTTTGCTTGCCCCTTTTTGGACAGTGGTGGCTGCGCTGGCTGCCTCCCTGGTTCCAACCCATTTACTGCTTTACAGAATCGTGTACCTGCTGTACCCCAACTGAACTTCACTGTTGCTGGTTGATTACCATGGTACTCCCCCAGAGAAATGTTGTTTTTTTTTTGTTTTTGTTTTTGTTTTTTTGGTCATGTGTCTATTAATCAACAACAGAATGTTGCAGAAATTTCATTTGACCACTTCCTTAAACTACAGTGTCACCTCTCCTTTCAATCCCTGTTGCAGACAATCTTTACCTCAAAGCCAATCCTAGAGCCCGGAGAAGGTCACTGTGTGGTTTTTTTTCTTCTTTTTTTTCCTTTTTTCCAGAGATGCAGGCAGTATTTATCAAAATTTAAATAAAACAAATATTTGAAACAATTTAGTTTATATGTAATGAATTATGAATATATAAAATTTCTACTTTCTAAAATGCCTGACAAAAAATGTTGAACTTTTTCCCCAATGGTTTTGGTAAGAAATTTGGAGAATTTATGATGCGTTGTGGCAGACTTGAGATAAAGAGACACAGTCTTAAAGCACCTGTCAGGAGTTCTGTATATATGTCCAAGAGGTTCTACCACAGAAAATATATAAAATTTTCAAGTAGGAATAACCTGTCAGAGTGTCCATATAAATATTTAACATTTCTCCAGCATAATTACCACACTGCTGTTAAAAACCAAGAGAGAAATGGAGTGAGCAGGTGAGGATGAAACAGAGGGCACATGGGGAATGTAAGAAATCACAGTATATGCACACACCAAAACATAATTATGATAATTTACGCAAAGGAAGAGGGGGCACACTGTAAAGCTTTCAACTCACTGCCACTGTAATTAACTAGAAGCACAAGCACATGGAGAAAGAATGGATGAATACAGTTGGGCCATGACCATATGTGTGATTTCTGCTTCTCTCTACTTCCAGTGGTGTTGAAATGAAACAATCAATGGGCGTGTAGTGTAGACATTCAACTTTAATTCTATGAGTTTAACAAAAACACTGCATTGTCCTTTTAGGAATTACAGCCATTTCTTTATGCACAATCCCTCCATTTTCAGAGGCCATATTATATGTAGTGGGCAAACTAAATATGGGGGATTGTTTTTAAATACGAATGATCATTTCACAGGCAGTTTTCATTAGGCAAGTCAAGGAATGGATAAATAAACATCTCCAAGTCACTGAATATGTCTTGGTCTTCATTTACATCAGTTAGTAAGAAATACAGTGTAGTACAGCATGGTTAATCTATCTGGAGTAGTCATTCCTCAAAACCTCAACCAGGCATTGCCCGGTGGGCCGACGCAAATTTTGGGCTGGGGCTCTCATAATTTTATATATAAAAAAGTTTTTAAAAAATCAGCTGTGACGGTATTTGAAACATAAAATGTGGCCATTGGTAGAATCTCTCGAAGGACACTGGGCTAATCCAATGAAATCTCTCAGTCTTTCTCGACCCGCCCTCCCCCTCATGTTGACCCAGGTTTATCAATTTCTGCCATTTGAGCTGAACGGAGTTGGAGAGAGTTAAGTGGATATTCTCCCTCAGCCCCAACCAGTCCCAGCAGAAGACTGCCCCTCCCTGAGCCTGGTTCTCCTGGAGGTTTCTTCCTGTTAAAAGGGAGTTTTTCCTTCCCACTGTTGCCAAGTGCTTGCTCACAGGGGGTCGTTTTGACCGTTGGGGTTTTTCCGTAATTATTGTATGGCCTTGCCTTACAATATAAGGCGCCTTGGGGCAACTGTTTGTTGTGATTTGGCGCTATATAAATAAAATTGATTTGATTTGATTTGATATTCAGCTATCAAAATGAATAAACAATCCAATCCACTTTCCAATCCACTTTATTTATAAAGCACATTTAAACAGACTCGAGTCTCCAAAGTGCTGCACAGCAAAAGCATAGACACACAAAATAGTAATAATAACAATAATAACAGTAAAATAGATAAGATAAAATAATACATAAATAAATAAAACCATGATAAAACAATAAATTTCAATAAAATAGAAATAAAATAAGACACAAGGACCGTACAACTCATGCGGTGTTAAAAGCCAAGGAATAAAAGCGGGCCTTAAGACGGGACTTAAAACACTCCACAGTGGGAGCAGATCGGACGTGTAGGGGCAGAGCATTCCAGAGTCTGGGACCGACCACGGAGAAGGCTCTGTCCCCTCGAGTTTTAAGTCTCGTCCTAGGCACCATGAGCTGGGACTGGCCCTCGGACCTCAGAGCTCGTGCTGGAGTGTAAACCTGGAGGCAGTTGATGATATATTGCGGGGCCAGTCCATTCAGAGCATTAAAAACAAACAAAAGTATCTTAAAATCAATTCTGAAACATACAGGGAGCCAGTGCAGAGAAGGCAAAATTGGGGTAATGTGCTCACACTTTCTGGCCCCTGTTAAAAGTCGAGCCGCTGAATTCTGGACTAACTGCAGTCTGGAAAGTGCGTTATGGCTAATTCCGGAATAAAGTGCATTGCAAACAACAGAAATGCAAGGGAGGCGCAGAGAAGCTGCGAGAGAAAAGGCTCAAAAGCCTACAAGTTGACGCAGCAAAATGGGCAAAAATTACAGATATGTTTGCCAATGTTTCAGCCACACCAGCGGATGCAGGGCCATCAACGTCAAAAGCAGCCCAGAATGCACCGGCTGTCGATGTTGTGAAAGTGTAGTGACACGGACCCACAACAGGGGGCGTAAATGAACGGACAATGGAAGGAGTCAAATTATAACACTTTACTGTTGTGAATGACACAACCAAACACAGCAGATTCAGAATGTGCAACAGTCAATTAATAAAGGTGTCGTGTGGGCAGGCTCGACGATAGGAGACGCCCGTCTGGACACGAACCGGAACCACACGATTTCCACCACCACCGAACCCGAGGAATACTGGAGCCGCCAAGTCCCGGAATCCCCAGGTGGCCACCTTCCCGGCGTGTCGGATCTGGTACGGCAGAAAGCAAAAGACAGTCAAAGGGTGGGTGTGTGAACACCCAGTAACAATCCTGGTGGGAATTCCACCTCCACCTCTCACTCAACACTTTGCAGCGGTCCCTCAGAAGAAAAAGAGCACCGTCTTGCACAGCCTCCACTAAACGGACCGATACTCCTGCAAACACTCACAATAACAGATTTACAAAAGGCTGAGGATATTACTTCCAGATGAAGATGATATCTCGGCAGTTTGGTGGAGGTGTCTTCCTGCTTTTATACCAGATGTGATGATTAGTGACAGCTGTCACGGATGATGGGTGACAGCTGTCACCATGGCTTGTTCCTGAGGCGGCAGCGCCCTCTCGTGCCTGAAGCCCGCACTTCAGGCAGGGTGGTGGGCCAGCAGTACCTCCTCTTCTGGCGGCCCACACAACAGTCGAGGTGGCATAGAGTTCGGTGGAACAGAGTCGTAGGAAAACATAGAGGAAGAAGTAGCAATCCAGGTGGATTCGGAGGTGTGTGTGTGTGTGTGTGTGTGTGTGTGTGTGTGTGTGTGTGTGTGTGTGTGTGTGTGTGTGTGTGTGTGTGTGTGTGTGTGTGTGTGTGTGTGTGTGTGTGTGTGTGTGTGTGTGTGTGTGTGTGTGTGTGAGTGAGTGACAGAGAGAGAAAACAGCCGTTTTTTGAATAATACCATGAGTAGATTTGTTGTCCAACTTACCACATTAGATAACAGGCCTTGGCTACTTTATTTGGCTTAAACCATGACCATTAATGCAGCTGTACTGTTATAAAGTGTCATTTGATTTTTGTAGACTAATGTAAAGTTGACACTGCTGTGCAGATATTACAAAAACTGAATGACATGTCATTAATGTTCATGACGTCTTATGGCATGTTCATGACGGGTTCATGTCACTCTGATGTAAACACCTTTTAGCCTAAGTGTTCAGTGTTATTTCAGCTTGTTATAAATTTGTTGTTTGCATGTGTTATAGCTTACAGTGATATTAGTGAAACATTGCTTTGCTGAAATATGGATGATTATTGGTAGGTAACCAGAGAAATAACACTAGTGAAATTAACATTCCAGCCTCTTTCTGTTTCTTTGTGTTTAGTCAAGACAGACTGTTGAAGGAGTGGAGGAGTCACAGTTGACTATTTTAGCTGCCCTCATCCCACAAAGGTTGTGAAGGTCATAGGGAAGAGAGGTTTAAGCTGCAGGCAGGAGCACAATGAGGCTGCGTACAACTTGGACATTGACAGCCTCAATCATGGCAATTTTTTGGAATTGATAATATTGCTGGGGAAATATGATGTCTGCTTAAAAGAGCACCTCAGCAACATAATTGAAAAAAGTAAGCAGATCCATGCTTCAGGAACACAAGGCAGAGGTTCTCTGATCACCTTCCAGTCAAAAACGACTGTAAATGCAGTCATTTGTGGCACATTCTACTGTGCTTTATTTTAATGTTTGAAATAACACAATGTGTGCATATATCCTCTGGTATGTTGTGTGTTTTCGCATATCATATAAATAATCATGGTGGGCCGCCATGGCCAAAAATGCCCGGGCCGTTTTTTGGTCCCAGTCCAGCCCTGGATAGATCCAATAATGGCGGTGCGACTTCTGTATGTGGGAAGAACACCGAGCCTAGTTGTGACTCCAAGGATCTTCACTTTTATTAAATCTTCAAAACCAAACTGAACAGACTGCGTCCAAAACATTTTGCACTTGGATTATAAACACAGATGCTGTGTATAAGGAATGTCAGAGCCGACTGTACTTCCTCAGGAGGCTCAGATCTTTCAATGTCTGCAGAAATATGTTGCAGATGTTTTATCACTCAGTGATCTGCAGCGTAATCTTCTACGCTGTAGTGAACAAACTCAACAAGCTCACCAGGAGAGCTGGCTCTGTCATGGGGGTGGAGCTGGAGTCTGTCATGGAGGTGTTGGAGAGGAGGATGCTAAGGAAACTGCTCACCATCCGTGACAACACCTCCCACCCCCTGCGTGCCACACTGATGTCCAAGCACCTCCAGCCCAAGACCGAGGCCACCGAGGTGCATCACAGAATGCCACAGGAGGTCCTTCGTACCTGTGACAATCATATTGTATAACTCCTCCCCTTTCTGCAGGATGAATACATAACAATCAGAGGCTTTTTTTCGTTACTCAGAGCTATGTGCAATACTGTAAACATTTTGTGCAAGTGTCTCAATCATATTGGATAAGCATGTACTCATTGTTCTCACTATAAAGAAAAAAAGAGCACTGTTTTGGCACTTTGGCAAAACAATTTCCTTTGGGATCAATAAAGTTCGGTCAGCGACACTCTTAGAGCTGATTTCACTCTTCAATAGAGTGTTTTTTACTCTTTTTAGACTGGGATCAAATGCTATCCCAGCAAAGTATATTTTACTCAGCAAAATTTACTATGAAACACACAGAGAGGAAGAACGCAGGACTAAGCAGGAAGCAAGACAACACACAACATTTTAAAGAATATGGATGAGTCTCTCGTTGTACCTTTTATAATTAGTTTATTTAGTCCTTATAAATGGTTGCGTTTATTCCATTCCCTTCCCTCAGGTAAACCTGGAATGAGGAATAATCAGATGATCAATTGTTATAACTGTCTTTAGTGAAATAAAATCTACACAGATTTGCTGTGTAACCGAATCATTGCTGGTCCTCTCCTCTCACCTGCAGCTCCATCAACACTGTGATAACAAATTTATGTTCTTGCACCTCTGTGAAGACTATTTACACTTTTAAAAGCACACTTATAGCATAATAACTTATAATAACTCCATTCTTTTGTCACTATATTATTTAGTATTTCAATACTTCCTTGTTGCCTTTGGTTTTGCTGGTTCATTGAGAATTTCTCTGTTGGTCCCTGTGCACCTTGTCTTTGAGTATATTCCACATCTCTGAAATATCCTGCTCCCTGCGTTTTCCCTGTTGTTGGTGTTTTTGGATGACACCTGTTTGCTCTGTATTTTTGAACTCTGACTCTGCACTAACCGGGCTGATTATCACCATGGACACTTCTGTAAATAAATCACAGAGCTCCTCACATACTCCTTGTGGTTGGCTGCCTGCATTCTGGGGTCATATTTGACTATTTGTGAATTAAATTGCAAGGCGTGTGGTGATATGGCAATACCATTTGCTTGCCTACGGAACATCCAACAGGAGCCATTCTGGACTTTAACCCCCAGCAAATTGGCTGGAAGTAGCCCAGAGGCTGCCCTTGCACCGGCTGACTATATGTAATAGCCCGGGACCACAGAGTTTGTAATGTGACCCAGACCCAAGCACAGGATATTGCCCATGACAGACCCAGTTGGAAACATCTGCTGTCCATAATTGGCTCTACGCACCCTAAGTACAAGAGGATTAACTAACTATTCCACTCTGTATAGACCTGATCCTGTCAGATATAAAAAATTAAGCAGAGTCTTGATTTACACTTGGCTGGGGAACCACTCAAGAAAAAACAGTTGCTGTACATGTTTTCCTCCATGTAGAAGTTGGATCAAGAAAGGAAACCAATCCTGATGCACATCTCTACCGGATCCACTGTGGTGACCTCAAGCAATGGGTGCAAGATGACAGCAAAAATAAATAAACAAACAATTTCTGTTAAAATTGTTAAATATTTTCCGGGTACAACAGTGAAATATCAAAGTGCTTTAGAAAGTTTTTAGTTTGCGTACAAAGAATCATGTTCAGTCAAGCTTGTTCAGTGCTATGCAGTCGTATGCTAAGAGATATTAATATGAATTAACACATATTATTGCATCTCATCATCATGCCGCTAATGATCAAGAAAATACACGTTTACACTGTTGATGAATAAATCTGTGAAACATTTTGCAACCATCACTATTTTTAGAATAAAAGCATTCTGATGACAAGTGGTAACATTTCATGGAAAAAGAAACACTGGAAATGTAAATTAAGTCACTTATGCAATGTGTACTTTTTGGTTTGTTTGTTTTTAAGGCGGATGCTTTGCAAACTCAGTGACTCTTCTTCTTACACTCACATGTGGTTGTCAACCATCCAGGTCTGAGAGGGTCGCCAGCAGACAGCTGGAGGGCAGTTGCTGATTTACATTTGGTGCAAGGGACACAACAAGTTTACATTTTACCCACACTGTCTCCAAGCTCCACTCTGGAGTCAGGTTCCTCCACTAGTGCATCAGTTGAGCTTGTTACTAGCATTATATCATGGCTGACAAGAGGAGCTGGACAACTAGCTCCCGGGACCCCAGCTGTCTCAATGTGACAGGTGAAAGACAAAGTAGAAGGCTGTAACTGTGGCATTTAAGTTCCATTATGTTTTCCACTAAAGTTAAGGAAAGCTATTCTTTGGGAAAGGTTACTCCTGCTACTTAATTATGGAAATGATGCATAAATCACCATAAAGCTCCATAAATCACCAATACACATAATCTCCCAAAAATCTGATCAAGCTATAGGTTAATTAAGCCCTGAATTGTGCAGAGCTGGACTCAAAGAGCACTCATTGGAGTGAATTGCCACGCCAAACCACAACGCACCCTGTATTATGATGTTAAAAACTTCAATTTAATCTTTATTTAACCAGGTTAGTTCCATTGAGATCGAGACCTCTTTTGCAAGGGAGACGTGGGCAATTATAAAGTTTCCAATTCACCTAACCTGCATGTCTTTAAGTGTGGAAGGAAACCCACGCAAACACGGAGAGAACATGCAAACTCCACACAGAAAGTCCACAGGTGGGAATTGAATCATGACCTTCTGGCTGTGAGGGAACTGTGCTAACCACTAAGCCATCGTGCTACCAATGAAAGAAGGCTTCAATCAAGATCCAGACATCCTCAAAATGTAATCAAATATTCATTCATTCATTCATTCATCTTCTACCGCTTAGTCCAATTAAGGGTTGCGGGGGGCTGGAGCCTATCCCAGCAGTCATAGAGTGTGAGGCGGGATACACCCAGGACAGGACGCCAGTCTGTTGCAGGGCCACAAATAGACAAACAAACACAGACACACCCACACACACACCTAGGGACAATTTTTAAAGATTCCAATCCACCTAACCCTCATGTCTTTGGATGTGGGAGGAAACCGGAGCACCTGGAGGAAGCCCACGCAAACACGGGGAGAACATGCAAACTCCACACAGAAAGGCCACGGGAATTGAACCCATGAACTTCTCGCAGTGAGGCAACAGTGCTAACCACTAAGCCACTGTGCTGCCCATAATCAAATATTTCTAGTCCCAAATCCTACACCTATGGAAACTTATATTAAAAACAAAAAACAACAATCTAGCTAGTGGAGCTTGCGCAACATGAGAGATGCAGAAATGCATCTGTCTGTTAATGCTAAAACCTTCAGAATTAGCACATTACTTTAAAAGTAAAAGATATGCATGATATTTTCACTTTGGAAAAATGACAGAGTTGACAATGTCGATAAACTGTCTAGAATTAGTTTTGTTTTTAAACCAAACAATAAGTAAAAACTGCCTTACTTTTGATGTCTTCCGCCACACGTTCATGCTGTTCCATGTTCAAAGTAAATGACACTTCCTTACAGCAGTTGGCAAGGCGCATAAAGACAGAAGCTCTGACTCATTGTTTGTTTTGGGTTTGTGATCGCCTTTGATTTTACTCAGAAGCGTTGGCGGTGCTTAAACTCAAAACTGGCTTGTCAGTTGTAGTAGCTGTCAATGTATCGGAGTCAATACTAACAGTTAGTGGATAGTGGTTAGCTGTAACTTCTATTTTTTTTTTTTTTTTTTTTTTTTTTTTTGCGGTTTATCAGTTTAGCATTTAAAAAGTTAACTTTTCAGTTAGCAGATTAGCGGTTATCAAAGGTAACTTTTTGATTAGCCATGCCTACCAGTGCTGACTGCAAAGGAATCTCAAACAGAAATCAAAGCTAAAAGGCAGAATAATGAACAAAGGATTGAGGATCACAGATCTAAACTCACTGATCAAAGACAGCCTCGATCGGGATCTTCACCAAAATCTAACGAGTATGGAAAAGAAATAGAAAAAACTTACAAGAAGTTACATCGGTTCCAGTAATAAACTTTATATTTGACATGTGTTGTGCTTATAAGTCTCAGTTTGATATTACACATATCTACTAAGGATTCTGTATGTGGAATTGCTGTCATATATTGTTCTTGTATGTTCCCAATTTATATAAGTCACATATTGTACAAATTTACTAAGGATCTTATATCTGGTTTGACTGTCACATGTATTACAAGTTCCAGATAGAACAGATACAGACTTTATAAAATTTATGTATATCTTTTCCATATGGGCTTCTTTGAACCGCCTACTCCTTCAACTAAATTTTACTGTATTTTGTCCATAACTTTTTGAGATATCCTGCTGACAATTTTTGTTTAAATGACAGACTCACAAACAGCAATAAAAACATATTCTTAATAATACAATGTGGTAAAGCAATGTCTAAATTCTTCCTTCACTTCAGGTCCCATCTGCTCATGGAGATCACCTGCCCTGCATGTTTTCCTCCTCCGCTCTTTACTAATTATTTAAGTCAAGTGTGCTCAGCCAATGAAGAGGTTGGAAAGACCAGACTTTGCAAATCAGCTGTGGTTGCAGCAAGTACACATGCAGGTCAGACGATTTCCAGGAGCAGGGTTGGTGACCCCTGCTTTCGAGTATTTTACACATACTAGATGTACAACCCCTCTTGTACAAATCCTACAGTACAAACGTATGCTTTCACAAACTGTGCACTGCACATGGATCAGTCATGACTCCCCAGAGCACATCTATGTTATAAGAAATGCATGTCGACAGGGAACGTGACTCACCAAGGGACCGTAGGGAGCTCAGCATCAACGGCAAGCCTTTTCAAAACCAAACCTCATTCTGGGACTGAAACAACACCCAATATGCAGTAATTCCACAACTGTCACTGTCAATTATGGTGACTTCTTTTGTTCTCGCATATCTTCATGCTTCATTTCATCTTGCTGGAGTGAAGTCACTTTGTCATCATAAAATCATCCAAATGCTAAACACAAGACTCAATATGAGACTGTTTATTTGATGTAACCCAAAATATGGCATAGAATCTGCAAATGCTGTTTTATTTATCTTGAAATTCCAAAATTATCCAAGTTGAACTAACATCAGATAAATTCCTGTGGCAATTGTTTGCAGTTTAATGCACAAATCAGTGCACCATGTAGAGAAAATGTCATTTCTCATGTCATGTTTTCATGATGTGAGCAACATTCAGGAGCAATGTTGGTGTGTTGCTATCGTGAGGCAGCAGAAAATGATTGGAACTGAAAAGAGGCCGGGTCAATACTCCAGACTGCACATTTGTTAACATTAACCTGGCTGTCGCTGTGCTCTCATTGGTTGTGCAGTTGTATGTCTATCCACTAGTCAACCATTTTGTGATGTGATCTTGAAGAGTGATTTAGGGTTAGGGTTAGACAACCCCATCAGGAAATTCTACTACATTTTGTGATGGTATCATGATCTAATTTTGTCTGCATCCTATGGCGCTGCCCCCTGGAAATGAAATGTGAATGTAGAGGTACCTGACTCCTTCTCAAACTGGGAATTAGTGTATGCCAGGCTCAGAAAATCACAAAAAACTTTAATAACTCAAGGTTTTTTTTATACATATATATACCACATTTCTATGCTGGTTTTCTTCATTCCACAAGAGTCTGTCTTTGTCTGGAAGATGTGGAGTGGGGAGATGGAGGAGATGCTTAAAACGCTTTACCTCAGTACACAATGCCCTTTTGTGCTTTGACAGTTTGTGCATAGAGCTGTTTCCTTGCCAGAAAACCTCTCACTTCTGAGATCAAGATCTAAATAGCAATGTACCTGGATGAATGAATGAATGAAATCTGCCAAAATAAATGAGTCTTAGTGACTCGTAACATGAGAAAATCGAGAGAGAACTTTGTGAGGGGTTGACAACGGATGAAACTGTATTGTGAGTGATTGGAGCCAAAAATGAGGATCTGACATTCCTCATCGGAGACACACACGAGCTGCGCCGGGAGCCAATGGCCAAGGAGGAACAGCATTTCTGGAAGTGGCCAAGCAAGTCCAGCAGCTCTGGTTTTGCTGCAGGGAGCCTAGCCGTGGATGCAGTTCCTGACAGCTTCAGGACTCCCATATGTGCCATCTGGACTTGTGCTTTCTATTTTTTTTTTTTTTATTATTATTATTACTGAAGAGCACAAGGGAAGTTTCTCCTGGCTCCAACCCACTGTGCACGCAGGAGGATGGAGGAGGTGGACTACTGTGGTGACCCCAAGTGAAAAATCAAAGTTATTTCTGAATAACACAGAGACATGGCCATTCCAATTCATTCATGAAGCACTTCAATCAGATCCCAGGAGGACAGGAGAATGGATCCTGCAGGGACATCATTCTGCAAGTGTGTGAGAGCACTGTTTACACTTTTTTCAAATATGGCCATCAGGTATTGTAAAAGGCTTTGCGTCCGTCCATGGACACGTTCAAAGATGGCTAACCTTGACCTATTTTAAGAGCTATTTTAAGAGGTTCAAAAGTCACATTCTACAGGTACGGTGGGACCTACGTCACTTCCTCTGAGTTACGGCCGCCATTTTGAATCGCCGCTGAAAACAAACTGCACAAGCACTCACAACCATTGTTGATATATTCATTTTTACCGCTGTTTATTCGCAAAGGCCTGCCGATTTGGTCATGCCAAATGGTGTATGAGTATGTGGAGAGCCTTGATATGTGGATAAAAGTTGCTGCAGTTAAAGTTAAAGTTGCTGCAGTTAAAAAGCTTGTAGTTGGATCTCAGGATCAAGCTGACGGCCCACCGCAAGGCAAGCTGCTATCTGTCCCAGCCCCTGCCTCTGGGCGTCCCCTCGATGCTCTTAGCTGAGTGTCCCGCGGGATTTGAAGCGTTTACTTTGAAAAAAAATTGTGTTTAAAGCAGGCCCGGTCACCTGAATACCCCAGCTAGGAATAATGGAATAGGACTCCGGTTCTATTTTGTGGGTTTTCTCTCTCTCAACTGGGGCCATGATTAAGAGGGACGGCCGGGGGCATTCGTATTGTTCTGCTAGAGGTGAAATTCTTGGAACGGCGCAAGACAGATGAAAGAAAAAGCATTTGCCAAGAATGTTTTCATTAATCAAGAACGAAAGTCAGAGATTCAAAGACGATCACATACCATCGTAGTTCCAACCATAAACGATGCCAACTAGCGATCCGGTGGTGTTAATCCCATGACCATCCTTGTTTACTCGTTTGATAACGGTCAGCCATTTATCCTTTCTGTCTGGACGTTTGTGGTGCTTTGGGAGCTCGAAAAAAAACGCACTTTTTGAACTTTTAAGTTATCGTGGTTGGTACAGCCAACTGCAACACACGATCATGGCATTCTCTGTGTAGAAAAAACATGACAGAACAATGCGAGCACAATGGACATCAAGTAGGAATTTCAATCTGTTTAGTTTTGTTTTTGAGTGGCGAGGGTGACAGCCAACCAGAGTAGAGCATCACAGGCCTGTAGCTAGCTGCAAATCTGTCTCGTTTGTGTGTAAATATAACCTCTTTCTCAAATATTATGTAAAAGCTAGCGGGAAATAAACATCATAAAACTGAAAAATCAGGTTTTTGAACCTAATAACACCTCTGAAGTGATTTACAAGGCATTTAGTGGACATTGGCATGCACACTGACGTCCACTGACTCAAAGCTAAGGACCCTGTCCCACTGGGGAGAGGATTAATTGCGCATGAATTGAGTATACAAATTGCAGACGTTCGTTGTCGTCCGCAACAAAAATGGCCAAAAATGACAAATGTCCCTGTATGAATTATGGATATATTAATAATATATAGTAAATATATGATAAACAATCACGGTTATATAATGCATGTAGTGAGGAAACTGAGCCGACGCATTGCGATTATCACGGCAGTATTACAGGTGTATTATGAATGCATTGTGCACATGTTGCGCGTGCACGGCATCTGTATTGCGGTCATAAAAGAAGCGCACTCGGGCCGTCGGCATCACTATTCACACCAACAATACAGCCTCTGGAGCATTTGCTGGACTTTACAAGTTGATCACAGAGTTAATGTGCTTGTTGTCATGCGAGGGTTAACTGTTCATGAGTTTGGGGAGCGGGAGGGGGAAGCTGCTCGGGGTGTGAGACAGTGTTGTTTTTTTTTTTTCTTTTGAGAGTGTCACAGAAAACAGACTTCTGCATGAGTTGTGGCTAAACAGCAACTCTTCCTTTTGTTGGTGTTAAATAAAAGTCCTGGAGGAGACGCGATTGCAGCAGTTATTATGTCTTTGTGGATTTACACAGCCGGACCGGCACTGACTGGCAGGTATGTTGCTTTCTGCCACATATTGTATACGAGGTCTGTTGATCCGGGACGTCGTCTAACTTTCACAAAAAGGCAGGAGACGTGGACATCAGTACTTTTTCGGCACATTCCACTGTTACAGGAGTTTTTTCATGGAAAGAAAAGCGGACGGATGCACCACGGAGCCGCTCATGGCGCAGCACAAAACCACCTCCGTGTTGGTCTCACAGGATGGCTTTCAGGTGGCTTTCCGATGGCTGTCAGTGGGTTTTCAGTCGTGTGACTAACCGAGAAATTGTGGATGAGCCTGGACATGCCAGAACATGTCCTGTGAGGCTTCATCACGGCGTTGCTTTACACCATGTGGCACCGCCGCGACGCGCGGAATTCCTCCGCTCCTCTTTCCATCACAAAAACTCCTGTAACAGTGGAATGTGCCGTTCATTTCCAAACTGGACGCTGTGTTTTATCTGGGACGTCCTCTGACTAGCACAGGAATTGTGGAAGACGTGGACATCAGCACTTTTTCAGCACATTGAGACAGACATGCGGAGGAATTCTGCGCATCGCGGTGGAACCGCATGGTGCAAAGCAATGCCGTGATGAAGCCTCACAGGACATGTTCTGGCATGTCCAGGCTCATCCACAATTTCTCGGTTAGTCACACGACTGAAAACCCACTGACAGCCATCGGAAAGCCACCTGAAAGCCATCCTGTGAGACCAACACGGAGGTGGTTTTGTGCCGCGCCATGAGCGGCTCCGTGGCGCATCCGTCCGCTTTTCTTTCCATGAAAAAACTCCTGTAACAGTGGAATGTGCCGAAAAAGTACTGATGTCCACGTCTCCTGCCTTTTTGTGAAAGTCAGACGACGTCCCGGATCAACAAAGCCTTCACGTTGGAAATGATCTGGTTGTTTCAGCGGGGTTTGAGCCTGTCAATCGGCGCTCGGAGCGCGGCATGCTCTCAGCAGCTGTGGGCGGTCTTTAAACCGGCTGGAGCACTCCTTAATCTGTGTAATCCCCATAAAATCGTCCCTCAAAGCCATTTGAATTTTCCGAATGGTGTCCACCTGGAGGTCTCTCACAGTTTCTGGAAAAAATTGATGCAGCAAAGCTCCAAATCGTTCAGACATTTATTTGCAATAAAAATCCGATGAGAGGGGTGGACCACTGCTCACACAAAGCCTGCTCACAGGCGAATGACGCAACCGACAGGCGTGAAAAAACTCACGCATGCACACGAAGGTTCAAGCTTGGCTGATGCAATCACACGTAATTCAAATCCATATGGTTTTTGAAAAAAATAAAAAGGTCGGATACTTTTCTAACAGACCTCGTAGTACTTTGGGTTTAACGTGACGTGTTTGTTATGCATTCACAGATTGTCCGCAAATCAGCTGCAAAGCAGACGTAATAAAAACCCTTTATTCATGGCCAATCTGTATGCAGCCTCTACATCATATTTTAGTTTGTGATGTGGACATGATTGACACGATATATATCTGTTTTACACACTGTCCCAGTCCGCTGCCAGGCCGCAATCCCCGTCAGTTGTGGATATCAGCGGTTAACGGCAGATATACAGCGCATAGAGTGAGTATGTATTGTGTATGAATTGAGTATGTATGGAGTATGTAAGGCGGATGTTATCCGCAGCCAAATTTTGTGCAGCTCAAAAATCCTGGCAACGGAAGAACATGCCTCTGCAGATAATTGTGGACGTGTGCGGGTGTCGGCCGACTCATACAAGCATGTTTCACACATATTGCAGATGTTAAGCGAATATGAGCCAATTTTGTGCGCAATCCATATGCAAATCCTCCTAAACGCCAGTGGGACAGGGCCCTAACTCCGCTCTTTTCAAAAGCTCATGTTCATATATTATGTAAAGCTAATGAGAAATAAACACTTCTAAAACTGAAAATGCTGTTTTTGTAACCTGATAACACACCTATTTTAACAATTATATATATATATATATAGAGAGAGAGAGAGAGAGAGAGAGAGAGAGAGAGAGAGATTCTCATTACTGAACATGTAGCTACAAATTGTATGTAAGACAATAGGATCTTAATAATTAATTGAACTGCAAATTCTAATGAACACAATGCACATTTTAGTATTGCATTATATTTTCTCCTCCGTAGAGCCATACTAGCATTTTTTTGTTGTTATTATATTATTTATTTTCTCATTTATTCATGGGCTAACGTGTCATTAGTAACAATTCAGTGCAATACCAACTGAGAATGTAATTTGTGTGTTTTGTTGCAATTTATGTGTCTCCAAGGGTCTCCCTTCCTTTCCTTTCTGCTCTTTTTCACACTTCTCATTCCTTCTTAACATCTCTCTCCTTATTTTGCTCAGGTTTTAGTGGTCAATGGCAAACAGGACTGAGAACCTTAATTACACCCCACAGGAGCTTCGTCTTTTTTCTCATCTTTTCATGGTAGCAACTCCTTCATTCTGGTTGCTTTGTTCTTCCTCTCTGATTCGTCTAAGTTTGCACACGTACAGTGCTCTCTCTCACCTCTTCAACTTTCATCACTCCACCAGCCTCTCATCTCGCACGTCTCCTTTCAGCCTATTTAACACCACCTCCCTCTAATTGCCAACATTCTCCATCATCTCTAAGCTGAAGGTTTTCATGGCCAATGGCTGAAATACTGTCAGGCCTTATATACATATATCCATCCATCCATCCATCCATCCATCCATCCATCCATCCATCCATCCATCCATTTTCTTCCCCTTCATCCGAGGTCGGGTCATGGGGGCAGCAGCTCAAGCAAAGCCGCCCAGACCTCACGATTCACACAGACCTCCCCCAGCTCCTCCGGGGGAGCCCGGAGGCGTTCTCAAGCCAGCTGCGAGACATAGTCCCTCCAACATGTCCTGGGACTTCCCCGGGGTCTCCTCCCGATGGGACGTGCCTGGAACACCTCTCCAGCGAGGCGTCCAGGGGGCATCCAGAAAAGATGCCCGAGCCACCTCAGCCGGCTCATTTTGACGTGGAGGAGCAGCGGCTCAACTCCAAGCTCCTCCCAAGTGACTGAGCTCCTCACCCTATCTCTAAGGGAGCACCAAGCTACCCTGCAGAGGAAACTCATCTCGGCCGCTTGTACTCGCGATCTTGATCTTTCGGTCATGAGCCGACGCTCATGACCATAGGTAAGAGTCGGAACGTAGCTCGATCGGTAAATTGAGAGCTTTGCCCCCCTTCTCAGCTCTCTCTTCACCACGATGGTCCGATACAGCGACCGCATCACTGCAGATGCTGCACCGATCCATCTGTTGATCTCACGCTCCATCCGTCCCTCTCTCATGAATAAGACCCCAAGATACTTAAACTCCTCCAATTGAGGCAAGGACACTCCAACAACCTGAAGAAAGTAAAGCACCTTTTTCCGGTTGAGAACCATGGCCTCTGATTTGGAGGTGCTGATTTTCATCCCGGACACTTCACAGTCGGCTGCAAACTGCTCCAGTGCATGCTGAAAGTCCTGATTTGACAAAGCCAACAGAACCACATCGTCCGCAAACAGCAGAGACAAGATTCTGTGGTTCCCAAACCAGACCCGCTCTACACCCTGACTGCGCCTAGAAATTCTGTCCATAAAGGTAATGAACAGAACCGGTGACAAAGAGCAGCCCTGGCGGAGGCTGGCATGCACTGGAAACAGGCTTGACTTATTACCGGCAATGTAAACCAAGCTCCTGCTGCGGTCGTACAGGGACCGGATAGCCCTTAACAAAGGACCCCAGACCCCGTACTCCCAGAGCACCCCCCACAGGGCGCCTCGAGGGACAAGGTTGAACGCCTTCTCCAGATCCACAAAACACATGTGGACTGGTTGGGCAAACTCCCATGAACCCTCGAGCACCCAATGGAGGGTGTAGAGCTGGTTCAGTGTGCCGTGACCAGGACGAAAACCACACTGATCCTCCTGAATCTGAGGTTCGACTATCGGTCGAATTCTCCTCTCCAGTACTCTGGAATAGACCTTACCGGGGAGGCTGAGGAGTGTGATCCCCCTGTAGTTGGAACATACCCTCCAGTCCCCCTTCTTAAACAGAGGGACCACCACCCCGGTCTGCCAATCCAGAGGCACTGTCCCCGACCACCACGCGATGTTGCAGAGACATGTCAACCAAGACAGTCCCACAACATCCAGAGATTTAAGGTACTCAGGACGGATTTCATCCACCCCAGGAGCCTTGCCACTGATGAGCTTTCTGATCACCTCTGTGACTTTGGCCTGGGTGATAGATGATGATGGGTTTGTTTTTAAAGCTTTGAATGGAATGGCCCGTCAATACATCACTGACCTCCTACAAATTTACTCTCGGGCGCGTGCTCTGAGGTCTGAGGGCCATTTCCAGCTCGTGGAACCTAAGATGAGACTAAAAACTGGGGGGGCAGGGCTTTCTCTGTGGCTGGCCCCAGACTTTGGAACGCTTGCCCCTCCATGTCCGAACAGCCCCACAGTGGAGTGTTTTAAGTCTCGTCTGAGGACCCACTTTTGTTCTCTGGTTTTTAATGCTGCGTGAGTTGTGTGGTCCTCTGTTTTATTATTTTTGTTTTTATTTAGGTAGATATTATTGGTTTTATCTTTTATATGCTGTATGTATTTATTTATTTATTTATTTATTTATCTTGCTTATTTTACTTATTTTTTATTGTTGATTTTCTTACTTTGCATTTATTTCTTGACTATTGGGGTTTTATCTATCATGATTCTATGTGCAGCACTTTGGAACATTTTTGTTGTTAAATGTGCTATATAAATATAGTGGATTGGACTGGATTGGATGGATGAATCCGCCTCTGAGTCCCCAGTCTCTGCTTCCTCTTCACAAGATGTGACGATGGGATTGAGGAGATCCTCAAAGTATTCCTCCCACCACCCGATAACATCCCCAGTCAGGGTCAACAGCTCCCCACCCGCACTGTAGGCAGTATTGGTGGAGAGCTGCTTCTGCCTCTGGAGGCGTCGGACAGTTTGCCAGAATTTCTTCGAGGCCGACCGATAGTCCTCCTCCATGGCCTCCCTGAACTCCTCCCAGACCTGAGTTTTTGCCTCTGCAACCGCACAGGCTGCAGCATGCTTGGCCTGCCGGTACCTGGCAGCTGCCTCCGGAGTCCCACCTGCCAACAAAGACAAGTAGGACTCCTTCTTCAGCTTGACGGCATCCCTTACTTCTGGTGTCCACTACCGGGTTTGGGGATTGCCACTGTGACAGGCACCAGAGACCCTGTTACCACAGCTGTGAGCAGCCGCATCGACAATAGAGGTGGAGAACATGGTCCACTCGGACTCCATGTCTCCAACCTCCCCCGGGATCTGGGAGAAGCTCTCCCGGAGGTGAGAGTTGAAGCCCTCACTGACAGAGGGTTCTGCCTGTCGTTCCCAGCAGACCCTCATGATACATTTGGGCCTGTCAGGTCTGACTGGCTTCCTCCCCTCCCAGCGGATCCAACTCACCACCAGGTGGTGATCGGTCGACAGCTCAGCCCCTCTCTTGTCTTTACTTTATGTATATATATATATATATAAAGTAAGGCTTGTATAATGAGTTGGAATAAAAATCACTAATTTCTCCAAAAATATTTGTCCTATCACCTTTCCATAGATAGATAGATAGATAGATAGATAGATAGATAGATAGATAGATATTGTTCATACACTATAAAATTAGAAAATGCTGGACACACAGACAGGGAGATAGGTGTGAGACATATAGTTTGCAATAAAAATCCGACGAGAGGGGTGGACCACTGCTCACACAAAGCCTGCTCACAGGCGAATGACGCAACCGACAGGCGTGAAAAAACTCACGCATGCGCACGAAGGTTCAAGCTTGGCTGATGCAATCACACGTGATTCAAATCCATATGGTTTTTGCAAAAAATAAAAAGGTTGGATAGTTTTCTAACAGACCTCGTATATATATATATATATATATATATATATATATATATATATGGACACCCAGGCAGATTTGATCAATGCAATTCATTACACTGAGCTGCCAGACCAAAGGACTGAATGGATTCCCTTTTGAATTATAGCATTATTCATACACGTCTTGCTACTTCAGCACTTCTGTTGAAAATGAAGCTGGCATCTGAAAGACGAGCTTTGAATTTCATTCCATCCCAGCAGATGACTCATTGGTAAGGGATCAATCCAGCATTTGCGAATGGACATGTGCATGTACGCATGAGTAGGTTTGTGTATTTATGAAGCTCAATATGCGTGGTTGTGTGCCTGCCAACACACATATATGCATAAATGTGTTTTTTTAGCAACATTTTTGTAGGTGGGTGAGGGTTTGTCTGTATGCACAAGTGTGTACGTGCATCCACCGTTTTTCTCTGCACACTGTTTGGACACTTTGTGTGCACTGGGAGTCAGCAAAGCGTAATATTGCACTGCCTGGCTTGTTATCAGGTGCAGAGGACAAGATAGAAAAGGGGGCAGACTGGGTGAGTTGAAGAACAGATGGAGAAAGGGTGGAGGGCAGGAGGCACGAACAAGGGCCTTCAGAGATAGGAAAAAAGCAGACAGTGATTTCTGAATTTGAGCTGAGAGGAGAAGAGAGAAAGGGAGGGTGCACTGTGTGACGTTTGTGTACCTTATAGATGAAATGAATGATCACGAATAGAGAGGATCTAAACAACAGCTTTTAAAATACTATCACATTTAAAGGGGTAGCTTGCAAAATTGCTTTTTATCTACTTTTTGTATTTAAATATCAGTGTTGTACACAGTAAATTTTGAGATGAGATGAGATATACTTTATTGATCTCACAGTGGAGAAATTATTTTTACACTCCTGTTACCTCAGACAGCAATTAGTCCACAATTATTACTTGTTTACCGTAATAATGGCACACATCAGAATTAAAGCCAGCACATACACATTTGCCATTGTTTATGTGCACTAAGTTTGAAGAAGTCCATTATCCAAACTGAGGCAAGTGGGTGAAGGCCACGCAACAACCCTGAGATGCCCCGCCGTCGGCTTGGGGGGGAGTAACGGGGGCTGCAGCTAAAACTGCACTGCCCCCGCAGAAGGGGAAAGGAGTGACTTGAGCAGACGCCGGAGTGGGGAGTGTTGACTGAGGATAGGAGGGGGTAGGGGGAGGGAATGGAGCATGCTTCAGTCCTGTGAAAGCAGTTCCAACAACCAAATCCCAATTATAAATTAAGAATATTGTTGTGTGGGCCGCTGAAGAGGAGGTACTGCTGGCCCACCACCACCAGAGGGCGCCCTGCCTGGAGTGCGGGCTCCAGGCACCAGAGGGCGCTGCCGCCTTACGAGAGCAGTCAGGGTGACAGCTGTCACCCATTACTGGACACAGCTGACTCCACTCAGCACGGAGGTATATCATCAGGACGGCGTCTCCACCTCAGTGCCGAGATATCGCCTTAAGATTGAGGTAACGTTCTCTGCACGCATATTCTGCATAACCAGATAAGACTTGTTAAACCTTTTCAGGACAGCTGACTACTGAAAGCTAATTACTTGGATAAGTACTCACCTTCCTGCTGTATAGTGACAAGAGGTGGAGGCGGCTTCTCCCCTCTCCGTTTACTGGGTGCTGTCGCATCCACACCTGTGTGTTTGTTGCTCTCTCCCGCCAGCAGTACCGGATCCGACGAGCGGAGGCAGTGGCCACCTGGGAATTTGGGACTTGGCGGTTCCAGTACTCCCAGGGTTCGGTGGCAGAGGAGATCTGGGTGGTTCCGGTTCGACTGGGACGGACGTCTCCTACCTTCGAGCCTGCCCACACGACACCAGCGGATTTCGACCTAAACCCCAAATTATTGATTGTTGTATTAGTTGTGCTCGTTTCACAACAGTAAAACTTGTTATTCACCTTTCTCCATTGTCCGTTCATTACGCCCCCTGTTGTGGGTCCGTGTACCTACACTTTCACAACAAATATTCCCAATTATGAATTAAGAATATTCACCGGCCTCTGAAATCTTCAACTTCAACTGCAACGCACGCATCTGCTCCAAGATGTCATCCAATTATGCGTCTGAGTTCAAGAGCATCACAGTCTGAGAATGCACTGCCTTGCCAACCTCGTTAATCATGACGGACAAGCGAGGGGCCGTGGTTCTTGATGCTGCCGTCTTGCCAATTTTCCAGTAGATCAGGGCAGCACATAAGCCAAAAAGTACCAGCCCTGCTACCATAAGACCAAAAATGAATAAATCCTCGACGTCCTCAATGGAGAAAGGTGCCAAGCATGCCACACGCCAAGAACTCCAGGAGTCGATGACATAGCCCGCAGGATACATTCCATCTGGGCAGGTAGGATCCCCCGGTCCTGACCTTCTTGTAGAAAACATGGTGTCACTAGTGTTCAGAGACCAGCTGATCAATTCCATGGTTAATCCAATAGTAGTCCAATAGATCCAGAATCCAATATAATTTGAGGAATTCAGAGTTTGGTGAAGTAGGGACTTGAAGATTAATGCAGAGAACAGAGATAAGGGAGAGTGGAGGAGATGCGACTGCCCTCGTCAGAGTCCCAAGCTGAAAAGTGAGTTTGCTGAGTAAAATATACTCTGCCAGGATAACATTTGGTCCCAGTCTAAACAGAGTAAAATACAATCTATTATAGAGTGAAATAAGCTCTACAGTCTTTGCAAATCAAGTGGTTCTACTCTAATAAGAGTTGATTTTACACTGTGTTAATGTTGATTTAGCACTGTGATAGAGTACATTTAACTTTATTTGGACTGGGACTAAATGTTTTCCCAGCAGAGTAAATTTTACTCTGCAAAACTTACTGTGTAGTCAAAGCCCAAATCCTCAAGGCCAAGCCTTGAAATCTGAAGGCCAAAACTTAAAACCTCTAGGCCATGGCCAGTGCCTGAAATGTCAAGGTCAAGGCTTAAAGCCTCAAGGCCAAGGCCAGTGCTTGAAACGTCAAGGTCAAGGCTTAAAATCTGAAGGCCACGGCTTAAAACCTCAAAGCCAAGGCCAGTGCCTGAAACCAAAAGCCCAGTGCTTGAAATTTCAAGGACAAGTCTTGAAACCTCAATGGCAAGGCATAAAACTTCAAGGTCAAAGCTCGTCAAGGTCAAGGCTTAAAATCTCAAGGCCACGGCTTAAAACCTCAAAGCCAAGGCCAATGCCTGAAACCAAAAGCCCAGTGCTTGAAATTTCAAGGACAAGTCTTGAAACCTCAATGGCAAGGCATAAAACCTCAAGGTCAAAGCTTCAAACTTTAAGGCTAAGGCCAGTGCCTGAAGCCTCAATGTCAAGGCTTAAAATCTCGAGACCAAGGTCAGAAACCTCAGTTTCAAAGCTTGAAGCATCAAGGCCAAGATGTGAAACCACAAGCCCAAGGCATGAAACTTTAAGTTCAAGGTTTTTAACCTCAAGTCCAAGGCTTGTAACTTCAAGATAAAGGTTTGAGACCTCAAGGCCCTCAAGGCATAAATCTGGAGGGGGATAGATGAAAATGCATCACATCAAGATAAAAACGTTTACACACATAAAAGAGAGATATAAAGAACATGGAATTTTCTATCCAAAGGTTGGTGTATTATGAAAGTAACTTCAAGAACAGCAGTTGCTTCCAGCAGATTATTTTCTGTATTGTACAGGTTGATGAAGGACATAATTTGTTTTTAAAATAGCAAAATCACTGTTAAATAGTAGAGTTTATGGGAAACATGCTCAAAGGTTCAAAGTTCAGGACAAATTACAAATTAAAGTTATGTTAGGATTTTACTTTTTTCTGCTTGTTTCCTCTGCTGTTTTTCGCCTGCATGTCTGTTTGTTTTATGGGTCTTAGGCTGGGCGTGGATGACCTGCTTGCCACTCGCAACTAAATTCATCAGTCATCTACTTTAGTGCAGCTAAAAAGACCAGCTCATTCATCCACTCCTTGCCAGTTCATCTAAGGCCCTTCTCCAAGACACAGATCCAGCACTACTTGGCTCGACTCAGCTCTGCTCAGTTTGGTTCCAGGGGTGTCTTTTTCCATTACAAATAGTACCTCCTCAACGTGGGCGGGGTTGTCAGAGCAAACTGCAGTGATGTCGTTTTATATGTGACACAAACATTCTATGAATGAATGAGAATTCTATGTGAAACATGCTTGAAAAGTACAGGAGATTTTGGGAAATCATACAAGAATACGAAGCTGAAGATGAGAAGACACAAGCTGCTAAAAGATGACGCATGACGGTAAGCTAATTGTAGCTATTGCTAGCTTCTTAAGTAGCTCATAAATACGTCCAGTATACAATGTTGTAATAACTGCAAGTTATCGCTATCAAGTATTAAAATGGTGGCTGTCAACATAAAGCACTATTTTTGATAAATTAATTACA
This sequence comes from Thalassophryne amazonica, assembly GCF_902500255.1. Lineage (NCBI taxonomy): Eukaryota > Metazoa > Chordata > Actinopteri > Batrachoidiformes > Batrachoididae > Thalassophryne > Thalassophryne amazonica. The sequence goes on along the minus strand of NC_047118.1, from coordinate 24,641,656 downwards.
GCACATACAACGCGCACATATAACCTCTCCGGGAACCATCACCTTATCGTGGTGGAGAGGTTTGTGTGCCACTATGAACCTGAGAGCTGTGTTGTCTGGAGTCTTTGTGCTCCTGGTAGGGTCTCCCATGGCAAATTGGTCTCAGGCGAGAGGTCAGACTAAGAATGGTTCACAAGACATGATAGAATGAGGCAGAGGAAACATGACCCAGCCCAGAGGAAGCCCGGGGCCCTCATCTGGAGCCAGGCCTGGAGGTAGGGCCCATCAGCAAGCGACTGGTGGCTGGGCTTGCCATGGAGCCCAGTCAGACACAGCCCGAAAAAGCAATGTGGACCTTCCATCTCCACCCTGTGGGCTCACCACCCGCAGGGGGAACCGCTGATGTCAGGTGTGCTGTCCTTTGGGTGGCACTGAAAGTTGAGGGCCTCGATGGACCAGAACTGGGCAGCAGGGGCTAGCTCTGGGGGTGTGGAACGTTACCTCGCTGTGGAGGAAGGAGCTGGAGCTTGTACGGGAGGTGAAGCAATACCCGTTAGTCACGAGTCCCTGGCTGATTGCTGCTACATTGGAGTTTACGCCAGTAGATGAGAGGGTCGCATCCCTGTGACTTTGGGTGGCGGGGGGGGGGGGGGGACTCTGAATGTTGTTTGTGCATATGCACCGAACAGCATTTTGGAGTACTTGGCCTTCTTGGAGTCCCTGAATGGAGTCTTGTATGGGGCTCCAGTGGGGGACTACATTGTTCTGCTGGGAAACTTCAACACACACGCGGTTAATCACAGAGACACCTGGAGAGGTGTGATTGGGAGGAAAGGCCTCCCTGATCTAAACCCGAATGGTCATTTGTTATTGGACTTCTGTGCTAGTCATGGACTGTCCATAATGAACACCATGTTCGAGCATAAGGATGCTCATAGGTGTACATGGTACCAGATCACCCTAGGCCAAAGATCAATGATCAATTTTGTGATCATATCATCTGATTTGAGGCAGCATGTTCCGGACACTCGGGTGAAGAGAGGGGCAGAGCTGTTAACTGATCACCATCTTCCCTATTGGAAGTCACTGAGGTAGTCAAACAACTCCGTAGTGGCAAGGCCCCGGGGATTGATGAGATCCGTCCAGAAATGCTGAAGGCTCTGGGTATGGAGGGATTGTCTTGGATGAGATGTCTTTTCAACATTGTGTTGAGGTTTGGGACAGTGCCTAAGGAGTGGCAAACTGGGGTGGTGGTCCCCATATTTAAAAAGGGGGACCAGAGAGTGTGTGCCAACTACAGGGGCATCACACTACTCAGCCTCCCTGGTAAAGTCTACTCCAGGGTGCTGGAAAGGAGGGCTTGGCCGATAGTCAAACCTCTGATTGAAGAGGAACAATGCGGGTTCCGTCCTGGTCATGGAACAACCAACCAGCTCTTTACTCTCACAAGGATCCTGGAGGGTACCAGGGAGTATGCCCACCCAGTCTACATGTGTTTTGTGGACTTGGAGAAGGTGTATGATTGGGTACCCCAGGGGATACTGTGGGAGGTGCTGTGGGAGTATGGAGTGAGGGGGTCCCTTCTCAGGGCCATCCAATCTCTGTACTTGAAAAGCGAGAGCTGTGTTCGGCCGTAAGTCTGACTCGTTTTCGGTGCACCTTGTCACCAATCCTGTTTGTGATATTCATGGACAGGATATCGAGGCGTACTCGGGGGGGGGGGTTCCAGTTTGGTGGGCTCAGGGTCTCATCACTGCTTCCTTCAGATGATGTGGACCTTTTGGCTTCATCGGCCGGTGACCTCCAACACTCACTAGATCGGTTCACAGCCAAGCGTGATGTGGCTGGGATGAGGATCAGCACCTCTAAATCTGAGGCCATGGTTCTCAGCAGGAAACCAATGGATTACCTGCTCCGGGTAGGGAAAACGGCCTTGCCCCAAAGGAAGTAGTTCAAGTACTTTGGGGTCTTGTTCACGAGTGAGGGGATGATGGAGCATGAGATTGGCCGGAGAATCGGTGCAACAGGGGTGGTATTGCATTTACTGTACCGTACTGTTGTGACGAAAAGGGAGCTGACCCAAAAGGCGAAGCTCTCTATCTACTGGTCAGTCGTTGTTCCTACTCTCACCTATAGTCATGAGTGTTGGATCATGACTGAAAGAACTAGATCGCGGCTACAAGCAGCCGAAATGGACTTCCTCAGGAGGGTGGCTGGTGTCTCCCTTAGAGATAGGGTGAGAAGTTTGGTCATCCGTGGGGAGCTTGGAGTAGAGTCACTGCTCCTTCACGTTGAAAGGAGCCAGCTGAGGTGGTTTGGGCATCTGGTAAGGATGCCTCCTTGGCATCTTACAAGAGAGGTGTTCCAGACACGTCCATCTGGGAGGAGACCCCGGGGAAGACCCCAGACTAGGTGGAGAGATTATATCTCCACACTGGCCTGGGAATGCCTCTGGATCCCCCAGTCAGAGTTGGTCAATGTGGCACGGGAAATGGAAGTCTGGGGTCCTCTGCTGGAGGTGTTGCCCCCATGACCCGAACCCGGAAAAGCGGTTGAAGATGAGTGATGATGATGATAACGCATTTAGTCAGACTTTGCTCTGTTTTATTTAAATGTGACTTGGTCTGTAAATAAAGACTTGTTTTTGAGAGCAACAACTGGGTTGTCAATATTTTTCATACCAAAGTAAGTTGCTTTGATAACTTATTAATAAATCTCAAATGTGGGAGTTTGTGCCTTTACTGTCATTCATGCACAAAATGTTCTAAACCTCTGTGGTACACTTGTCTGTTGTTCTTAGCTGTCTGAACATTCTGTTTGTGTGAACTTTTTTGAGACTGAATTTGAACTTTTCTTTGTTCGCTCAGCCAGCCGCACCCAGTCACGCCATGTGTGTTGCCAACACTGAGCCTTCAAGGACAATTTTGTTCACCACCACCTTGCTTCGAACCAGCACTGGACTATTCTGAACTTTGCACTTTTTCTAAAATAATTGACTTCATCATTTTACTAAAAGCTCATTGTCTGCATTTTGAGTCCAAGTTTTGCATCTCCTTAACAAGTAAAAATCAACATCAAGTGTCTTAGCAAGGTGTTGAGCTTTGACATGCTGCCTGAACAACTGAAAGTTACCATGGTATAAATTCCACAAGTTTCTGGGACTCTCCTGGAGGGATGGAACACTATTTTTCCAAAAGCTATTTGGTGTTTTGATGATGGTGTTGGAGTGCCTGATATGCATAAGCGGCTCATTAGCAGCAGGCTACTTAATCCCAGGCTAGCAGCTCATTGTCAGATTCTTGGTTTTCTTGTCCGTGTCATGAAGCCAGATTCTCTGCATGAGATTCCATGACCTTGATTTCGTCTTTCCAGTCGCTATACTTATATCACGGTGTGTAGAGTGTTCAGGGTATGCATCAACCCTCTGATGCCTTTCATATTTAGTAGAAATGGTTCGTACACCTGAGTGATAAGGATTCAGTTGGGAGGATTAATCCCAAGATATGACTCAGATGTGCACAAACACTGATCTTGTAAAGTCAAGATCTCCAAGGATTAACAACACAAGGTAGCGGATGAGATGGTGGAGGGCACTTGAATATCAAATGAGGATGATGGCAGAGCAGCAGCGAAAGCTGACTGCCCTGTACACCTGGGTGAATACGATCGGAAGATTCATCTGGAGCCTCGCAGCTGACAAGGGAAGCAGCGACTGTCAACCATCAATAACCAAGCTCGTACTTTACAAAGCTCTGACTTCAGAGCCTTGGCTGAATTGCAAGAGTAGCTCCAGTCCTGCGTATTTAAATATAGACACAAAATTATGCATGCACGGTTGCACATATTACCACAAGCATCTCCCTGTTTTGCTCTGAGTGTGTGTATGTGTGTGTCTATCCTTAAATAAAAAAATTAAATAATTAATTTCTTGTGCCAAAGCATGAAGGCTGAGTGAAGAAGGAGTAACCTTAAATATTTGATGATTCCGAGGTAGCACGTACTGACATACTGACATTAAGTAGCATCCGTTGATTGCTTGAAGAAGGGTGTTACCAGACAAACAAATCCCTGCCTTTGTCAAGGTGCCTTTTAACATATATTAATAATAACACAGACTCTTATTTAGTTATTTATTTAGGCTCAGTTGGGTGACCAAAATAATAACTGAATTTCTTTTTTACACTGCATTTTTCCCTCTTTCTTCTTTACTTCTCCATTCCAACCAAAGCCTGTTACTCCATACACCTCATATCAGGACCTTACTGAACCATAAATTGCATTCACACAAACATGCATGTGTTTTACATGAAACATACAGAAATACCACAGCCCATTTGCGAAATAATATTTGTCAGTCTCTAAAACTTGGCACTTTCCCCCATTTTTATCTGCGTCTATCCTTCTAATTTACACAGCCTTTTCAGTATATTCAAGTAATAATAATAATAATAATAATAATAATCTTTATTTAACCAGGTTGAAATCCATTGAGATTGTAGTCTTTTACAAGGATGACCTGAACAAGAAAGGCAGCAGCATCCGTCATAGTGGATAGGTTAAGAGCTAATATTTTTAAAGTTCAGGCAGGTTTACATTACAGTGTAATTCAAGCCGACTTGGATTTCAAAGAAACTTTGCTCAGAGATGGAACCTATCAAGAAAGAAACTTTCCCAAAATTTCTCTAATGAAAACCAAACGGTGAGCTTGTCAGAGGTCATCAAAGTTCAAGGCAAAAATACACATTTAAAAGGGGTATCAAAGCAGTATAAGAGGAGTCCCAAAAATTCTGCAAACTGTTATATAAAGCAAAGATGTTAGTTTATCCACTCCTGCAAATTTCATTAAAAAGGGCTGATGGCGTGGGCCAATGGGTGGCACTAAACTTCCTCAAAATTGGGCAAGTTGAGTACTTTGGCACCCCCTTTTGGCCAGCGCCATCAAGACCCCAATGTTTTTTCAGCTGCATTTGTTAGAGTAGGGCCTATATTTGCTGATAATATTGAAATCTGGTTGGGGTCTTGATGGTGCAGAGGCCTTTAAATACAGCCAATTTTGGAAAATGACCAGATTTTAAGCACCCCCTATATTCAGCGCCATCGATCCCCCAACCTAATATGTATGTAAGATGAAAGAGTTTGCCTACATAAATAATTTGACAGTTAAACTGGCTTGGGGACTTGGTGGCGCTGATGGTTACATCACTTGGAAGATGGGAATTTAATGAAATATCAGTTTTTGTGTATTTTTGCCTTGATCTTTGATGACCCCTGGCAAGGTCACCATTTGGTTTTCGGTTGAAAAATTTTGGGAAAGTTCGTTTTTTGGTAGGTTCCATCTCTGAGCCATGTTTTTTGAAATCTGAGTCGGCTTGAATCACAGCCTGCCTGATCCTTAAAACAATTGGCTCTTAACATCAACGTGAGAACACTGGTGATTAATAAAATACAATCATTTTGGTCATAATAACATTGCACATGATGTAAAGTCTGAAACAGATTTAGATTTAGAAACATAGGCATTGCCCAAAATAATCCCATTCGTGATCTCGTAAAATAGACCAGAAGATGTTCAAAGAAGTCAGTCTAGACAGTTTCAGTTCAGACTGGAGAATGTTCCAATTAGAGGGAGCTGAAAAACTACAGGCATTCTTTCACATTTCAATGCAGACATGAGGTGCACAAAAACTTAACATATCATTCGAGAGCAAAGCATAGCGGCTTTCAGATCTCTGAAGTCAGCTGGATAAATACGTCAGAACCAGACCAATAATAGTTTTGTAAACCAGAATCATTGAATGTGTATAACGCCTGACAGACAAAGAGGGCATGCATACAACTCACAGTGGTGGGTGAGGCAGCTACAACCAGTGATGAATCTCAAGGCACAGCGGGGTCAATCAGTAGACAACTGATTGAGACACACCTATACATGACATCGCCATAGTCCCAAGGGCAGGAAGGTAGCAGTTATCAGGAGCTTCTGAGCACTTTCAGAGAAGCATGACTTGTTTCTGTAATGGAAGCCTAGCTTCACCCTTAATTTGGAGATTGAGTTACTCACTCACAAACTCACTCACTCATCTTCAACCGCTTACTTCAATTAAGGGTCACAGGGGGCTGGAGCCTATCAGGGTGTGAGGCGGGGTACACCCTGGACAGGACACTAGTCTGTCGTAGGGCCACATATAGACAGACAAATACATTCACACCCGCACGCACACCTACGGACAATTTAAAGTTTCAAATCTATCTAACCTGCATGTCTTTGGATGCGGGAGGAAGCCGGAGCACCCGGAGAGAACCCACACAAGCATGGAGAGAATATGAAAACTCCACACAGAAAGGCCACAAGTAACAAGCGATTCCATAACCATCTTACTGTTAGACAACAGTGCTAACCATCGGTGATTACACACATTTTATATGTAGAGGTTGAAGTTCTCTTATTTAACGTGGGTAACCAACGAAAGTCTCAGCAAAGGACTTATTTCCTGAAGGGCCCACAGCACGTGTTGCTCACTCCTCCCCAGCACTGTTGTTAAGAGTGCTAGTTGGGAGCGTGGCTGCAATCGGGAAGCGAACCCGAATTGCTGGCGTCGCAGTCCAACGAGCAAGCCTTAGGGAGGTGGTGGTGTAACTAGCACTCTTAACAACAGTGCTGGGGAGGAGTGAGCAACACGTGCTGTATATATATATATATATATATATATATATATATATATATATATATATATGGTTACTGAAATAGACGTATTGTGTATTTAAAGTGAAGCAGTGTGTTTCTTGTATTTTTAATAGACATGGCACTGTGTTGCCCTCAGTGTTCCAGAAAAGCCTGCAGAAACCGACTGCTGCCCATTGATTGACTCAGCAGCAAAAGCTACAGTCCTCACATGACATAAACAGAACATAAAAAATAATGTGTTTAGCTTTGTTTTCATTCTGAGCAAAATACTAAAATTTTCTGGTTTTCCTTTTCATTCCACAAACTGGTTCAAAGCCTTGGTAGGAAGAAACTGCCCAGAGAAAACCCATGGGGAGAACATAAGAACTCCACACACAAAGGAACCGGACAATGCTGGAATCAAACCCTCAACCTTGTTGCTGTGAGCATGTACCATTTTTCCACCAAGCTTCATATGTGAATTGATGTTCATTCCTGCCATTGTGGTGGTATCTGTGCATATTCTGTACAATATTACTACAATAACCCAGTATGTGGATCAAAGGCACACAGCTCTTTTATCTTCTGAGCCAGCACTCGGTAACAGATATGCTTAATAAATATGTGCACACGCACAAGCACAGCCATGAAGACGAGTCATGACCTCCATTCCACACTGCCAGATATTTACTCTCCCTTTAGTCTTCGGTGCAACCTTCCTTCTTTTACTTTGAAATAAACTAATGGCAGGAGATCAAAACAAACTGTACTGAGGTCAGCTGAAAACAATAAGAAATCCAATTAGAGTGCACACCTCATTCAGCATGTACAAATGCAGGAGCCTCGTTCTTTCATCCTTGTCAGATTTTCAACAACTTTTACAAATTCAAAAGCATGAAATGCAATGAAATAATCTTTCATTTGTGTAAAATACAAAATGAAATACTACACTCAACAAAAATATAAACGCAACACAGGATTTTTGAGCGGCTCAAAAATCCTGATGCGGATGAGATCCGCATCACTTCCTGAACACATACTGAAGACATACGCAGGACATACACAATCAACGCGCCGCATATCCGCTGTCATCCGCTGATATCCGCAACCGACGGGTTGGCGCGGCTTGGCGGCGGACCGGGACAGCGTGCAAAACAGCTATAACGCGTGTCCAGCATGGCCACATCATGGTTGCAAATGGTATGTCACGCATGCAGACAGAGTGGGCACGGATGAAGCGAGTGCATCATGGCCGCTGTGCATCCGATATGCAATCATAGGTGGATGCATTACAAAACACATAAATGCTGGCCAGCGCCAGCCCAGCTGTGGATACTGACAGACGCAGATATGGATCTCCGAAGACGTGCCATGACGGTCGCTGCCATCCAACAGCAGACAATGCAACTTGCCCAGCTCCTGCAAGTGCTGCAGAGGAGGAGGAGGAGGCACAGAACGGCACAGAGGGCTGTGTGGGTGAGGCCATGGATCACCAGGAGACCGGACCTGGGCATCTACAACAGGCTGTTGGTGGAGTTGCGGAACAAGGACCCACGTGCCTTCCACAATTTCATGCGAATGCCCCCTGACACGTTTGATGAACTGGTAAACTGGCTCACACCCAGACTGACTAGACCAAGCACCAACTGCAGACCCAACCTGGAACCAGGCCTGAAGGTGGCAGTAACCCTGCGTCACCTGGCCTCAGGCACAACATACATGGACATGCAGTACGCCTGGAGAGTGCCACATAACACACTGAGCAAGGTCACCAGAGAGGTGTGTGAGGCCATAGTGGGGGAGTACTTGGACGAGCTCATGACCTGCCCCACCACCGTAGCAGGATGGCGCCACATTGCCGATGGGTGGCTGCAGCGGTGGAATTTCCCCCACATCATCGGTACCATAGATGGCAAACATGTGGCATGCAAAGCTCCCCCAACACAGGCTCGCAGTACTACAACTATAAAGGCTACTTCAGCATGATATTGCTTGGCCTAGTCAGCTCTGACTACACGTTCCTCTGGGCGGACGTGTCAGGTTGTGGTGCTGCATCAGATGCACAGATATATAACAACAGTGAGCTGAGGCATGGTCTAGAGCACGGCAACATCACTGGGTGGCCACTTCCAGACCCCCTGCCCAATGACACACAGGATGTGCCCTACTACCTTGTGGGTGATGATGCCTTCTCCCTGCGGACATACCTGATGAAGCCTTACAGCTCCAGGAACCTCAGCAGAGAGGAGTGCATCTTCAACTACAGGTTGTCAAGGGCATGACGGGTGGTGGAGAGTGCATCTGGAATCTTGACCAATTGGTTCCAGGTACTGCTTACCACCATGCAGCACCATGTGGACACAGTGCGCCTCATTGTGAGGCCATGTGTGCTGCTACACAACCTAATGCAGACCCGCTACCCAATCCTGCAGAACATGGTGTTGGACCAACAGCTGCAAGATGGGCAAATGGTGCCAGGGGAATGGAGGAGGGGCTGGAACCTGGATGACACCATGGATGTCCAGGCACCCAACAGGGCGTCCAAAGCTGCCAAGCTGCAGCGGAACCTAATCAAACACTGGTGCAACTCACCTGCTGGTGCTGTGGCCTGGCAAGACAGGATGGTGGACCTGGTATAAGGACAGACCCTTACACATGGACGACATACCGGTACAGTTCACCACCCCCCTGATGTAGTCAGTGGCAGGTTGTAACATTGGATGTTGACTGCATCTATTGATCACAGTATATTGATACTCAAAATCCATACCTTGTGATATATATGTGTTGATGGACTGTGGACAGTGCATGTGAAGTGTGCATCACTGTGACATCATGTGCATTAGTAATGGTCCTGCTTGGTGGTCAACCAACCAATGGTCAACCAACTTCACTCCGGCCAGGGATGTCCTCCGGGACCTCCTCGGCGGCTGCAGGTGGCGGGGTGGGGGTCCGTGCGCTGTCTGTTGCTGGCAGTGGTGGGGTGGGAGATGGCGCCCTGTCCTCCATGGCTGCTGTGGCCTTCTGTCCCCTCCTCCCGCATCTTGTCCGTGGTGGCATGTTGTCTGTTTGGTGTCTCTGAATACTGATCCCGGCAGGCCCGTTTGCGCTTCCTTTGTGTCCGCGATACAAATGCGGCGCATGCACGCCACCACCGCAGTTCCCGCCACGCATGTGCACTGCATCCCCATTGCAGCCGTTGTGCTGCCGTGTTCGTCACTCTGCGTCCAATCCCTCTCCCCTATCCATGCGGCCGTTGTGTTTCAGCAATGGCCGCGATACGTTCCACTACATTTCCGCGGTTACCTTCGCTTCTGTTCCCTGTTATATCCGCTTTTCTTCCTCATGTATTCGCTGTGCACTCATGATGTCTACGTGATCCACCCCGGGACATTTGTCATTTCCACCCACCTTTGTTGCGGACGCTCAGCTTTTGTCTCATTTCATGCGCAAATCCTCCTAAACGCCAGTGGGACAGGGTCCTAAGATCCAGAATGATTTCTTTGACTCAGCCATCAGAAGTCCATCCATATGCTGTCAAAGTGTCAAACATCTCTGCAGTGACATTCATGTCTCTGAGTCCTCGGCCTTTGAGATCAAGAGATACCTGACAAGAGTTTTTGGAGTCATGAGGCAACTGGATAGAGGTGCTTGGTGATCCCATTATCTGTTCAAGAGTTCAAGTTTTTTTTTGGAGGGGGGAGGGGGGTCCTGGTGTCTCCTGTCTTACTTACTATATGATTGTGAGACTTGGACACTAAACCAGTGACCTGAGGAGACGACTGGATGTCTTTGGTACTTGGTTTTGTTGGTGAATTCTTGAGTACTACTGGAATGGCTTTGTGCCATCTTTGTGCCATTGAGGGAGACTAAAGCCCCTTTCACACTGGGCCTGCGTAGAGTTGCATTGTACTATGTATCTAGTACGCAGGAATGGCTGCGTATGTTGCGCACAGGGGGAGGCTTAGCCCGCCACTTCTTCAGTGGTTTTGAAGCTTCACTGCCAGCAAAGTTCAGAATAAAATCTAGCAATGCAGGTACTGATAAAATCCTAAACTGATTTTTCGCTGGACTGGAGTATGGTAGTGTACAATTGCAGAGGCATGGTGTACAGTAGCGGAGTGTTGTGTAGAGCACAGTGCTCTACGCTGAAAGTTCGTGAAAAAATTAAACATGTTTAAAATTAAACATTCTAATTGTTTGCTTCCATTTTGCGTATTGCCACGTAGGGCTGCATAAGCTTGGCGTAGTCAGTACTCTGCATTACGCAACTCTACGTTGGCCCAGTGTGAAAGAGGCTTAAAATTAGCAGCATTATACCAGCTAGAATATTTTAGCTGTATGTTTCTTGGGCATGATCCAACATGTAGGTGCCTCATTGTTGAGCACCCTGGTGTCGCAGACTCAATGGTCCCCCTAAAAATCAGTCCACCCTGATGACGTGGTTCACAGATTAACACCTCATTTCTACTTCAAACTGCACACCAGCAACAGATATCTGAAGCGCTTGTACAACAATCATTTCCACATAAATTCAGGATTATTTCATTATAAAAGGTGGTGGAAGTGATCAGAGCGCCGCAGCTAAACAAGCTGCTAGCTGATACGTTCACCACGCATCAGACATTTCAAAGCGGCACGGAATTTCGCCTCATTTCTGCTTAAAACTGCCTTGTTTCTGCTTAAAACTGACTTTAGAATGACTTAAGAGATTTTACCTTTATCATTTGATGGTTAATAATCCCATTAATCCATTTGATTGCTTTGGAAGAGAGACTGTCTCAGACGTGCTGGTGTTGTCCGAAATGATGCATGCGCAGAAGCAAAAGGCGGACCGATTTTTAGGGGAGGACTGTTCAGTCTGCGACACCGGTATCCGACTGTGGCAGATAGGTGACTGCTTTCTACAGATGGGGATAAGCTTTATGTCTGCCTGGGTGGTTGCCATCCAGGACCCAAGGTGGTTCCATAGTGTGGTCGATACAGTGCATGCTCTCAGTCCTGACCTAACTATATTGTGCTTCATTCTTTTCTTTTATATAAAGAAGAAAAAAAAGAGGTCACTTCAGTCAGTTGACTCACAAGCAGCAGATTTACTATATGATTGTAAAAGGCCCTCATGCTTCATATTCAGCATTTGTATGTAATCACCATTTCCTGCAAGTACACAAAGGTAAACGGGGAGTTCCAATCCACCCACACTTGGCTGGGCTGTTTGTGCTGGAAACTCCAAGCAGTAATAGCAACAATAATATTAAGTACGACTGGTCTGTTTTATTACCATGACATTAGTCTGAATAAATGAAGAACCGCCATAACAAGAAGCTATGGCAAATTAACACACATGCAATTACTGTCCACAGGTAGAGTGTAATAAAAGGAGCAGGAGAGCAGAAATGAAGAAGCAACAGATGCCACAACAGCCCCACATGCAGAGCTACAGGAGAGAGATGAAAATGTCAACACCCTCGGTTGCCGGTGTCGCAGACCGAACGGTCCGCCCCTAAAAATCAGTCCACCTTTAGCATCTGTGCATGCATCATTTTGGACCACAGCAGCACGTCTGAGATGGAGTCACTTCACCCAAATCAATCAGTTGGATTAATGGGATTATTAACCATCAGATGATACAGATGATTGTTGGGCAAAAGCTTCAGATATTTGTCGCTGAGATAGATGATGACTGGAGGGCAGTTTGAAGCAGAAATGAGGTGTTAACCCGTGAACTGCGTCATCAGTGGGGACCGATTTTGGTCTGCGACGCTGTTATTGTAGACCAAACGGTCCCCCCTAAAAATAGGTCCACCTTGCCTTCACTGCGCGTGCATCATTAGCCACGGTTCACCGACTATCACCTTGTTTCTGCTTAAAACTGCACTCCAGTCATCATCTGTCTCAGCGACAGATATCTGAAGCTTTTGTACAACAATCATTTCCACATAAATTCAGCATTATTTCATCATAAAAGACAGAGAAAGTGATCAGCTACACGAGCTGCAAGTTGCTGCGTTCGCTGCAAGTCCCTCATTTCAAGTGTCACAGATTATCACCTCTTTCTGCTTAAAATAGCCTTGTTTCTGCTTAAAGCTGACTTTAGACTGATTTAAGAGGTTTGACCTTATCAGTTAATAATCCCATTAATCCATTTGATCACTTTGGGTGAAGAGACTCTGTCATAGACAAGCAGCAGTGGAGGCAAGGCGGACCAATTTTTAGGGGCAGAACATTCAGTCTGCAACACTGGCTTGCAAATATTTACTCAGTTGATTCATACAAATAAGTAATGAAGTATTATCTAAATATTAGGTGAAGCAGCGATCCCCCAGCATCTTCAGGCAAATCGATTCTTTGAAAAAACTCTCAAGGCTATGGCAAAAATCAGCTTATAGTCCAATACAGACAACTATTACCAGGTGATAAAAGGTGTCACGGAGGGGTAGCTGCTGCAGCAGGGAACACACACACACACACACACACACCACTGTCCCTCTGCAAACACACACTGTCGGCAAGCAAACTTGCTTATGAAATGCTACATGAATGACCGTACAGTGCTTGCAGCAACACTATAGGACAAGCTGGAAAACGAGCAGCGCAGCAGTCGTACTGCACATTAAGATGCAGTGTTGAGTTACAGCAAAATGTCTATTGAATAAATGTTGCAGAACGTAGGTTGTTTTGGGCTTTACAGGTGTTGGACGAGGTGAGAAAAGCAACACAGCATTATTGACAGCATGCATGCATCTGCTTTATCAATAACAGAAATAATAGAAGAATTTCCATCCAATAAATTCCAGCAACAGATGGAATGAATGAAGTATTGACGATTAAAACCCGAAACTCGATTTTACCCAATGCACATTCCATTTTATCAAACACTATGTCTGTTGAGAAAGGCATAGGTTCCATTTTATTTCCATGTCAATTTATTTAATAATACTTATTTCATGTTTTATTCACCTTCACCATCTCAGATTTTCAGTGGGTCAAGGTCAAGGTAGGTCTAACTGTACCCAAAGGTAGATTTGGTTTACAATGAAGTGAGTTGGCTTTTCTACACACACATAGATAACACTTAAAACACAATAAAAAACAGCAACAACAGTGCTTCAGCCGAAAAGACAGGGTTCAGTGCAAGTAAGTAAAATACAAATGCAGCAAGAATCAATAAGATTCCACACATTGATAGAATTACTTCAATAAAATATTCTGATTGGTATAATTAGGGGTTAACTGGCTAACCTTTGGCTGTGTTTAAGGGTCTACATACTTTTGGGAAACAGCTTCCAGAGCAGAACTGTGGATCTCCACAGGGAAATTATACAGTAATAGAATTACAATGACAGCAAAATTTGGCCATACGTATATTAGCTTACTATCAAAGATTTGCTTTGATTGTTATTTCATTACTGTAGGATTACCCCACAATGCATGTTCCTCTTTAGGATCTTTGAGATCAGAATTTAAGGTATTGTTACTGACCTATAAAGTTGTTCACAGACTGGCACCTCCCTACCTGGCTGACCTGGTTGAGCCCTACGTACCGGCTTGGGCTTTGCATTTGCAGGGTGTAGGACTGTTGTGTGTCCCTAGGGTGAACAAAAAGTCAGCGGGTCACAGAGCTTTTTCCTATCGTGCTCCCGGGTCTGTGGAACGATCTGCCCGCGCACATACGACAGTCTCAGACTCTGTGGAGATTTTTAAATCTAAAATGAGGACACATCTTTTCTCAGTGTTCTATCGCTAGTATTTTATCTTAATGCAAGTCTTCTTTTATTATTTTGACTTATTTATGTTTTTATTCTTTTACTGTGTTTTTTCAATCTTTTAATTCATATTGTTTGGCTTTTTTAAGTTGTGTTGTGTGAAACGCCTTGAGGCGACCCCTGTCAGTATCAGGTTGTAATTTGTAATGTGCTGTTGGCTTGAAGTTAAGTGGTTCATTATTATTATTATTATTATTATTATTACATCCTCCAAAGACACAATAAAATAGTCTGTGTTTATTTATTTCAATTTCAATTTCAACTTATTTTAATTTATATAGCGCCAAATCACAACAAAGTTGCCTCAAGGCGCTTCACACAAAAGTTTCACTTTATATAGACTTTGAAGGATTACTGTTAGCAGGATTACGTCAAAACTACTGCACTGATTTTGATGAAATTTTCAACACGGATTAGGCCATGGAGGACTACATTAAAATTTTGAAGGTGATCCGGATCTGGATTCTGGATCAAGTTTCACTTTGTATAAGCATTGAAGGATTTTGTCAAAACTACCTCTCAGATTCTCACCAACTTTTCACCACAGACACATATTAGGCCAAGGAAGACTCCATTAAATTTTGGAGGTGATCCGGATCCGGATGTGGATTCTGGATCAACATTTTACATTATTTAGGCTTTGAAGGAGTGCGTCAAAACTACTTCACAGATTCTCACCAAATTTCCACCACAGACACATATTAGGCCAAGGAAGACGCCATTAAATTTTGGAGGTGAGCCGGATCCAGATGTGGATTCTGGATCAACATTTCACATTATTTAGGCTTTGAAGGAGTACGTCAAAACTACTTCACAGATTCTCACCAAATTTGCACCACAGATGGATAATTAGAGGGTTGAAGTCTCCACTGGAGGTGATCCGGTTAAGTGGTCCTTGGTTTGAAAAAGTTTGAGAAACACTCATATATACCTGATATACACCTATAGGTTTGTCTCTATACCTCTGCTATGTAGATTGAATGATTTCAGTGCTGTTTGTCTTTTTGCAAGTTTCTGCAAAACCTACAAAACTGATTTTCTTGAAACTTTGTGAAGGAGTGAGGTACGGACCAAAGAAGAAGCCAACAGCTTTGGGAGGTAATCCAATTATTATTTTTTATTATTAATTTATCTTTTTTATAAAAAATCTGTGCATTATCTCGTGAGAAATTCACAAAAATGTTTAAAAATGCTTCTTTTTTGCCTCAAGTAATCTATACCATAACACATACAAAGACACAGTCTTCAGTAGAACGAGCCACGGCTCCCTTCAATATATATTCAACATGCTTTGCAGCGAATAGCTGCAGAGCACCTGAGCTTTACGTTCAATCCTCCTCATCATCTGAGCACAGGTCCTGTGAGACAGAAGGAACAGCTGTGTGAAAGCCCTTTGATCCAGCTCAAGAGGCTCAACCTGGCTTGACTTTAACTGACCTTATTCCACATGATGAAATTATGCAAATTTGCATGAAGGCAGAGGCCAGATCCTGCTGGTCACATACAGCTGCACTTGCACTCTTGTGTTGCACTGAATTGTGAAGCATACACTTATGATATGACATCTGGCCTAAAAGGTACTCATTTTTTGGCTGAGTGATTTCATGCAGGATGAAGTCATGAGTGTGGAGTACAAGTCATGTGAACATCGCACAGCCCACTTTATTATGCAAGCTGGAAAGACATTGTGCATTATATAACAGACAAATATTCAAGAGAAAATACGACCATCTGCAATGCATGCATGCACACGTGCACACGGTTAAACACGTAGGTTTATAGTAGGCCTGAGTTTAGTTATTTAAACACACACTCACAAATACCCAAAATATGACCCACATAAATTGCCAGTTGTGCACTACTTGGTATAAAACAACAGCGCTATCTTCTGTCACGCATAAAAACTGCATGACTGCAGCAAATGGACACTGTGAACAAGTGGTCCTCTGTTTTTTTTTTTCTCGCTCATCTAACTCATGATTCATTTGAACCAATAAACTCATCAGCCCGACTGAATAAACAAGTTAATAATGCTTGTGTCACAACTGACAATTTCCTTAATTGCAAATCCTTCTTCGCTTTCATCCTGCAGTTCCATCATCAACATTGCTTTGCACCCCCCCCCCCCAAAAAAAAACAGTCTCCTCCTTTCTCATGTGGCATCTCCCTCCACCCTTCATCTGTCTGACGTCACAGCAACTGCAATGTGAGATCCAAGGCTTGCTCAGCAGTGCACACTGAGCTATCAGTAATGTTGAACACAGTGAGACAGATGTAGGGTGAAGGATCTGAGGAAGGAGGTGTCCTGAAGGGGCAAAAAACTAAATAAGTAGAACTGGCCACACCCAAGTGCTGTTTGCGGAGATAGAGAGCTGCACTGTTTCAGGGTGGGAAAGCTATGGGCAAGGTTGAATTTACAGGCAGTGAGGGCAGAGGGGGTTATATTCTCCTGGAAGCTTTTTAATGATGTGACTCACTCTGGCACAGTGCAGCAAAGTGCAACAGGACGGGCATGAACACAGCGACGTCATACTGATGTGTCAGAGTGAAGATTGATCGAGAAAGACACAGCATGGCAAGAAAAAATATTTAATATAATAATCATATTAATTATTATTATTATTCATTAATTCATCTATTCATTTTCAGCTGCTTATCTGTGTCCGTATCACAGCAAGCAGCTCATTCCACACTTCCCTATTCTCGGCCAAGTCCTGTAACACTTCTGTTAAAGATTTTGTATATATGTTATCACTGTTAAACATTTGTACATTTGTCTTCTTTCTCATGAGAACGGTGTTGTGCTGTTTTGCACCTGTCTTAACGCAATCCTGAGAATTCAATTTTGTTTTAGCACTCTGGGGTCAATCTGAGCTGGGAATGAAGGGCTGGATGTACTTATTATTATAATATAACTTTGTTTTCGCAGCCTCTAACGACGTACAATCGTGTATGTGGATGGTTCTTCCACTAAAAATGCTTATGGACAAACGCAATCTGGATATGCTGTCGTCACAAATTCAGAAGTATTAGATTCTGCTTCATTGCCATCGTCATTTTCAGCACAAGCAGCTGAATTAGTTGCTTTAACTGCAGCTTGCTATCTGTTTCGAGGTACGGCCGTATCAATTTATACAGACAGCCAGTACGCTTTCAGCACAGTGCATGTGTTTGCAAAACTGTGGGAGGAGCGTGGAATGGTGACATCATCTGGAAAGCCAGTGACTCATGCCACTCTCCTAACTGCCCTACTGCAAGCTGTGAAGTTGCCTCAACAAATTGCTATATGCAAATGTGCGGCTCACACCAAAGGCTCACAGTGTTTCAAAAGGAAATGATTTTGCTGACAGAGCAGCAAAAGAGGCAGCAGCAGCTTCTTCTATTTTTGTTGTACAGGAAACTACTCCAGATTTGCATTTAGGTCATACACTGCTTGCTGACATGCAACAGCAGGCAACTGACAGAGAAAAACAAATGTGGATAGCTAAAGGAGCTACGTATGCAAATGACTTGTACGTATGACCACAAAAGAAACCCATATTGCCAAAAAATATGTTTAAATGGGCAGCTATTATGAGCCATGGCGTGACGCATGTCTCATCAGGGGGTATGATATCGCAATTGCAATCTATTTTTTGTCTTTATGGGTTCGATGCATATGCAAAACAGCATTGTAGAGCATGCATGATATGTGCAAAACACAACTCACAAGGCAATTTGAGACCCCAAAGAGGTAAATTTCCAACACCACAATATCCCTTTCAAGTGATTCATATGGATTATATACAGCTGAGTAAACATGAAGGGAAGGAATTTTGTTTAGTCATAATTGATGCCTTCTCAAAATGGGTAGAATTGTTCCCTACAAAACATGCAGATTCACTTACAGTGGCTAAAGCATTATGCAAAGACATCATCCCACGATTTGGAATACCAGAAACAGTCTATTCAGATAATGGAGCGCATTTTGTTAATACAATAGTGCAATACGTAGGAGAAGCACTACAGGTTAATCTCAAAAATCATTGTGCTTATCATCCACAAAGCGCCGGATTAGTGGAAAGGATGAATGGAACAGTAAAAAACAGACTTAGAAAGACAATGGAGGAAACAGGCAGACCATGGACGCATTGTGTAGATTTGGTAAAAATGTATATAAACATAACTAGTACCATGGGGTTGACACCGTATGAAACATTGTTTGGCAGAAAATATCGATTGCCATATTATGGACAAATTTGGGATGTACCTGAGGAAGCCAATTTGGCGGATTACATGAGAAAAATGTTAGAAGGACAACGAGGGAGAGTTCCAAACACTGATGATCCCATTTCTCCACAGGAGGACCCTAAAGTGGTACCTGGAGACTGGGTGTTGATAAGAAGCATCAAGAGAAAACACCAGCATTCACCTAAATGGGAAGGGCCCTATCAAGTACTACTCACAACACCCACAGCTTTGAAAATTGGGGAAAGAAGTACATGGATTCATTTAACTCACTGTAAGAAAGTCATTTCTGCAGACACAGACAAACAGTAAGAACAGTAGGACAAGACTAGTAATAGTGTGTGAGCTTGGTGTTAAGATCCAGGTTAGACACGAAAGCTAGCAGAAGACATTAAGAAGCCACTGTTCTGAACATAGGTGTGCTGTAGTGTGCAGAAATGGCGAAAGAAAAAAATAAAAAGAACGAGGGTTTCTGGACCCCACGGACAGTCCTTGTTATGCTACTTTTCTTTTTTGAATTGGGATTATTATTAAAAGCCATGAGCACGGGACATGATAATAAGGATCACATCCGCAGATTGCAGAGACCAAAAAGAAGTAACGAAGACCCCAGTCCGATAATAAATGCCACAGTACATAGCTGTGATGGGAATAATGCGTACCGATTTGGTGTACAAGCCTGCATTCCTAGAAATACTTCTGTGATCATCTCTGTACCATATAGTGCTCTTACCCATGGAATGCCGGATGGTGACAGAGGGACTAATTACGGAAATAGTTTCTCATGGTATATGACCAATGATCAACAAGATAAGAGATGGGAAACGTTGGTAGCCGATGAATGGAGTAGATGGACACCAAGATGGGCACAAACCGAGTGGGCTAAGTACCAGAGTCAAATTCTCAAAATGTATCAAACAGATGATAAGCTGTCTATAGTGGTGAATACCACAGAAAAAGGAACCATATTCCCACCTGATATAGAGGGAGACTGTTGGTTGTTCCTCCTTTGGGTATACAAACAAGGAAAAGATCCGTATTTCCATTTCTTCCTCTGTGAAACAGATAGAGTACAGCAACCAATATTGACCGAATTAAGTACGTCAAAGGGGGTGTCCATACAAGCAAAGGGGGTGCCCATACAAGCAAAGGGGGTGTCCGTACAAGGCACAAAAGACATGAAGGCAGATGACTGGTTCCTAGTAACTACAGGAATTAGTGGACAAAATAACAATTGGCTTTTAATGGCAGAACAAGCAGGACTAGCAGCAAAGAAGGACTGTGTTGTATGTATGGGACCCAGACCTATATTACAGGTAATACCGGCAGCATTACCCAAAGACTGTCTACTGACTGCTATGACACAGACATACATTGCGGCAAACAACAATTGTTCTAAGTGGGACAAGATCTATCCAGTGACCAAATTGACTAAGATTAAACCTTTATTCTCAAGCAAAGTTGGGCATGCTAACCATACATGTGTACACTTGACAGGGACAAGTAAGACTTTGGGTAGCTTAAACCACACCGCCTGGTGTAAGAATGTGGTCCATAGTACTCCCACATTCAAACCTGTCGGGAGGAGTGACGTATGGTGGTGGTGTGGGGATAACAGAATCTTTGACAGACTGCCACGAAATGTGTCAGGTTATTGTGCATTAATATCATTATTGTTACCAGTTGAAGCCATACCCATGACCCCTGAAGACGTTACGACATATGCAGCCTCTCTTATTCCTGAAGATTGGCAGAAAGGCATAGCCAGACATAGAGTAAAAAGAGATTGGAAAGGAGTGGGAAATCCAACATATATTGACGCAATAGGAGTCCCCAGGGGAGTGCCTGACGAGTATAAACTGGTTGATCAAATAGCAGCTGGATTCGAATCTTCCATCTGTTGGTGGTGTTCAATTAATAAAAACGTGGACAGAATAAACTACATCCACTACAATGTACAGAAATTAGGAAATTGGACTGAGGAAGGATTTAAGGCTGTCCATTCACAGTTAGAAGCCACGTCCCTTATGGCCTTCCAGAATCGTATTGCTCTGGATATGTTGTTGGCAGAGAAAGGAGGTGTTTGTGCCATGTTCGGAGAACAATGCTGCACATTCATTCCCAACAACACGGCTGCAGACGGCAGTCTCACTCAAGCCATTGACGGGCTGAGGACGTTGAACAGGAAGATGAAAGAGCACAGTGGAGTAAACACCGAAGGCTGGGATTGGTGGCTGGAAGGGATGGGAAAATGGAGGTCTTTGATTTCTTCACTATTAGTGTCTATAGCAGTATTTGCTGCAATTCTAACATTGTGTGGATGTTGTTGTATTCCATGTCTCCGAGGCCTTGTAAATAGAATGATAACCACAGCAATAAGTCCAGGACCAGGAGGGGGTCCGGCATCATATCCACTTCTGGGGACAGACGACGACGAGGAGGACGATGGCTCTCCTGACCTGTACCCAGACCAATGGAAGTATGATGACCCAGACACCGATGATGGTGACAATGATGAAATCACCTCTGGGGTGTAAGCCTATAGAGAGAACATACCATGATGAACCTCTTAGTGAAAATCTCAAAAAGAAGTGCTAAGCTGAGTGATGCCTACTGTATGTTTAACAGGCGATAAACAGGAGGGGAATGTTAAAGATTTTGTATATATGTTATCACTGTTAAACATTTGTACATTTGTCTTCTTTCTCATGAGAACGGTGTTGTGCTGTTTTGCACCTGTCTTAACGCAATCCTGAGAATTCAATTTTGTTTTAGCACTCTGGGGTCAATCTGAGCTGGGAATGAAGGGCTGGATGTACTTATTATTATAATATAACTTTGTTTTCGCAGCCTCTAACGACTGGGAGTAAGAGAACGTTTTGACTGTTGTGATGTGGTGCTTAGTGTGAAGGAGTGTGAAGGACAGGACACTTCAGGCAGATGCAGAACAGCTGATAACTGCAACAGACGAACGAGATGTGCTGACCTGTGTAAAAGAAAGTGTTCTTCCTTACAGCTGCACTTATTGACGTATGCGTTTATGTTACGGGAAGAAACTTGTCTTGCGTCATCACCCCCACCCTTAGGACAAGTTTTTTGTTTATGTGATGAGGGCGTCTCTTAATAAAAAGAGCGGAAAAGCAGGCCAGACTTTAGTGTAGCCTTGGTGTACAGCCTGACTGCACTCCGCGCGTAAAATTTGACTTTCTGTCTCACTGGTGTTTCTTGACTCTGTTTGTCTTGTTAAAGGTTTTAAAAATGTTTGGAGGAGAAAATACCCAACAACTTCCCAGGGGATCCCAAGGCATTCCCAAGCCAGCTGGGAAATAAAATCTCTCCAGCATGTCCTAAGTCTTCCTCGGGGCCTCCTCCCAGTTGGGCGCACCTGGAAGACCTCCTTAGGGAGACGACCAGGGAGCATCATCACCAGATGCACAAACCACCTCAACTGTCTCTTTTTTTAATCCAAAAAAGTAGTGACTCCACTCAAAGTCCCTCCAGGATAATCAAGCTTCTCACCCTGTCCAGGAGTATAAGTCCAGATACCCAACAGAAGAATCTCATTTCTGCCACTTGTATCTGCGATCTTAAAAACATTATATACCGTGTGCATATGTGTATTAACAAAAGAGATTAATGTTTAGCATGATAGCTGAGGGAAGAATTACTCACGTCGTTGTAACTTCAGTCTGTGTTTACATTCGGATACATTTTCATGCCTGTGATTGTCTTGTTTGTGCACCTGTTGCTTTAATTGGAAAGAAGCTGCTGTTGGCCATGCACTTTCTCCCTTCAGAAAGGGGCAGCTCTCCGGATCTCTCCTTCAGAAGTGTGGGTGTATCACACAGAGCATCAAACGCATCATTGGCCATGTCTCACTCTCTACATATGTCACAGAAGTGTAAAGCAAACTCTTTCAGATGCTAAATGTAGGAACATTTCTATATGCACAGTGATAGAATAATCTGACTTTGTGGACATTTAACATGAAGCCCCAATCATACGCAGGAGTAAAAGATAAAAAAAAAATCCACAATATGTCCCGTTTATGGTGCATTCAATGCCACCTGTGCCACATTATGTGATATTATATTGATTCATTTATTTATTTGTGTTATATGGCTGGGGGGGGGGCCTGGCTGCCAGTTTGTTTCTGTTTTTTGGTTTTCCTCCCAGGTGGCTTGCGTTTGGGACTGAGTGGCTGTGTTGCTGAGGCTGTCAGGACCTCACCCTGAGCACCTGCGACTCGTCAGGACTCACAGCTGTGGTGCATCTGGATGGATTGGAACATGTTGGCATTTAAGACTGGAGTGCACAGTGTGTATTTGCCAGAGACTCGACCTTGTGACCAGACGGGTGAGATCGTCGTCTCGGGAGCCATCTCATCAACAGCGGATGCTGAGAACGTCCAGGTTTGATGCACAGTCTGTGAAAGAGGAGGGGGTGAGGTCTCACGCTCGTCAGCACACTTCCTGAGGTACGTTAGATTTTGTGACTAACAGTTATACAGTCAGTAAATGTGGTGTCCCTCACACCTTATTGTATTGAGCTGTTTGTTAGTCATGTATCAGCTTCCACTGCGGTGGAGTTTTGTGAACTGGATGTTCCATGCCTGCAGGTTGGGAAGCTGATCAGTAATCAAGCCAGGAAGTGTTTGCTGTTTGTACACCTTTAAGTGTTCTGTGTGTAGAGTGTGGACTCACATAATGGTTCCTTCTTTCACAGACTCGGTTGTTGCGGCCACCTGGGGGGTGTCGGCGGGGTCCTTGGGTCCGAAACAGCTTCTGGCTCCGGACCGTTAGCGCTGCTGGGAGCGCACCACGCCAGGCCGCACCTTTTTGTTATATTATCACTGTTATGTATTAAATTCAGTTAGCCTTTGAACCGTGCTCTGCTTATTTCATACTGGGTCCTTCAAACGCTGGTCGGTTCTCCGAGCTGCGTCCGACACATAACAATTTGCTCTATTGTCAAACATTATTGTGCTTCAGCTACAGTTAAAATAGCTCTCATGAGTGTGCTCTTGGTACTGCACACAACGCACTGTGTGTGTGTGTGTGTGCTGAAAATGTCCATTCCCTCACTACTGAGAGACATCTTGTGGAGGAAAAGTGTAAAACATCATCAAAAAGCTTTCAGGAGGAAAATAATGTTAATCTTTTACAACCTGGTCTCACGGCAATAGTGCAGCAGATAAGTGAAACAATCATGCAAATGGTGATAAAAGCATCAAATTCGGCAGAAATACTCCTTAGACACTCCTCTTTTGAAAAAAAAAAAAGATTGTCTGCTTGACTTTTCAATCAGTGGTCAGGTAGGGGTCAACTGAAGAATTACACAGAGGTCAGAATTAAAAGATCAATCATATTGCAAAATATTCCACATTATTTGCCTGATCATAAAGATTCCAAAACGGTATAGTTTGGACTATCTGTGACTGAATTCTATGGAGTTACGGGATAAAAACAGCAAGAATGGTGACAAAGGTCAGTGTCATTTTGTACAGAGGTCAAAAGTTAAAGTTGCTCCGATTTTGGTAAAAAGTGATGCAAATTATTGGTTGAGCTAATAGGATTAATAAATGGAATAGTTTTGACAGTGGTGAATGCTTGGTCTCCAAAGTAAAGGTCAAACAAGGTCTACGTCTATTGGATTCTATGACATGTGACATATGTTACCCCGTAACATAAGTAAGGATGATACAACTATTCCTTTTTAAAACCGTGTTAACTCAACTAGTAATTTGCATCACTTTTTACCAAAATTGGAGCAACTTTAACTTTTGACCGCTGTACAAAATAACACTGACCTTTGTCACCATTCTTGCTGTTTTTATCCCGTAACTCCATAGAATTCATTCACAGATAGTCAAAAGTATACCTTTCTCGAATCTTTATAATAAGGCAAATAATGTGGATATTTTTCAATATGATTGGAGCATCTTTTAATTTTGACCTCTGTGTAATTCTTCAATTGACCTCTACCTGACCACTGATTGAAAAGTCAAGTGGCCAATCATTTTTTTCTAAAGAGGATTGTCTGAGTATTTCTGCCGAATTTGATGCTTTTATCACCATTTGCAGGATTCCCCTCTAAATATTCTCTTATCCGCTGCACTACAAGTTGTGATTCAGCAGCACGAAATATACATTAATCTATCGTCACAATATGACAAGGATATTCTGACGAAAAGCGCCTCATTTTCATCATGGCAGCACAAATTCATTCTAATTCATTTCGTGGTGGCTGCACGAAATCTTCATTAATTCATCTTTTAAGATTAATTAATTTCACTTAGTTAACTGCAGCAAGAATAGATCGTTGAATGAACAACATTCCTTACACCCATATTAATCTTAACCCATATGACAACTCTTTTAACATATATTTTATATTTTTCTTAATTTAGAAATTCAGTTTTTTTATTTTATTTCTGTATATATATATATATATATACACACACACACACACACAGTGGGGAAAATAAGTATTCAACCCCCTTTCAGTTTTGCAGGTTTTCCCACCTACAAAGAATGGAGAGGTCTGTAATTTTTATCGTAGGTACACTTCAACTGTGAGAGACAGAATCTAAAAAAATCCAGAAAATCAAAATGTATGATTTTTAAATAATTAATTTGCATTTTATTGCATAAAATAAGTATTTGACCCCCTACCAACCAGTAAGAATTCTGTCCCACACAGACCTGTTCATTTTTCTTTAAGAAGCCCTCTTATTCTGCACTCTTTACCTGTATTAATTGCACCTGTTTGAACTTGTTACCTGTATAAAAGACACCTGTTCACACACTCAGTCAATCACACTCCAACCTGTCCACCATAGCCAAGATCAAAGAGCTGTCTAAGGACACCAGGGACAAAACTGTAGACCTGCACAAGGCTGGGATGGACTACAGGACAACAGGCAAGCAGCTTAGTAGAAGACAACAACTGTTATGATTATTTATTAGAAAGTGGAAGAAACACAAGATGACTGTCAATCTCCCTCAGTCTGGGATTCCATGCAAGATCTCACTTAAGTTTTTATTTTATTTTATTTTAGATTCTGTGTCTCACAGTTGAAGTGTATACGATAAAAATTACAGACCTCTCCATTCTTTGTAGGTGGGAAAACCTGCAAAACTGACGGGATCAAATACTTATTTTCCCCACTGTGTATAATCGTGTGTGTGTGTGTGTGTGTATGTATATATATATATATAATGCTGACATTTCTTTGTATAAAATTATGAAGAAAAGTCTTCTTACCCTACGTTTAATGGGTCCTTCTTTGCTGATGCCACACCTTTATAAATTGAATCTTCATAGAAGCAAACAAACACCAGTAACTGAGAGAACATTACGTCATAGGCCAATCTCGTGCTACTAGGGTCATATCTTTTTTCACTTTGTTTCAAAGAAGTCCTTCTTCAGCAAATTTCATTCAATTCAAAATATTTAATTTGTCTTTCAAAGTGTAAGTAGAAGCAAATATGCAGTGAAAACACAAGAATTAGCATGGACACTATGCAGGAAACTAAAATGAGTTGAAAGTGCAAGTGAAAGCAATTTGTTTGTTGGGATTCTCAATTTAAAATGAGTAGAAACTATAATCTATTTAAACCCTAATAATGAAATGGTATTTTATTTTATCTTTTGTTTCCTCTCTGATACAAAATCAAACTGTCTTTTGTTTGTCCTGTTTCACATGGACTTCTTCTGAGTTCATCTATGTGAAAGTGTTATGAATGAAATAATAATAATAAAAATGATAAAAGGCACACACGTTTATTATTACCTGTTGGGGATTTAGTGAGTCCATTTAGTGACCATTGGACTTTATCTATGATGGTAAATGCTCCTTTTGCTTCACCAGAAAATTTAATTGAACTCTACCTAATCACAGTCAGGTATACCTCGGTTTAAATCTCACGTTCAACAGTTCAGCTCCTGTTGTTCTCAAAACTCGTCTTTGTTTTTATTATATTTAAATCCGCCTCACAGTATTTTATTTTGTGTTGCCTAGTTGTTGTTTTTTTCTTTTTTTGCTACAAAGTTTTATTTACAATTGTACTTTTATTTTTCTCATAAATTTTTGTTCATATAATGTTTCTATATAATCTGATTATTTTGGTAATTCCAATATTATTTCTGTGTTGCTCATCTTATATAGTTATGGATCACAATGGAAATAAGTGCCTGCACTTTCTTGTGTTTATACATTTATTATAAACTTATTGTATATTATATACTGCGTCACTGTAATAATAAATAAATATACATTTTACTAAGATTCGATGCATGATCATGTTAAATAATCTTACACTGATTTTAAGGTTTATAAAAGCAGCCCAGAATTCTTCAGCTTCGTTTTTGTTCTAAATTATATAAATGTTCAAAGTGAAGAAAAAAAAATGAAACGGCGTGAGCAGCAGGCTTTGCTTACGTCATCCGTGCGGTCCTGCGCGGAAGGATATGTATCGTAGTTCCGGGATCGGGAACTATTGTCAGGATGTGAATGGAAAAATTGTCGGTGGGCGTAAGGATACAGCAGATTCGTTCATTAGCAGGTGCACACAGCGCAGGAAAACCACAAGAAGTAGGATAACATGATGACCTAGCAATTGGTCTTTTCTTCTTTCCAGTTACAGAAAACATTTGAGTCATACGCGGCAACCTTGCGCTCTATCTGGAAATATGTGACGGTAAGTTTTGCGAGCGGACGCTGTTTGAAATGGTGCTTGAAGCTAATTGTAGCATGTGTGGCTAACAGCTGTCAACTCCCAGTGAGAACGTGTTAATGTGAATTTATTTTGTGATCATAGCGGTTTATCTTCCTTCTTGGTTTCCTGGTCAACCTCATCGGTAACGTCAAATACAGTGTAAATTTATTTTTGTCATCCACGCATCCATGTTCAGTTCGAGTCTGACGTCAGCTGTGGCGTGTTTGGTCCGTTTGTTTTAATGTGTATGTGAGTCTCGCTCTGTTGGGAGTAATCTGTTGAAGATGAATGAGTCGCATTCTGTACTTGCTCAAATTAAAAAAAAAATCTCATTAATTGTGTAGTTGGCTGCAAAAAGCAGACTAGCGAGGGAAGGCACGAATAAGAGACACACTTTTTAGGAGTTATAGGTTTCTTTGGCGGTCATTGGAGAAACTGCACGGTGCAACTTTGTCTATCGCACCACCAGTCACAGTTTGACTGGATCAGAGAACTCCTACAAGATCTAGGCTCACGTCTTATACTTCTGCCAAACTTCAACAAAAATGTCATTTTATTACGAAAATCATCCTCTGGCTTACAATTGGATTGATTTTTGATTGATTGATTGATTCAGCAATAACATTGTTACATTACATAATTCAAAATTTCATTATTATTTCCAAGGATGGCACAATAAAGCCAAAAGGCTTATTTCCATTGCGGTCCTCGAAAACCAAAATCGTGACACAGCACAGCTGGCAAACATAGTACAAGATCCATCCATCCATCTTCTAAGATATAAAAAAAAAACAGACATAACATAAATACATGAGATAAAAAGCTGGAATAAAAGGCTAATAATAAAAGAAATCGCTGTGGCTATTGTTTGACATAATCGGCAAGAAGTGACTTTTCACTTTTTTTTTTTTTTTTTTTTTTTTTGAGAATCTTTGTGCTCAAAAGCCGAATTGAGTGGTAATTCATTCCACAACTTTTTTACAGGTTTGATAAAAGGACCAAGAGCTAAAAGTACCTTCCCTGTTAACAGTGAAAGATTGGTTGTTTCTTGTTCTAGATTGGGAACATAATTGGACATTAAATACGATGGAGCACAATCATTAAATGTTTTATTTATATATATATATATATATATATATATATATATATGGCCTAGTGATACTCAACCGGTAGAAGAACAACCTTCACAAACTCCTGCACCCCAAGATGACTTTGAGGTGGGAGGTCTAACAGGAAATGAATTACCTTGTTCTGTACCACTTGTAGTCGGGACTTTAAACGTTTAGTGCAGGGCCGCTGCTAAGGTTTTGGAGGCCCTAAGCATAACTGGTCAGGGAGCCCCCCCCCACACACACACATAGTGGCAACTTGTCGTCTCGTGTCAGAATCGAATGTGGGCTAGCAGTGCTACTTCAGTTAGGCACAGGGTTGCCAGATTGAGTGTTTTCCCATCCAATTGGTTTGTTTAGGGTAAAAATATGGCACTAGACGAGTTTTTTGTATAGAATTGCCACACACATTTTAAAAATCAGTTCAAATTGCGCAGGATTTAGTGCCTCCATGCATTTTTGAGCATTTATTGGCCTGGAAATCGTCACATCTGGCAACCCTGGTCAGGCGACACAGCAAACAGAGACACAAACAGGGCTGTACCATTTCAGGGAATCGGGGCGGGGGTGGATGGGGGCTTTATATTAGGCAAAAAAAAAACTTAATTTGCCCCAATTAAGTAATGGGGTAGGGGCCTACACAATATTTAAAGATAAAAACGATGGGCCTATTCATAAATAATTCATATTGATTTTGAAATGTAATAATCAGTGTTGCCACAGTTACTTTGAAAAAGTAATCCAATTACTGATTACTCCTTGAAAAAGTAACTTAGTTACTTTACTGATTACTCAGTTGTAAAAGTAACTAAGTTAGATTACTAGTTACTTTTTTAGTTACTTTCCCCAGCTGCCGACGACAACCCTCTGCCACCTCAACATGACAATGATACCTGTTTTGCCAGAACTCACTTTATAGTCACCCTTTCTTGACCTCAGTGAAAATAAATACTTGTTTTATAAAAAGTAAAATAATCTTTCTTGACCTCATATTTAACTGTTGACAGCACTGTAACAGTAAAACTTGCAATTTCTGACCTACATTGTTTGTAAATGTAACTATTAAATTCTAACATTTAAATTCTCTATAAACATTTTACTTGTCAAAATTATTATTATTTTAAGTAGTATTAGTAGTTTGTAGTAAAAAAAAAAGAAAAAAAAAAAAGGCTTCAAATCTGGACCTTTAATCTAGGGGTGTTGTGGGGGAGGGGGACACATCCCTGCCCCACGCCCCCATTCCATCTGGATTCACCCCTGCTTTGGCGTTTGAGCACAAAGAATGGATAACATTTATTTATGCAGAAAACAGGACCAGATTTACAGGTAAGAAAGTTTTATTGTTTTCACATCATGGTCCTCAGAAAGAGTTTAGGTGCATTTGAGTGGAAAATAGTGTTAGTTGTTGACACGTCGCGGAGGATCAGCTGTTTTTAACGAGATGATACGGAGCAGCTCCGCTCAGAATTCTAAATAAAGGTGGAAAATAAAGCATAAAAATGACTTTGTAAAGCTCAGTGCAGGTGTGCTGTTTTCACCGCGCCTTAAGAGGTGAGGACGAGTCGTAGCTGATGAAAAGCTCACAGCTCGCTTAAAGTGGGCAGTTCAGAACCCCGCCCTCCTGCCCATGGACCAAGTTTAATGCTGCTGTCGACCCACAATGCAAAAATAATAGTAACACACAGTGACTTGGAGAAGTAACTGTAATCTGATTACTCATTTGGAAAAATTAACGCGTTAGGTTACTCGTTACAAAAAGTGGTTAGATTAGAGTAAAGTGTTACCGGCATCACTGGTAATAATTTCAACACATTTTTCAGTCAATTGGAGGCCCTGAAAACTAGTGCAACATGGTTGGTGCCCCACGCAGGCTGCGTAGTCTGCTTATGTCGAACGGCGATGCTGGTTTAGTGAGTCTGCTTGTACCAAGAGGCACAAGCATAGTCAAAGTAACACTGAATCAAGAAGTTTTTTTAATATTTAAATCAAAATTTCGTGCCTTTTGATATAAGAATTTCAGTTTGTTTGTGGCTTTCGATATTACTTTATTTGCTGTACTTTCCCCTGATAGTGATTGGTCCAAAAGTACACCTAAATATGTTACTTGTTGCTTTGATTCAATGTCACATCCACCACACTTGACCTGTCCAGAACTTTTTGTCCGCAGCTTCTGCTTGGAAGCAAACAGTATTGATTCTGTTTTTCCCCAAGTGTAACGAGAGTTTGTTATCCACCAACCAATCCCGTACAACCAAGAGCTCTGAACTGAGGGTTTCCTGTATTAAAGACGCATCTTTATCTGAGACAAGGAGTGCTGAATCATCCTCATAAAGCACGAGTTTACGTCTGACCGCACCAGACATATCATTCACATAAACAAGAAACAGCACCAGAATTGAGCCCTGTGGTACCCCACATGCCACTTCTTTCTGGGATTAAATGACACCATTCACATCTACAACGTTGTATGCCAGTTAAATATGACTTAAACCATTCTACAGTATGAACTCCTGTTCCCAGGGCACCGAGTTTCTTCAGCAAAATACCATGATCTACCGTATCAAATGCCTTCTGTAAATCAAGCATCACCTTCCCTGTGTAGTGACCTTTGTCACATTTATTCCTAATGTAGTCACACAAGTACATCAAACATGTATCAGTTGAATAGTTAGATCTAAACCCTGATTGGAGTTCATATAGGAGATTGCGTTGAACAAGGTACTCATTCAGCTGATTAGAAACAACCTGGTCAAATACTTTTGACAATACATTTATCACAGATACAGGCGTGTAGTTGCCCACCTTTTGACTTATCCTTCTTCTTCTACAGTGGTACAACTCAAACCAATTTCAGATCTTCAGGAACTTGATCAGACCGCAAGGATACATTAACAATGTGGAGCAGTGGGCAGACAATAACTTGCCCCATACTTCACAAATCTGGCAGGGATGTTATCCATACCTGTTGCCTTACTGGCACTCATACCTTCCAGTATTTTGTATAACTGTTAATGGGTAACATTTGTAAAATGGAATACGTTCTCAGAGACATTAATTTTCCTATAGAAGTCCAGCACATATTCTGTGCCGAACTTGCCACTACTCTCTGGCAATAGTTCCACCAGCTTGAAAGCCACAGTTGTGAAAAACCTGTTAAAGTAACGTGATGTCGCTGCGAACATAGATGCAGACTCCACTCCCAGTGCGACGCCTGTCCTTACGTCCTTAATCACGTAGCCTGGGATCTCCACCTCGGAGTCCTCCATGGTCCCATCCAGCTACGTCTCCGTGATCCCGATGATTGCCGACTTTGTGCATAGCACCATGTAACATGGCACTTCGAGTTTTGGTAATAAACTGAGCATTTACATGGATGAAATGGAGCCCTAGTTTCTGGAAGTAACGATACCTATCGTCGTCCACCGGATCTTGATTTCCTTGGGTCGCTTGTCCCGCTATGTCCCGGGGTTCGATATCTGGATCTCTGTTGTCAGTATTCACGAAGTCTGAGAACAGGTCTTCTGATCCAGGTAAGCTTCCAAGTTCACATTTTCTACGCACAAAGTTTATTGGCTGATCTCCTCTCACTGCTGCATCATACGCTTCATTTGAGGTGTTGCTACACTTTATGTGAGTCCATACTTCACATAAATCACACAAAACTGCTTTGCTGTTTGAGCAAACACCTTTTGTGGCAACTGCTACAGGGATACTTCAGAGTACTCTTACCTGGACAGGGATGTATATCACCGCATATCAGCAGTGCCAGTGTCAGATGCAGTCTGGCTGCATTCACTTTCACAGACAGCCTTTCCCGCCTGTTAGATGTTCCCAGACGACTTTGTTTACCGTCGTAGTCAGTGGGCGATAATAGATCAAAAGCAGTACTATGGCTGTAACCAAAATGTTCGTTGTGATCGCTTGAGATATTGATCTCCCTCCATACATGAGGTTCACAACTGTCAACACCAACGCTCTGAAAGTTAGTCTTTGCAGAAAAATTGGCAAAGATTGTAAAGATCTGCAGAGCAAAAACACAACCACGTCTGCCGGCCACCAACTTGCAAGCACTTGCACACACTGCAGCCAAGTCAGGTCCGGTTCTGATCCGGGTGGTTCTGGTTGGACACCTGCTCTGGATCAGCGAACTTCAGGCTTGAAAACCCAGCACGTTTACTTCCTCTCCTCTTTAAATCCACTCGTTTCTTCTTGCTGCTCTCCGATGTCTTTGGTTCCACCAACTCAAACATCTCGGCATTAGCAACAGTCAGCTGCTCAGTCAGCCGCTGAACATTAGCTGGCAGGCTAACGCTAGCCTGGTAAATGACAGATTTACACAAACATCTGTACCGCAGTTAGTAAAAATTGTTGCTTGTTAAAAAAAAAAAAACTGTACCACAAAAACAGGAATATCCAGTAGCCACCCTTCTTTCTTCGTTGGATTCGAGATTGCTGGGATCTGGAGGGGGAAGATGAGGAGCACATGCCTCTGCCCTTTCATGGACCAAAAAATGTTAAAAAACCCTTGCTGAATGCTGTTTCTAAACCTTCTATTTAGCAACAAGTCCCTGAGCCGATACATTTATACCACACCATGTTTCAGCAAGGTGGAGCAAAGGTGTTCACTTTTTTAGCCACATACATTTCAAATGTTCTGTTTCTTCTCATCATAACGTTATAGCATCACGTTCAAGACTGAACAATACGTCCAAAAAAAACCAAAAAAAAAACAGGACACATTGAAAAACAAAAGATTAGTTTATCATCCCTGCCCGTATACTGAAGTCGGCCCGCATAATTTTTTTTTAATTTAGTTTGTATTTTGGCGAATTTCATTGACGGTGATACAGCTGGTGGAAGTACCAGCGTCGCAGACCGATTGGTCCCCCCCTAAAAATTAGTCGGCCCTGCCTTCACTGCACATGCATCATTTCATAGCTCAGCAGCTCATCTGAGACAGTCTCTTCACCCAAAGCAATCAAATGCATTAATGGGATTATTAATCATCAGAAGACAAGGTAAAACCTCTTAAATCATTCTAAAGTCAGTTTTAAGCAGAAACAAGGCCATTTTAAGCAGAAACGAGGTGATAATCTGTGACGCTTTGAAATGAGTGATGCGCAGTAAATGCAGCAGCTAGCAGCTCATTTAGCTGTTGCGCTCTGATCGCTTCCTCCATCTTTTATGATGAAATAATGCTGAATTTATGTGGAAATGATTGTTGTTCAAAAGCTTCAGATCTCAGATTTTTCTTTTTTTTTTTTTTTTTTTTTTTAGGGGTGCCTGTTCGGTCTGCGACACCGGCATGTCCGCTAGGTGGTGAGTGTGCTTTAGCTGAAGACGGCCGAAGTTTGCCAAGCCTGGAGTCGGGTCTCGGCAGTCCCCTACTGTGAGCGATCCTCTACACTAGTCTGCACATGCGCGAACCCGGTGTTGCAGTCTGACTGGTCCCCCTGCCTTCACAGCACATGCATCATGTTGGAGCGTCAGCAGCTGTTAACACATTATCACCTCGTTTCTGCTTAAAACTGAATTTAGAATCATTTAAGAGGTTTTACTTTGTCATCTGATGCTTAATAATATTATTCCCTTTGATCAGTAGAGAGCCAGATTTGAGAGTCAGTCTCCTGTCTTTTATCATGAAATAATGCTGAATTTATGTGGAAGTGATTGTTGTACAAGAGCTTCAGATCTCTGTTGCTGAGATAGATGATGACTAGAGTGTAGTTTTAAGCAGAAACAAGGTGATAATCTGTGAATTGCTGCTGATGCTCCGAAATGACGCATGTGCAGTGAAGGCGGGGGACCGTTCTGACTGCTACACCGGAACTTACTAGTTATTGACAACCACACACAAGGACGATTGCTGATGAAGCTAAAGCCATGGTATGGGGTGAGCGTTACCCCTGATCCAAGCATGAGTGATATTTGCAGTCAGTATGCACGTGGTATGCCGCACAATGGCGGTAGTTTGGGCACCAAGTACAACGCTTGCAAGGTGAATTTTTCCTCAGGGAGTTGTAGCTCTGTGCTGACACATTCTGTTCCATATGCATTATGGCAAACTGTAGCTGAAATTTCACCTCTTTTGAAGAAAATCTGTGTCTTCTTGTATCGGGCAAAAAAAAAAAAAGTCCACCCTCCCTCCCCCATTACTTTTTTCTGATGTCAAGGATGATAAACTTTTTTTTTTTAATGGGACCCTTTAAAGGTTCTTTTGTCTGGTGTATTTTGTGGTAAAATATGTGCCAAAATTGCCAAAATGCAGGAAATGGCACTGAAAAATTTAAACATTCTGATCACAGATGTTTTTATGTATTTCAAAGTGCAGTCAGATTCTCTAGGTTGACAAATACAGAAAACAAGTGAAGGAGAGCAGCGGAGTCATCTGTGGGTGGAAGCTGCATGAGTGTCAACATCACCGGTGTGGCAGTGCACAACAATCTGGATTGCATAATACTGTCAAAACAGTGAAAAATCATTACACCCCCCACCCCGCTCCCCTATAATTGTACTGAACCCTTGCCAGGCCTTTTATATAAAATAAAATATAAAATATAATTTAATTCGGAAAGGAATAATGTTGGTGCAGTGCTTATCAGAGCCGGTGTCACTGAGCATATACCCGTTATGTACCTGTATTTTAGGCTACTACTCTTGTGCAAAAATTGTGGGGTTTAGATTTGATAGAACTTTATTAATCCCTTGGGAAGACTCTCTCTGGGAAATTGAGGTTCCAGCAGCATTGTATAGCAGCACACAGGGTAAGAAGCACACAGAGCATCAAAAGTGAAAGGGAAAAAAGGCAGATAAAGGCAGAACGTTGGCTGTATGATCTGAATATGTCCATTTCTGAATTTAAAACAGTGTTAAAGAAATGCTGAGTCCAGTATAGGGATGGGTATTGATAAGATTTTATCTATCGATACCATTATGAGTTTCGCTCATCGATACCTCTTGTGAATTTTTTGTGTACTAAAAGTAGGCTTTACAGGTTTTCTATGTCAACATTTTGAGTCTTCCATCCATCCGTTTTCTTCCGCTTTATCCGGAGTCGGGTCACGGGGGCAGCAGCTCAAGCAAAGCCGCCCAGACCTCCCGATCCACACACACCTCCCCCAGCTCCTCCGGGGGAACCCCAAGGCGTTCCCAAGCCAGCCGAGAGATGTAATCCCTCCAGCGTGTCCTGGGTCTTCCCCGGGGCGTCCTCCCAGTGGGACGTGCCCGGAACACCTCTCCAGCGAGGCGTCCAGGAGGCATCCGGAAAAGATGCCCGAACCACCTCAACTGACTCCTTTCGACGTGGAGGAGCAGCGGCTTGACTCCGAGCTCCTCCCGAGTGACCGAGCTCCTCACCCTATCTCTACGGGAGCGCCCAGCCACCCTGCGGAGGAAACTCATCTCGGCCGCTTGTACTCGCGATCTCGTTCTTTCGGTCATGAGCCAAATCTTATGACCGCTTTACAGGTTTTCTATGTCAACATTTTATTGAGTCTTAAAGTAAATAAATATGAAATTGTCACTGGATCCTTAAACTCTGGGCATAAATAAACTGTACATGATGGATCCTTGATCTCTGGACAGAAATAGAAATAAACATCTGTAGTTTATTCGGTAATTCATAAAGAATACAGGATGTCTCATTTTGGGATGGGGAAAAAACATTATAGTCAATTGTAGTTCATTGTCTGTATTGCAGCATTTGGAAAGAGGTGTCATTTTATTTAAAGTGGCAGTTCACTTTGACATTATTAATTCTGGCTAGACTCTGTCTCGGCAGAGAGTGGCACAGCGTTTGGAGCTGTGCCAACAGAACGGAGGACAATTCTCATTTCTTGACTGCAACAAGACAAGAGTCCCAGTTAGTGACTTTAATCCACACAGATGTGACTCACGATTGACATTTTAATGGTTTTGAGGGGTTAAGAAGCGGACTTGCCACTTCTGAAGAGCAGCGAATCCAGCAGCTGACCCAACGAGCCAGCAGATAGAAGCACTGCTTCATTGGTTCAAGCTTCAAAGTGGAGTCCCACTGCAGAAGTGGTTGATTACAGGCCCGTTGCAGAGTCTGCAATCAACGTAGGGAAATTATAATTTTCCCGACAAACACCCTCAAAAAACAGCCGATCTGAAGGACCGATAAGGGAATCGTTAAGCAAAAAGGCTATTGATATTGGTGGATTGAATCATTTCTTAACGATACCAGAAAATAACCGGTTCTTGATACCCAACCCTAGTCCAGTGCATGTGATAGACATTTATCAGTTGTCTCTTCTCATTGATCCACAGTGTGTGGAGTCAGTACACCACAGATACAAAAAATTGGCTTTTCAGGTTTTCTCTGTCAACATTTTATTGAGTCTTAAGGAAATAAATATGAAATTGGTCACTGGATCCTAGCTCATTGGGACAGGTTTATCCAGGAGTCTGCTAGACCTTATTTAGGACATTGTTTTGGTGATTAGGGATGTCCTCATGTATTGTAATAAATATTCCAGAGAAAGGCAAGAGCTTCTCCCAGAATTTAGAGTAGGCTGGAAAGAAGTTTCTGTTGGAAATATTTTAGACATAGGTTCAGCAGGTTAGGTAAATTGGAAAATTTATAATTGTCCAGGTCTCCCTTGTAAAAGAGATCTTCATCTCAATGGGACTAACCTGGTTAAATAAAGCTCAAATTAAAGTGGGAGGGGAAATTGTTGGCTTTTTAAATACTTGAAAGACACTGGACATGAGGATTTAGTACTGTTATAATAGACTGATGCAGATGGTGGCAGCAATTCACATATCACAGGAGCATATTTTTGAGGTCGGAGCGCATTTCTGTATTCACAAGAGAAATAAAAAAAAATGCATAAAAGTACTTAATTTACTCATATAGTGTCAGTCTGGGTAAATCATCGGACTCGGACCCATTGATTGTGCAGCTAATCTTGTTTCCTCAGCAGAGCGTGCGTGAGACAAAATAAACGTGTTTTTGTCATGGCGAGTGGTCAGAGATAGCTCCGACCACCAGCTAGCTTAAGTGTAATGTGAACTGAAGAACCACCAAGGGAATCCTTAAGCAAAAAGGCTGTTGATGTCGATAGATCGAATAATTTCTTATTGATTCTTAACAGGAACCAGTTTTTGATACCCATCCTTAGTGATCACCTAATTTTGGTACCTCTGCAGCACTCATACTGCTAATATAATGTGTTGCAGAAGATCTATCCCTTGGATTTTGGGGGTGAGGGGCTGGGGAGGCAGGTGATTGACTGTGCACTTGTAAGAGTAACTGTCAAATCCCACTACTCCCTTATCTACACTGAGAGCAAGTCTGAAAGTTCTTGGCCATTTTCCAAACTCCAAATTGATTTCTCATCTCTCTTAAGTACTAAATCTGTCTTCAGATGCCATGAGCCTGCTGGTGGAATGAATCACTGTGGTGTATTTCCATGGTCGGGAGTCTCTTTTTGGAGTTTACTCTTTGTGCTGTTGTTGTCCCCCATCCCCAAGTGGGGTGTTGCAACACTTGCATTGTAAACATTTTATTCTACAAAGGGAACCATATCTTGTTAGACGCATTTATCTGTTTTCATAATCCGTTGAGACGTTGATACTGGGAGCCATTAATTTAAAAGGGTACTACACTGTGATTTGTAAGTGTGGTGCTAAACACAAGAAAAATAAATGAAAGTATTTTCCATCTGCCCTCTTACTCCAACTAAGGGTCACAGGAGGCTGGAGCAGTCAAAGGGCATGAGGCAGGGTATACCCTGGACAGGACACCAGTGTATCACAGGGCCACATATAGACACATAAACCCTCACACCTTCAGACAATTTTTTTTTTTTTTTTTTTTTTTGAAAGTTTCTGATTCACCTAACCTGTATGTCTTTGGATGTGGGAAGAAGCCAGAGCACCCGGTGGGAACCCATGCGAATGCGGGGAGAATATGCAAACTCTATACAGAAAGACCACAGGTGGGAATCGAGCCCATGACCTTCTTGCTGTGAGGCAACTGTGCTAACCACCAAGCTACTCTGCTCCCCAAGTATTTTGGTAACTATTTCAAAAGTTTGAGACTGTATTAGGCTCAGCAGATAGTTCATACCCCTGTCCAGTGGTGGGCACAGTTCTGCTAACCGCTAATTAGGGAAGCTAACTTTTTGTTAGCAGATTAGATTTTCAGCTAATTTTGAAAACCATCAGCGGACCAATTAGCTTCTGCTAAATTTAGTTCCGCTAACTTTCAATCTGCTAACATTTTTTTTTACTGGCATAGTAAGTATAAAGCTTAATCGTCAAACATTTATAAACCCTAAAATCATACATGTTAGTTCCTGTCTGTTGCGTTTTTTTGCAACAGTCAGACCGCTGTGAGCTCAGCCCTCCCCCAGCAGAAGGGGGCGGGCCGGCTGCAAGCTGCTGTTGCAGGAAAAAAAAAAGTGTCAGTTACTTTCCACATGCAACAATAGACAGTGGACAGGAGACGTGAAACACAAAGCACTTTTCACTCATGGTTTCATTCATAAACAAAACTAATTCTGGACAGTTTGACATTAATGAACCTCTACTGGTGGTTGGCTCTCACTGCGGTATTGTATCACTTCCTGTTCCGGAGCACAGCGGTGTTTAGCTGTATCTGTTAGCTGTTTAATCTGCGCAGTTAGATTGAGCTAGTTAACTAGATAACGATTTGTTTCACAGTGTAATCTTCACGTGCCTTAACTAAAGCACTCCCTCTGCTGAATCACCTCTAAATTATTTACACATTATTCACTTTGCATGTTTTTAGGAATCCGCTAGCTTAGCGCAGCTACTAGCTCTTAGCTGGTTTAGCATGGTGGCTTCTCCTGTCTCTCCTGCACTTTTCTGCTCTGGGTGTGAAATGTTTAGTTATTCCTCGGCCTCCTTTAGCAGTAATGGTACTTGTAATAAGTGTAGCTTTGGAGGCCAGGCTGGGCGAATTGGAGACTTGGCTCCGCACCTTGAAAAATCCTACAGCTAGCCAGGCCCCTGTAGTCGGTGCGGACCAAGGTAGCTTAGCCGCCGTTAGTTCCCTCCCGGCAGATCCCGAGCAGCCGGGAAAGCAGGCCGACTGGGTGACTGTGAGGAGGAAGCGTAGTCCTAAACAGAAGCCCCGTGTACACCGCCAACCCGTTCACATCTCTAACCGTTTTTCCCCACACGGCGACACACCCGCCGAGGAACAAACTCTGGTTATTGGCGACTCTGTTTTGAGAAATGTGAAGTTGGCAACACCAGCAACCATAGTCAGTTGTCTTCTGGGGGCCAGAGCAGGCGACATTGAAGGAA
This sequence comes from Thalassophryne amazonica, assembly GCF_902500255.1. Classification (NCBI taxonomy): domain Eukaryota; kingdom Metazoa; phylum Chordata; class Actinopteri; order Batrachoidiformes; family Batrachoididae; genus Thalassophryne; species Thalassophryne amazonica. The sequence continues at coordinate 24,601,893 of NC_047118.1, read as the reverse complement.
ATTTGAAACTGCTGGCTAAGGCTAAGCGTAAATTTGGTAAGATTGTAATTCACGTCGGCAGTAATGACACCCGGTTACGCCAATCGGAGGTCACTAAAATTAATATTGAATCGGTGTGTAACTTTGCAAAAACAATGTCGGACTCTGTAGTTTTCTCTGGGCCTCTCCCCAATCTTACCGGGAGTGACATGTTTAGCCGCATGTTCTCCTTGAATTGCTGGCTGTCTGAGTGGTGTCCAAAAAATGAGGTGGGCTTCATAGATAATTGGCAAAGCTTCTGGGGAAAACCTGGTCTTGTTAGGAGAGACGGCATCCATCCCACTTTGGATGGAGCAGCTCTCATTTCTAGAAATCTTCCAATTTTCTTAAATCCTCCAAACCGTGACTATCCAGGGTTGGGACCAGGAAGCAGAGTTGTAGTCTTAAACACCTCTCTGCAGCTTCTCTCCCCCTGCCATCCCCTCATTACCCCATCCCCATAGAGACGGTGCCTGCTCCCAGACCACCAACAACCAGTAAAAATCTATTTAAGCATAAAAATTCAAAAAGAAAAAAAAATACAGCACCTTCAACTGCACCACAGACTAAAACCGTTAAATGTGGTCTATTAAACATTAGATCTCTCTCTTCTAAGTCCCTGTTAGTAAATGATATAATAATGGATCAACATATTGATTTATTCTGCCTTACAGAAACCTGGTTACAGCAGGGTGAATATGTTAGTTTAAATGAGTCAACACCCCCGAGTCACACTAACTGCCAGAATGCTCGTAGCACGGGCCAAGGCGGAGGATTAGCAACAATCTTCCACTCCAGCTTATTAATTAATCAAAAACCCAGACAGAGCTGTAATTCATTTGAAAGCTTGACTCTTAGTCTTGTCCATCATAATTGGAAGTCCCAAAAACCAGTTTTATTTGTTATCTATCGTCCTCCTGGTCGTTACTGTGAGTTTCTCTGTGAATTTTCAGACCTTTTGTCTGACTTAGTGGTTAGCTCAGATAAGATAATTATAGTGGGCGATTTTAACATCCACACAGATGCTGAGAATGACAGCCTCAACACTGCATTTAATCTATTGTTAGACTCGATTGGCTTTGCTCAAAATGTAAATGAGTCCACCCACCACTTTAACCATACCTTAGATCTTGTTCTGACTTATGGTATGGAAATTGAAGACTTAACAGTATTCCCTGAAAACCCCCTTCTGTCTGATCATTTCTTAATAACATTTACTCTGATGGACTACCCAGTAGTGGGGAATAAGTTTCATTGCAGTAGAAGTCTTTCAGAAAGCGCTGTAACTAGGTTTAAGGATATGATTCCTTCTTTATGTTCTCCAATGCCATATACCAACACAGGGCAGAGTAGCTACCTAAACTCTGTGAGTGAGATAGATTATCTCGTCAATAGTTTTATATCCTCATTGAGGACAACTTTGGATGCTGTAGCTCCTCTGAAAAAGAGAGCTTTAAATCAGAAGTGCCTGACTCCGTGGTATAACTCTCAAACTCACAGCTTAAAGCAGATAACCCCTAAGTTGGAAAGGAAATGGCGTCTCACTAATTTAGAAGATCTTCACTTAGCCTGGAAAAAGTCTGTTGCTCTATAAAAAAAGCCCTCCGTAAAGCTAGGACATCTTACTACTAATCACTAATTGAAGAAAATAAGAACAACCCCAGGTTTCTTTTCAGCACTGTAGCCAGGCTGACAGAGTCAGAGCTCTATTGAGCCAAGTATTCCTTTAACTTTAACTAGTAATGACTTCATGACTTTCTTTGCTAATAAAATTTTAACTATTAGAGAAAAAATTACTCATAACCATCCCAAAGACATATCGTTCTCTTTGGCTGCTTTTAGTGATGCCGGTATTTGGTTAGACTCTTTCTCTCCGATTGTTCTGTTTGAGTTATTTTCATTAGTTACTTCCTCCAAACCATCAACATGTCTATTAGACCCCATTCCTACCAGGCTGCTCAAGGAAGCCCTACCATTAATTAATGCTTTGATCTTAAATATGATCAGTCTGTCTTTATTAGTTGGCTATGTACCACAGGCTTTTAAGGTGGCAGTAATTAAACCATTACTTAAAAAGCCATCACTTGACCCAGCTATCTTAGCTAATTATAGGCCATTCTCCAACCTTCCTTTTTTCTCAAAAATTCTTGAAAGGGTAGTTGTAAAACAGCTAACTGATCATCTGCAGAGGAATGGTCTATTTGAAGAGTTTCAGTCAGGGTTTAGAATTCATCATAGTACAGAAACGGCATTAGTGAAGGTTACAAATGATCTTATGGCCTCAGACAGTGGACTCATCTCTGTGCTTGTTCTGTTAGACCTCAGTGCTGCTTTTGATAGTTGACCATAAAATTTTATTACAGAGATTAGAGCATGCCATAGGTATTAAAGGCACTGCGCTGCAGTGGTTTGAATCATATTTATCTAATACATTACAATTTGTTCATGTACAATGGGGACTCTTCTTCACAGACTAAGGTTAATTATGGAGTTCCACAAGGTTCTGTGCTAGGACCAATTTTATTCACTTTATACGTTTCTTTTAGGCAGTATTATTAGACGGCATTGCTTAAATTTTCATTGTTACGCAGATGATACCCAGCTTTATCTATCCATGAAGCCAGAGGACACATACCAATTAGCTAAACTGCAGGATTGTCTTACAGACATAAAGACATGGATGACCTTTAATTTCCTGCTTTTAAACTCGGATAAAACTGAAGTTATTGTACTTGGCCCCACAAATCTTAGAAACATGGTGTCTAATCAGATCCTTACTCTGGATGGCATTACTCTGACCTCTAGGAATACTGTGAGAAATCTTGGAGTCATTTTTGATCAGGATATGTCATTCAATGTGCATATTAAACAAATATGTAGGACTGCTTTTTTGCATTTGCGCAATATCTCTAAAATTAGAAAGGTCTTGTCTCAGAGTGATGCTGAAAAACTAATTCATGCATTTATTTCCTCTAGGCTGGACTATTGTAATTCATTATTATCAGGTTGTCCTAACGGTTCTCTGAAAAGCCTTCAGTTAATTCAAAATGCTGCAGCTAGAGTACTGACAGGGACTAGAAGGAGAGAGCATATCTCACCCATATTGGCTTCTCTTCATTGGCTTCCTGTTAATTCTAGAATATAATTTAAAATTCTTCTTCTTACTTATAAGGTTTTGAATAATCAGGTCCCATCTTATCTTAGGGACCTCATAGTACCATATCACCCCAATAGAACGCTACTTGTAGTTCCTAGGGTTTGTAAGAGTAGAATGGGAGGCAGAGCCTTCAGCTTTCAGGCTCCTCTCCTGTGGAACCAGCTCCCAATTCGGATCAGGGAGACAGACACCCTCTCTACTTTTAAGATTAGGCTTAAAACTTTCCTTTTTGCTAAAGGTTATAGTTAGGGCTGGATCAGGTGACCCTGAACCATCCCTTAGTTATGCTGCTATAGACAGACTGCTGGTGGGTTCCCATGATGCACTGAGTGTTTCTTTCTCTTTTTGCTCTGTTTTCACCACTCTGCATTTAATCATTAGTGATTGATCTCTGCTCCCCTCCACAGCATGTCTTTTTCCTGGTTCTCTCCCTCAGCCCCAACCAGTCTCAGCAGAAGACTGCCCCTCCCTGAGCCTGGTTCTGCTGGAGGTTTCTTCCTGTTAAAAGGGAGTTTTTCCTTCCCACTGTTGCCAAGTGCTTGCTCACAGGGGGTCGTTTTGACCGTTGGGGTTTTTCCGTAATTATTGTATGGCCTTGCCTTACAATATAAGGCACCTTGGGGCAGCTGTTTGTTGTGATTTGGCACTATATAAATAAAATTGATTTGATTTAGTAGGTAGTTGATTGGTTAGCTAAAGGTCTGGAAGGCCTTTTGTTCTTGGACAAAGCTTTTGTATGACAAATATTAGCAGTGTGCTGGTTTTCCTTGCAGTGGAGAACCAAAATAAACAATTTAAATAATCTGTTGGTTTATTTTTACCCTCTGGGGCAGACGCTGTCGTATACGATGGCTAAGACCAAGCTTTACTAAATTATAAATAACTTTTTAATGATATGAGATAGAAACTTACTTTTTTTTTTTTTTTTTTGCTGAAAAGTTAACTCCGCGGACTTTCGAGCCAGCCACCGGCCATCTTTGTACTCCTCATAGAAGCTGTGCGTTGACGTGTGCAATGTGAGTGTCCAATCGGAATTGGTTCACCGTCACATGGTTTTCCAAAATCCAATCGTAGGGCAGATTTACCTCATGAAAAGCCAAAGATTGTTTTCAGGAGTGATATGTTACTAGTTGGCCCATTTGAATAGCCCCCCGGGTGCTCCAGTGAGTACATACTATTGGTCTCCAATGGGCCCTGCGCCATTATGCATGGTGACAATCTCAAGTGCTCAAACAAAGAGTGTGTAACTATCAGGATTGCTCCACTAGTTTGCATGTGAATGTTACTGGATAACTCTGTTGCTTTCTTGGTGTAAAGCACTGTTTACCATATCAATGGAGCGAGGGGGAGGGCCGCTCCTCAGACTGTAAGGAGCCAAAGTGTGAATGAAAGCTGCTTTAGGAACAGCACAGAACAGTCCAAAACACAGAAGTAGAAGTTTGTGATGTAACTTTTGTGTAATAGCAGACAGAAATTGCTTTGAGATGAGACAAACAAAACGCATAGACCATTTTGTATATATTGTTCAAAATGTGCATTTGTTTATTGCTTGAACCTCAAATTACCTTTAAGTGTCAAAACAGTTGTTTATTGTTTTCTGTTTTGAATAAATGTGTGGAAAATAATTTTTGCTTTACTTTTAGCTTATTTCTGATTGTAAACCTTTATTACACTTATAAAACACAACCAAAGTGTATTATGTATATAAGTATATTATGAAAGCACAGGTTGTCCTGAAAAGAAAGAGACATAAAACTTGATTGTGGGATGCAGGGAGAGCTGTTAACAGAAATAATAAAACATTTATGCCAGGCAAGTGAACGGTCCAAAAAATGCTCTTGGACCCCAGAGGGTTAAGTAGACCTTTTTATTGATGTATTTTGTGTACCACCAACATCTATATGGCATTATTTGTACTGTGTTTTGAGCCATGAACTCACAGACAACAAAGTTTTTGTGTAAGGCAGTGAATGGATTGCTGGCAGCACTTTGTATATCTTTTAGAATTTAGTAAAAAACATTGTCATGTTCTGTGTTTTCTCAAAGTAGGTACTGGCTGATGACATTTGTCCAGAGTGTCTACTGCATTTAGAAGCTATTAGCTCTACCATCAAACACAATGTCAGGTAGGTTTACTTTCTTTGTTTCTTTTGTTTGTTTGTTTTTTGATTGTTTAAATGAAGGATAATTCCCCCCCCCCCCCCATTTTATTACTCAGGTACTTACACACCAGCGCCTGGGGGGCCATTCTCTGCTCTGACACCCAGTATGTGGCCCCAAGACATTTTGTGCAAGTACCACCAAGTGAGCATGGAGCATCCTACGTGTTCTTTGTTATTTTGTCAGTGTAAACATTTAAATAGCTTTTAACCCTGAACTGTTATGTTACTGCTTCAAGGTTTGTCGGATTATTATAATTAACTTGAAGTAAATAAAGTCCTTCATTTACATAGCCTCAGTGATTATTATTTATTTTATTTATTTATTTTGCTATGTAAAATGATTTGTGTTTATTCTTGTTATTAAAGCTGATAGATGAATGGATGTGCGTTAGACTACCAATATGTAGATGTAGCTTTGATTCCCTGTCTGCGTCTTTGGACAAGGCATTTAATTTGCATTCTGCCAATTTACCCAGCTATAAGTGGGTACGAGCCCTGGCTGAGGAAGGATCCTGCTATGGACTGGCATCCAGTTCAGGGCAAGTCTCCACCGCTGAATGCTACGGTATCCTGGCACCAGTTGATCTCAGAGCCTATATGGAACTTAGTTAAAATTTCTTTTATTAAGAGTATTGTGCCTGCAAAATAATGATAATGCAGCAAAAAAATTAACATATAATACAGTCTTTATCAGCCATCTTGCCTCAAAGAACAAGATTTCTGAGCCATTTTCAATATTTTCTCACAGTTCTTTCCTCACTGATATAACCAAAATTTTTATGCACCTCCCACTTTTTGTGTGTGTGTCTTTCTCTGCAGAAAGATGACTCCGAGCAGTCTGAACTCCAATATGATGAGTTTGGCTTCAGGATTGATAGTGAAGGTGAAATGATTGAGATATACATTCGCACTTACACGAACATATGTTTATGTTCATACACCAACAAAGAAGCATTTTGACATTGATCTAGATCACCAAAATCAATTTTTTTTGACTTATAAAATGTCAGAGCTGTTGCTTCACTTTTTTCCTTTTTCTCATTTGACAGTGTACAACTATTTCCAAAGACTGGTCATGTGACCTTATCAATTCAGCATGTTAAGATGCCACTCACAAACCACACTTCTATGACTTTGTTGTTTTAATAATAATACCACATCCCGACCTCACACTGTCCAAGCTCCTGTTATCTCTGTAAGGTGCTGTTTTTGTGCAGTTTTCATTTTAGGCATCATTAAAGCACATTGGGTGTCACAGCTTAGCTTGTGTTGTTAATTTAACTCTGTTAGTTTACCTGTTTCCTTCACGTTCTGACCAAGTGGTATTGTCTTCTCGCCCTTTAAATGAACTTTTTTCTGGTGTTCTTTTGTTCCATAAAATAATATTGCTGTTCAAACATTGAATTCACCAAGTTACAAATGGCATAGTGCGTATGTGTTTATATGCTTACATTATGATGAAATAAAAAATGTATAATTTTTTTTATTAGATGGTCGGGATCGCAGGTCCTGGGTGGGAACTGAAGGCTCACCTCATCGAGAGGATCCGCAACAACGATTACGTTGGCAAGCCCACCTGGAGTTCACCCACAATCACACAGTGGGCGACCTGACATGGGAACTCGTGGCTCCTGTCCTTCCGCACTCTGAGCGTCTGCGTTCACTGGTGCTCGGTGGAATACCACACAGCATGAGGCCACAAGTAAGTGCTCTCCCACAGGAGTGAGTGCCTTGTTCTGATGACCGCAAGAGTAAATCACAACGCCAAAATACTGTACAAGAGAATTGGCAAGTTATCAGTCTATGAATGAGGGTAGAAGCCAATGTCAAAGCAACTTACCAACACTGAATCTAGGGCTTTTCTTCGTGTTTGATCCTTGATAATAACTATCTGTTTGATAGGATGGTCATGTGTCGTTAAAGTGTATTTATTAATTTTGCTGTTTATTTACAAGTCTGACATTTTGTAACTCATTCTGCCCAAGTAGTTGAAGATGGTGTCCAAATTAAGCATGCATGTGTTTGTGTGAACAGTGTACATGACATGAATATGGATGGATATTAAGATTTTAACAGTACTACTCGCAGTTGTATTGCTTATCAGTCCAGTACTTCAATAATATCCTTATTGATACCTTTGGAGAGAAAAAAAATCTAATTAAGAATAGAATTAACAATGCTTTATTTTGTTTACACAGTTAATAAACAGTCAAGTGCAATCACACTTCAGAGGGAGGGGAGACATTCTCGCTCAGTTAAATACTTGTGCGCATGCACACACAACACACAAGCGGCACTCCATCTTCGCAGTGACACACAAATGCATGTGCACTCCCAGCGAGAGACAGAGCTGAGCTAGTGGGTTCAGACACATGCATTCAAACACAGGCAGTCAGGAAAATGCATGATCTAATGCACACACAACACACAAGCTGCCAGCACAGAGGGAGTGAGACGGAGACAAGACATGACTTGTGACAAGAAGACCTGCTTAAGTGCTGCACACTAGGGTCTAAAGGAGAGACGGTGCTCTAAATTTGTTTCCTTAATTTCTCTGGTACAGACAGCAGCACTGTTAAGGGGCGCCGCTTTGTGATACTCCGTTTTTTAATAATTTTGTAACGGGGCTCATACTGGGTTTCAGTCCCCAACCCGACTCGTGAATAATTGGTAGCTTTCCAGTTAAGTATATTCTTTAGACCATGGCTGCACAAATCTTCCTGGGGGGCTCCTGCCCTGCATCTTTTCATGTCTACCTGCCCTACTCACATTTTAAATTCTGGTGTTTCTCAGCTTCTGATTGCTTGAGCACACCTGTCAGCATTATTTAGTTGTGGATGGGGCAGGGAGAGTGAAAAAACATAAAGGACAGGTGCCTTCCAGCAACAGATTTGGGCAGCCATGCATTAGACAACCATCCTGGTGTCTACTCTGGGATTTCTGGTGTTGAGCGGCTCGAAATTGTAACTCTTCACAACTATATATACCATTTAGAATGACAAAAATGTTATTAGGACAACATTTTATTGCATATTATGTAACTTATTATTTTACAAAATGGTTATGTACAATTAGAACACAAACTGTAGTTTGTAAGTTTTTGCACATAAATGTTTATCAAGTCTTTTTTATACTGATTTTATTGTTGAAACTATTGATTCTTATTTTTGTCTCATAGCTTCAGACATCTTTAAAATTTGTCACACAAAATATAAATTTATTCTGATTCAAGTCATTTCTGAGCCTGCAGAGTTCTTTTCATGCAATCAGTTGCTGCTGTTATTGTTGTTGTTTATGTTCAGTTTGTCAATTGTACGCTGCCTAGTAGGCAAACATCACAGTAGCAGCACGTGGGAACAGACTTGCGCTTTATCAGTTTTGTGTCATTCAGCAGCATGTTTCACTGTTTAGTAATGATGTTTTTTCAAACTTTCTTGAAATGAGTGTGACACCCAGTTGTACGAGGTCTGTGAGAAAAGTATCGTACCTTTTTATTTTTTTCAAAAACTATATGGATTTGATTCATATGTTTTTACATCATCCAAGCTTGAACCTTCGTGCGCATGTGTGAGTTTTTCCCCGCCTGTCGGTTGCGTCATTCGCCTGTGGGCAGGCTTTGAGAGAGCACTGGTCCATCCCTCTCGTCGTTTCATTGCGAGGAAATGGCGGAATGATTTGGGCTTTTTTTTCCATCAGACGTTTTTCAGAAACTGTTAGACAGGCAGCTGGAAACCATTCGAAAAATTTATCTGGCTTTCGGTGAAAATTTTATGGGCTTCACAGAGAATGAGTGTTACTACAGCTTTAAGGATGGCCCACAATGACGCACAGCTTGCCGCGCTCCGAGCCGCCATCAAGAGGCAGAAACCACCACATCATTTGTAAACGGATGGCTGTATGGAGCCGGGACCGTCGTGTGCAATTTCTCTGGTTATCACAAGAGCTGGACATCAGCCATTTTCTGGCAGATTTCACTTTTAACAAGAGATTTTGTCATTGAAAGCCGCGCGGACGCTTCGCGCGTCATCACGGAGCCGCTGATAGAGCGAGACAAAGGAACACCTCCGTTTTGGAGTGCCAGAGGACAAGTTGGGACAAGCCCAGCTCTCCACAATTTCTCTTGTACTCACTCGACTGGTAAGCACTGAAAGCCAAGATAGACATGTCCCAACTTGTCCTCTGGCACTCCGAAACGGTGGTGTTCCTTTGTTTGGCTCCATCAGCGGCTCCGTCATGACGCACGAAGCCGCCGCGTGGCTTTCCATGACAAAATCTCTTGTTAAAATTGAAATCTGCCGGAAAATGGCTGATATCCAGCTCTTGTGATAACCAGAGAAATCGCACACAACGGTCCCGGCTCCACACAGCCATCCGTTTAGAAATGATGTGGTGGTTTCTGCCTCTCGATGTCGGCTCGGAGCGCGCCGCCATGCGCCATTGTGGGCCGTCCTTAAAGCTGTAGTAACACTACTTATTCTCTGTGAAGCCCGTAAAATTTTCACCGAAAGCCAGATAAATTTTTCGAATGGTTTCCAGCTGCCTGTCTCTAACAGTTTCTGAAAAAATTCTGATGGGGGAAAAAAAAGCCCAAATCATTCCGCCATTTCCTCGCAATGAAACGATGACGAGAGGGGTGGACCAGTGCTCACTCAAAGCCTGCCCACAGGGGAATGACGCAACCGACAGGCGTGGAAAAACTAACGCATGCGCACGAAGGTTCAAGCTTGGCTGATGTAAAAACATGAATCAAATACATATAGTTTTTGAAAAAAATAAAAAGGTCGGATACTTTTCTCACAGACCTCGTATTTAATTTCTGGATCCTGATGACAGACAAAGATATGATGAAATGCTCAAAGTAGTGATATCATCCTGCTCTCGTTTCTTTTTTGATAAAGATATGTTCTTGTTTATGAGATTAAAATTACATTTGACTTTGTTCTTATATTGCTGCCTTTACCAATCAGACTATCAGATGTTTGTGTAGTTCCCCCTTCCGTTCCAATTGGGGTGCATTCTGTCAAAGTTATTGTACATTAACAAAGACAGTGATCTTCGGTGCTTTAAAGCTGTTTTGTCTGTTAGCTCTGGATGAGGCTGTCTGGAGCACTGCAGAAGAAGAGGACAGCTGAGATCTTATACAAAGATATCATCAAGAACATCTGTAATGATGACACCACCATAGCTAAACAGGTACGATGTGTACGGGCTCTTCCAGAAATTGCAATGTGTTTTTGTATTTAAGCTGCTGCATTGATGAACACCTCCTTGAGAACATATAAAAATTTGGAAAGCGGTCCAGGCACATTGATATATTGTATACAAGGGTGCATAAGAACCTCCATAAGCAAATCAAAAGTCACAATGCTTGATTTCTTCTTATTTTATTTATTTTTAAATAAACATGTCCTCAGTTTTGCACTAGTTTCCACTGAGACAGTGATACTGACCAATGGACACACGAGTAAAGCAAGTAATTTTGTATGGCTTTGGGTTTTTTAAAATTAATAAATTGCTTTACTGAATTTACACTTATTGGCTATTGCAAAATGTGCATTCAGATGGAGAGAGAAATGTGAGGACTTTATTTTCTACATTATCGTTTGCGTTGTGTGGGAGTGTCTGTTATAACATTTTGGCCAGTTGGCATGTGCATGAGGACTCCAGCAGCTGTAGAAGGCCAAGGTGGCACACGCATTTCTCCTGGCCGCAGCAGATAGATGTTTAGTATTGAGATGTGGGGATATGCCAGTTGTCTGGCTGGGTAGTTGCCATCCAGGACCCACGATGGTTCTGTGGTGTGGTGGATGAGGTGACCCATGACACCAGTGCATATTCCCAGACTTGAATTAATTGAACATTTCTTGTTTTCATCCTCACCTACCCTCCCCAACCTGCTACGCTGTTCTTTGCAGTCATGAGAGCATTGCCCTGTGATCTCCTTACTTTTGTGTCTCAGATAGAGAAAGACCTGTTACGAACCATGCCAACCAATGCATGCTTCAGTACCCTAAACAGCGTTGGTGTGCCGAGGCTGAGACGGGTACTCAGAGGCCTGGCCTGGCTCTACCCTGATATTGGGTACTGCCAGGGCACTGGCATGGTGAGAACATACAGAACATGCAGTCACTACACACATCTATGCCATAGTAACTGACAAGAATTTTGAATTTCAACACCTTTGCACCCCTAGGTGGTTTCCTGCCTCCTCCTCTTTTTGGAGGAGGAGGATGTGCTATGGATGATGTGTGCTCTGATTGAAGACCTCCTTCCCCCATCCTACTTCTCATCCACTTTGCTGGGTGTCCAAACAGACCAAAGGGTGCTCCGGCAGCTTATTGTTCAGTACCTTCCTGCACTGGACCGTCTTCTGCAGGAGCATGACATTGGTGAGGTGGTCAATATGAGTAGCTAAGGGACTGTGTGGGCAAAGGCAATTGGAAAGGGTTCTGACAATAACAACAAAAATTGTCTGCTCCATATTAATCCCATTTAATTTTTGTACACAGAGTTGTCACTGATCACACTGCACTGGTTCCTCACTTCATTTGCCAGTGTGGTGGACATCCGGCTGCTGTTGAGGGTCTGGGACCTGCTGTTCTACCAGGGCTCTTTAGTTCTTTTTCAGGTCACACTGGGCATGCTCAAACTTAAGGTATATGCACTATACTGCTTATTTCCCTTTTTTTTTTTTTTTTTTTTTTTTTCTTTCATTCTTGTGTGCAGTTTTTGTGCTGCATCTCACCTACTGTGTAGTCACTTTTGTAAATGATAACAAATACTTACTCAGATGTTTATTAGTACAGTGTTCTCTACATTTAGACAGTATTAATAAACCTTGTATGTAGGGTTGGGTATCGAACCGGTACTTTTCGGGTATCGTTAAGAAATGATTCAATCCACCGACATCGGTAGCCTTTTTGCATAAAGATTCCCTTATCAGTCCTTCAGAGCGGCTGTTGTTTTTGAGGGTGTTTGTTGGGAAAATGATCATTTCTCTACGTTGATTGCAGACCCTGCAGGGGCTCTGTAATCAACCACTTCTGCAGTGCGACTCCACTTTAAAACTTGAACCGGTGAAGCAGTGCTTTGATCCGCTGCTTCGTTGGTTCTTTGATTCACTGCTCTTCAGAAGCAGCAAGTCCGCTGCTTAACCCCTCTCAAAGCCATTAAAATGTGTCAATCGTGAGTCACTTTTGTGTGGATTAGAGTCACTAACAGGGACTCTTGTCTTCTTGCAGTCAAGAAATGAGAATCGTCCTCCATTCCGTTGGCACAGCTCCAAAAGCTGCGCGGCTCTTTGCTGAGACAGAGTCCAGTTGGAATTAATAACTTCAAAATGAATCAAAACGCTTTAAATAAAATGACAACTCTTTCCAAAAGTTGTAATACAAACTACAATCAACTAAAACATTTTTTTTCCTCCCAAAATGAGATGTCCTGCGTTCTTTATGAATTACATCCTGACATGCAGCACAGCCAGCTGCAAGAGCTCAGCTCAGAGGTATGGAAAGACATTCATGCCAATAATGTCTGAAAGGAAATGCTTTTGATAAAAACAATTCTGTCCAGAGTTTAAGGATCCAGTGACCAATTTCATATTTATTTACTTTAAGACTCAATAAAATGTTGACACAGAAAACCTGTAAAGCCTACTTTTAGTACACAGGAAATTCACAAGAGGTATCGATAAGGGAATCGGATTGATAAGCAGAATTGAATGGTATCAATATTGGTTAAAATCTTATCAATACCCATCCCTACTTATATGTCACCCTCTCTTAATCAAAGGCCAGACGTGCTTATGCTAGAATAGCTGTGTATCCTAAGCTTTTTCCTGATACAAACTTTCCAAATTCAGGAGGAGGAGCTTGTGTCTTCAGAGAACTCTGCATCCATTTTCAATACTTTGTCAGACCTGCCAAGCCAGCTGAGAGATGGGGCTATAGTCCTTGGGGAGGCTATGAGATTGGCAGGTTTACTATCCCAAGAAATGCTGGATGCCCATAGACACAAGCATCTAGCCTACATCCTTAATGAACAGGCACAGCTCAACAATGGAAATAACGCACCCCTCAACACAAATCTCAACAAGGTTAGTCATTACAGTCTTAATAAAATGTGTGCTGACTATTGTATAATGTTTAACTGCAGTTATCTTTTGTCAGTATCCAAACTGAGCATGCTGGTATGATGCAAGTGTTAGTTTATCTGCATTGCACTTTTTAATAGTATTTGGATAGCCAAGGGTGGGGGTGGGTGTGTATATGGCATTGAAAATTTTGTAACTGGTTTTAAGATATTTGATAATTAGTTTCCCTTCAGTCAGAAGAACCTTGTACTTACTGAAAACTGTTTGAGAATGTGTTGATCGTGTGTTTTGAATCACCTTTGCTCCTTCCATCTGCGTTTGTTCATGGTAAGGTGGTGAGGAGACGGTCACTGCGCAGGAAGTCCACCCTGAGCTCTCTGCTGTTTGGAGAGGATGAGGCTGAAGCCCTCAAATCCAAGAATATCAAGCAGACAGAGCTGGTTGCTGCGCTGCGAGAGGCCATAGCCCGCATGGCCGAGCACTTCCACTGTCTAGACCCACATCACTCCAGCACTGTGAGTCCAAATGCTTCTGCCTCACAGCAGCACTGACACAGATTTAATCAGTCACTCGTCTCGGGGCAATGGTTAGACGAGGATAAATTTAGTCTGCCCCTTATTTTTTAGCATATCAAGCTGAATAGGTCAATTCTTATTCAAAAAATCAGTGCAATCAGAATGCATTTTTATCTCTAGTGACCTGCAACACTTCTTTCGCTGTGACTTAATTTGTTTCTCTTTAGGATCTGACTCCTGACTACTCCATGGAGAGCCACCAGCGAGACCACGAAAACTTCCTTGTTGTGTCCCGGAACCGACGGAGAAGGGCAAAGGCATTGTTAGACTTTGAGCGACATGATGATGATGAACTGGGCTTCAGGAAAAATGACATCATCACTGTAAGCCACAGCACACACAGAAGTCTATCATTTGTTCCCCACCACACACACACACACACCATACAGCAGTTCACACAGTGGAAATGTATTTGTGATGGTAGGTGACTGGCAATTATTAGATTTGTGCAAATTAAGGATTTTCATGAAAAGTGTGTGTGTATATCCAGGGCTGTGAAGACTCTGCGGGGTTCCACGGATTTCATCATGGGGAGGGGGGTGGGGTGTTAGTGATGTATTCTTTAATCGTGATCATCACTGAGTTTTTAAAATGCTTATCGCAAAGCGTTCTCTCTTTTTACGACATCATGTAAGTTTTATAAGTCCGCGGACACTGATCTGTGTGTTACAGATACAAATCAGTTTCCTCGGATCCGCGGAGTTTCACAGAGGAAAAATGCCATTCAAAGTGTAGCGGTTATGACAGTTGTAAAGCGGGACTGGTTGGTTGCTGCAGCGACACTGTGTGGCTCCTTTGCGACGCTTAAACTAAACTTAGCATATGGACATCCCAAACTTTTAGAGTGTTCAGTTGTGCAGCATGTCTATGTCACAGAGCGATGTCGCACAGAGAGAAGATGGTGAGAAAGACAGTTTGGAAAAAGTCTTATAAGGACAAGAATCTGTGGAATCGTCGCTGGCTTCATCAACACACCTGAAAGATAAAAGAAACGGGAAAAGTGAACTGTGCCCTCTCAGGAAAACACGGTAAGAATTTTTCTCTCCCTGGAAAATAAACATTGTGCTGTTAAAACAAGATTATGTGACTTTTTTCACTAATCTAGACTTTCTTTCATTGTAAAAAAAGACATTGTGGCTTTTAGGCTGCATGAATTTACTCAATATGTGACTTTTTACTATAAGGTATGTTATTGATATTTTACCATGATTTTCCAAATATTCTACAAGCTTTAGCTGTGGTTTTTTAAATACTTTAACAGTCTTTTCAGTCTTCATAAATTTCATGTATGAGTTCTGAGTTAATGCATAATTTGGTTAACAATTAAAAGGAAAATCATTCCAGGTCCTACTTCCACGTCATATTCTGTTATTTCAACATGATCATTGACAGGTCAAATAAAAGGTTGAATATAGGATCATTTAAATATCCACTAATTTTGAGATTTGTTCTTCCAGGAGATGCTGAAAAAGTATCATTAGATAAAAATTGAATTCTGGGGCTCCACAGGGCCCTAGCTTTACAATTATGCCTCACCTTCACCCTGATGTCAGGGTGCTGCCATACAAGGTACTCACTATAAACCAGGACCAATAGGGGATTAAGGACATTGCCCAAGGGCCCTTAGTGATTTTCCAGTCAGGCTGGGATTTGAACCGAGGATCTTCTGGTCTCAAGCCCAACACCTTAACCACGAGACCATCACCTCCCCTAAAATACAGGCGACTTGGACAAGAAATTGTAAAGCTGAAGTTATAGTGGTAAGAGAACTTTTGGACTTGGAAAGGTTTAAGTGATGGGTGTTTGTTCATTGGCTTAGTAATGGTTATGTTTGTGTGTCAAAGGAGCATGGGTATAATCAAACAGGAAATGATTTCCATAGCATGTATGGGTTTACATCATGTAGTGAGACTTATGTGAATCGTATTGTGGTTTGTGAATTTTATGTTTTTTTTTTGGTTTGTTTTTTTTTTTTTCCATTTCATGATGACAGCTGATTCTTTTGAATTTACTTCTGCACAGGAATTACAGCCTTTTCAGTACACTGAGCATCATATACTAGACCTGGAATATGAGATTGACCCGGACAATCATTTTTGTTCTTTTATAAATAGTAATTGTCATTATTATATGGAAGAACAATACAACAACTGTATTACAAATGAGGGGAATTTCTCAATAATTCACTTTAACAGTAGGAGTTTGGACAAGAATTTTGGGAGTATAAAAGATTATTTAAAACAATTTGGCCAAACTTTCAGTATAATTGCTATAACGGAAATTTGACTTGCAGAAGTTGATGATATAAACTATGAATTGGAGGGTTACAAATTCAGTCATCGGAATAGAAATAAAAGAGGAGGTGGAGTGGCTTTGTATGTTGATAAAAGGCTTAAACACGAAATTAAAGCTCAAATGACAATGGCTGTGGGTAATTTTTTTGGAATGTACAAGTATTACAATTAAAATGGGTATGGAAAAAGGTAAAAATAAAATTATTAGCTGCATATATAGAGCTCCGGCCTCTAAAATTGAAGAATTTCAAAATGGATAGAGAAACATTTTTTCGCAGATGGTTAATAAGTGTGTATTTGTCTGTGGTGATATAAATATTGATCTCTTAAATCCATATCAACATAAAGTGACAGAGGATTTCATTAATACCATGTATAGCTTAATATCATTAGTAAATATTATCAATGAGAGTAGCTGACTGAGAAGTTATTCTTGAAGGCCTAGTAATTTTTGGATACAAATTTGATACCAAAACATCAAGTGGATTATTGATCCATGATCTTAGTGACCACCTACCAATTTTTATAGTAATGGTCTAAAATTAAATAAGAAATGTGATGAGAAAATACAATATCGTACATGATTGCAAAATTAAGCTATTACTGCCTTGTAAAATGATTTAGGTCTGCAGGATTGGAATTCTGTTTATGCAGAGCATGATGCTAATTTAGCATATGCCACGTTTGAAAATATATTCTTTGATATATACAGCAAAAACTGTCATTATACAGTACAATGTAAATAATAAATATAAGGCATGTCCATGGATTGCAAAAGGCTTGCAAGAAGAAAAATATGCTATATAGGGAGTTTATTAGAAACAAATCAAGAGAGACTGACATTAAAAATAAGGACTATAAAAATAAATTAACAACCATTATGCGGAACTGCAAATAATCATACTTTGCAAAAATACTAAACGATAATAAAAATAACATAAAGGAAACGTGGAAAATACTGAATAGCATTATAGCAAATAAACCAAAGGCAAAGAACTACCCAAAATACTTTACTTATAACAACAAGAATGAATACAACATGAACCAAGTTGTGAACAGTTTCAATATATATATATATTTTTTTTTTGGCTAATGTTGGGCCACATTTGGCAGCTAACATTCCACGCAGCCCATGGGAAAATCATAAATTGACAGAAATCCATATAAAATGTTTCTTGGCCCAATTGATGAAAGGGAACTTAAGGTGGTCAGTACATGTAAAAGCAAAAAGTCAAGTGATCATAATGATGTACATATGTCCTTAATAAAGCAAATAATTACAGAAATTGCTAAACCATTAACATATATATTTAATAAATCATTTCAAACTGGAATTGTCCCAAATGGTATGAAAGTAGCAAAAGTGATACCTTTATTCAAATGTGGTGACAAGAATCTTTTTTATTAACTATAGGCCTGTGTATTTATTGTCACAGTTTTCAAAGATATTGGATAAATTTATTGAACAACACAACTTGTTTAATGATAGTCAATATTGGTTTAGATGAAAAAGGTCCACAGCACTGGCTTTGTTCGATGCAATAGAAGAGATTAACCCTCTGGAGTCTGAGGACATTTTTTTGGACAGTTCACTCACCTGTCATAAATGTTTTATTATTGCTGTTAACAGCTCTCAATGCATCCCACAATCAAGTTTTATGTCCTTTTTTTTCAGGACAACCTGTGCTTTCAGAATATATATGTTTATGTTGTGTTTTATAAGTGTAATAAAGGTTTACAATCAAAAATAGGCAAGGAAAAAATAAAGCAAAAAATAATTTCCCACACATTTATTCAAAACACACAGCAAACTAAAAAAAACTGTTAAGACACTTTATAAAGGTAATTTGAGGTCTTGTGTGAGACTGCACAACAAAAAGGTTCAAACAATGAACACAAATGCACATTTTGAACAATATATACAAAATGATATGGTAAACAGTGCTTTACGCAGAGAAAGCAACAGAGTTATCCAGTAACATTTGCATGCAAACTAGTGAAGCAATACTGATAGTTACACACTTTGTTTGAGCACGTGAGATTGTCATCACAGGCTCTCACTGTCGCTGTGCGTAATGGTGCAGGGCGCACTGAGTATGTACTACTAGTATGTACTCATTTTAGCACCCAAGGGGCTATTCAAATGGGCCAACTAGTAACACATCACTCCTGAAAACGATCTTTGGCTTTTCACGTGAAGTAAATCTGCCCTACGATTGGATTTTGGAAAACCATGTGACGGTGAACCAATTCTGATTGGACACTCACATTGCACACGTCATTACACAGCTTCTATGAGGAGTACAAAGATGGCCGATGGCTGGCTCGAAGGTCCGCAGAGTTAACTTTTCAGCAAAAAAAATTTTCTATCTCATATCATTAAAAGGTTATTCAGAATTTAGTAAAGCTTGGTCTTAGTCGTCGTAAACGACGGTGTCGGCCCCAGAGGGTTAATAAACATGTGGACCAAAGGAAAATAGTGATTGGCTTATTTGTTGACTTAAAGGCTTTTGACACAATCAATCACAAAATATTATTTCAAAAGATGGAGCTTTATGGGATCAGAGGAGTGCCTTTGAATTGGATTAAAAGCTATTTACAAAACCGGAAACAGTTTGTTAAACTTGGACTGCTGTTCTTCGTATCTGGACATCATTTGTGGAGTTCCCCATGGTTCTGTGTTGGCACAAAAATTATTTATATTGTATATCAATGACTTATGTAAAGCCTCAGATGTGTTTAAAGCAGGGCTCTTTGCAGATGACACAAACTTATTTTGTTCAGGAGATAATTTGCAACAATTATTAGTTGATTTGGGATCTGAAATGATAAAGTTGAAGAGATGGTTCGATATGAACAGATTGTCATTAAATTGGTCTTAAACTAAAATAATGTTGTTTAGAAACCTTAAAGATGAACAAATACAGTTAAACATACAGTATGTGTCAAAGAAAACAAGTTGTTAGGTCTAATTATCTGATAGAATGAACTGGAAAGCTCATTCAATGTATTCAAAAGAAAGTATCAAAGTATTGCAATATTAAATAGGGCAAAGCACATTCTTGATGGTACATCACTACATACTCTGTATTGCACAATGATTGCACCTTATTTGACTTACTGTGCTGAAGTATTGGGGCAATAATTATAAATCTACAGTGCAACCATTATTCATCCTTCAAAAAAGAGCATTAAGAATAATTCATAAGAGAAGTAATATGCTCATATAATTTAAGGGGTTTGTATTTTAAACTTTCTGGCGATAGGATGACCAGGAAATGCTTCTATGTGTCTATTTGTGGCCCAAAAAAATGGAATAAGCTACCTGAGAAACTCAAACGATGTCCAAATATCAACCAGTTTAAATATTTATACAAAGAAATGGTGTTCGCTGGTTATGTATCTGATGGTAAACGTTGAGTTTGTTTTGTATGATGAATCTGCTTCATTTGAATTCTTACTATTGAGTATGTACTGGGGTAACTAGAACGAAATGGGAGCTATTGTGAAATACTCACTTTCTCAGCTGTAGTTATGAGCTACTACATGGCCAGAGTTTGTTGGAAATGAACGTGTATGACCTGGCACATAGCTTGGGTCGATTTGACTGTATGAGTGGGTGTAGGCATTGATAAGCATTGCTTCTGCCTACACCTTTTTGGCATTGTGTTCATTGTTTTCTTGTTCTTTCTTTCCTGTAACTTTTTTTTTTGTGTGTGTGTTTTTTGTATTGATTTTGTCGTTTGCAGGGATGGTGGTTAATGCGCTTGGTTTCAGTTCAGAAGGTTCCGGGTTCAAATCCCACCCCTGCCACATTTCTCCATGTAATGTGGAGTTGCGTCTGGAAGGGCATCGGGCGTAAAACTTGTGCCAATTCAACATGCAGATCCACCTTGGATTTGGGAGGGACTGTACAGGGATTATTTCAGTGTGGACGAGGTGAGGGTGGAGCTCCAAAAGGTGCATCCTGGTAAATCAGCTGGACCTGATGGCATAGCACCGAGTGTCCTGAAGGACTGTGCTGCGGAGCTGTGCAGTGCCTCTGCAGGTGCTCTTCAACCGGAGCCTGCAGACAGGGCAGGTGCCGAGGCAGCTTTATGTTCTTTGACTTCTCAAGCGCATTTAATACCATCCATCCTCTATTCTGAGGGATAGGCTTGAGAAGTTGGGTGTGGAGCAGGTATTTATCTCTTGGATCAACAGCTACTTGACAGAGGCCACAGTACATCAGGCTGGGGCAGGCAATTTCTGGAACTGCGCAAACGAGCATCGGCACTCCCCAGGGAGCGGTCCTCTCCCCTTTTCTTTTCACACTGTATATATTGGACTTCACCTACAGGACTCCAACATGTCATATGCAGAAATATTCTGTTGACACAGCTGTGGTGGCCTGTGTGAGGGGAGGAGATAAGACAGAATACAGCCAGTTATCAGGGAGTTCACCAGCTGGAGCAGGTGCAATGGGTGGTGTTGAAGTGGTGGAGAGCAGGATGAGGTGTATTATGAATTCTATTAACAACAAATCTCATCCTCTACACGACACTGTGGAGCTCAGAAAAGCAACCACAGTGACAGACTCCTCTCCATGAGATGCAGGACTAAGAGGTATAGAAGATCATCTGTCCTGGCTGCCATGAGACTGTTTAACGCCTCTTGTTAATGAATTTTTACTTCTAATGTTTTTATATTCTTATTTATTGGTATTTTATTGTATGGATGAATTGTGTATGTATGCATGCTCTCGGGGAGATGAATTTCCCCTTAAAGGGGATGAATAAAATATCTGTCTACCGAAGTGACATAACTATGGTGGGTAGAGTACTGAAGATCTATACTCAAGCAAAAGTCCAGTTACTACCATTTATTTAGGGGGGGGGCATGGAAGAAGAGAAGTAGCACCCCAAGGCTATCCACAATTTTGCATTTGTGTTAAAGGAAATAATGGAAGGTCAATATGTGGTGGCTAATGCTGATCTTCTGGCAAGCCGCCCCAAATAAGTAAATGTATGGGAAATGCGCTATATATTTTTTAACCACATCTTGCTGTGATGCGTTTGTCTTTCTCAGATCGTTTCACAAAAGGATGAACACTGTTGGGTTGGAGAGCTCAACGGCCTCAGAGGTTTGTGCTCCCTCTCACCCCCCTTCCCTTTTTGTATGTGTCACACTACTGATTTTTAAATTGACATACATCTGATTTGTCTTTTTTTTTTTTTTTTTTTTTTTTTTTTTCCTTTTTAAAACTAGGGTGGTTTCCAGCAAAGTTTGTGGATGTCCTTGATGAAAGAAGCAAAGAGGTATCAAGTTTATTTTAATTTTAAAGAGATACTTTCATAATCACCCAAAACTTAATTTCAGTGTTTGACGCAGTATGTAACAGTGAAATATTGTGGGATTGAACCTGACCATATCAGAGTTCTGCTATGCAAGACTTCTGGAAGTAAACAAACCTGTAGTGTGAAAGTGTTGCAATGTAGCATCCACACAAATGCATGTAGTATCCATGAAGAAATGTCAAAGTTGCTGGAACTGAACTCAATGTCTTCTTTCTGCAACACCACCACTGACAACTACATAGTCACAATTGCGTAATGGGGCAGCACAGTGGCTTCGTGGTCAGTACTGTTGCCTCGTGGTGAGAAGCTCTTAGGTTTGCTTTCAGCCTGGTCCTTTCTGTGTGGTTTTTGCATGGGTTCCCTCCGAGTGCTATGGCTTCCTGCCACTTCCAAAGACGTACAAGTTAGCCGAACTGGTGGCACTAGAGTTAGAACATGAATGTGTGACAGCACAGGGCATCTCAGTGCATGTACACAGGAGGCTTTGAGTTTGGTTTCAGATGCGCTGAGATTTGAATAAATCATAAACAGTGACAGACGTGATTTTATGTCAGCAGCAGCTAGAGAAGATTGAACTCATAGGTGTATAATTTGTGCTGTTGTGTCCCTGCACAGTATTCGTTAGCAGGGGACGACTCTGTGACAGAGGCAGTGACAGACCTGGCCAGAGGAACACTGTGTCCAGCCCTGAAGGCTATATTTCAGCACGGCCTCAAGAAATCATCCATACTGGGAGGACCTTGTCACCCTTGGCTTTTCATAGAGGAGGTTAGCAAGACTCTTTTTGTAGTCCACATAACAGCAGATTGCCTCAATTATTATTATTTTTTATTTGGTGTTGTGAACTTTTTATAACCACTTTGTCCTCGGTCAACCAATGTTGTTGTCTGGTTTTCTCGTAGGCAGCCAGTAGAGAGGTAGAGAGAGACTTTAACTCTGTCTACTCCAGATTGGTGCTGTGCAAAACCTACAGGTAAGATATCCATGCTTAATCTCTTTTTCCTGTAAGCACATTTCTCAGTATAATTTATTTGCTTTCCTTACAGGTCATGGTAACATTTATAACCTGCACTATAAATTACACCAATTCTAATGAAAGACCTCATTAGCTTTATAATGATATACACTCAACAAAAATATAAACGCAACACTTTTGGTTTTGCTCCCATTTTGTATGAGATGAACTCAAAGATCTAAAACTTTTTCCACATACACAATATCACCATTTCCCTCAAATATTGTTCACAAACCAGGCTAAATCTGTGATAGTGAGCACTTCTCCTTTGCTGAGATAATCCATCCCACCTCACAGGTGTGCCATATCATGATGCTGATTAGACACCATGATTAGTGCACAGGTGTGCCGTAGACTGTCCACGATAACAGGCCACTCTGAAAGGTGCAGTTTTATCACACAGCACAATGCCACAGATGTCACAAGATTTGAGGGAGCATGCAATTGGCATGCTGACAGCAGGAATGTCAACCAGAGCTGTTGCTCGTGTATTGAATATTCGTTTCTCTACCATAAGCTGTCTCCAAAGGCATTTCAGAGAATTTGGCAGTACATCCAACCAGCCTCACAACCGCAGACCACGTGTAACCACACCAGCCCAGGACCTCCACATCCAGCATGTTCACCTCCAAGATCGTCTGAGACCAGCCACTCGGACAGCTGCTGAAACAATCGGTTTGCATAACCAAAGAATTTCTGCACAAACTGTCAGAAACCGTCTCAGGGAAGCTCATCGGCATGCTCGTCGTCCTCATCGGGGTCTCGACCTGACTCCAGTTCGTCGTCGTAACCGACTTGAGTGGGCAAATGCTCACATTCGCTGGCGTTTGGCACGTTGGAGAGGCGTTCTCTTCACGGATGATGCGAAGATGTGTTGCACCGCATGAGGCAGATGGTGGTCACACCAGATACTGACTGGTATCCCCCCCCCCTCTCAATAAAACAAAACTGCACATTTCAGAGTGGCCTTTTATTGTGGGCAGTCTAAGACATACCTGTGCACTAATCATGGTGTCTAATCAGGATCTTGATATGGCACACCTGTGAGGTGGGATGGATTATCTCAGCAAAGGAGAAGTGCTCACTATCACAGATTTAGACTGGTTTGTGAACAATATTTGAGGGAAATGGTGATATTGTGTATGTGGAAAAAGTTTTAGATCTTTGAGTTCATCTCATACAAAATGGGAGCAAAACCAAAAGTGTTGCGTTTATATTTTTGTTGAGTATACAACAACCATGTGTTGAAATATATTTAAGTGATGATGTAAGCCAGAGTTCATAGATGCTCTTGAGTGATACTGTATATGCATACACATTCTTTCTTTAGAAAACCTTTACAAATGATCAAATGCATGTAAACAGGTTGCATTTACTTCACTAATTCATTATTTTGTGTCTGTATCAGTGTATTGTTTTGAAAGTTTATTTAAAAAAAAAATGGGTTTTTGTATGCAAGTCTCATATACACATACTTTACATGATATGCAAAATCCTACACCTTAATAAAGTAATCATGCTTTGCTTTGTTGTGTTTAACAGGTTAGATGAAGATGGAAAAGTACTAACACCAGAGGAGCTGCTTTACAGAGTGAGAAAAGACTCATTAAAAGCCATGTTGGCAGCAAAATAAATGCATATAGAAAATTGTTTTAATAAAGACATAGTTGTTACTTTGATTAATGCATAAGTGAGGCTGAATATTTGTAATTATTTTGCACCTAAAAATCTCTGTCAGTCTTGTCCTAGCAAATATGTTTCAGGTAGTTAAAATGTAGCACAGTCTGTGAATTCAGCCTGTTGAAATGATTAGTATGGAGTTGACTAGTGCTTTCTCTTCTCCTCAACCCAGGCAGTGCAGTCAGTCAACATGAGTCACGACACCGCCCACGCTCAGATGGACATAAAGTTTAGGTCTCTGATCTGCGTTGGTCTCAAGTGAGTTCTCGAGAATCGCACAGTCAAACTTACGCAGTCTAGTCACTCTATAGGTTAAAGCCTCAAACTAAACGTGCACATTCAGGGTGGCTGATTTGCTTGTTTGGGATATGCATTTTGATTGAACTGTTTTTCTAATTATTCATCAACCCCACCAGTGAGCAGGTGCTCCACCTGTGGCTGGAGGTGTTGTGCTCCAGCATGGCTGCTGTCGAGAAATGGTACCATCCATGGTCCTTCCTTCGTAGTCCTGGATGGGTACAGATAAAGTGTGAGCTCAGGTGAGAAGCACTTAAATGTTCTCCAGATCATCAAGAGAATTAATTTTTTCCCATTTATTACACATTCAGTTGTCTCACTGTCGGGTAAAATCTTGACCGAAGCTAGCAGGTCAAACACGGGTCAATAAAACCATCAACGGTCAGGTTGTTTTTGTTTCTTCAGGGTTCTGTCAAAGTTTGCCTTCAGTCTGTCCCAAGATTGTGAGCTGCCTGTCAGGAAAGAGGTGAGCCAAAAGGAATGAACACTCAATACCAAGCACTTAGACACCAGGTTTAACATCACTTAATACTTAAAGGAAATCTTGAACGTTGGCACTATTTTACATACGAAGGATGAAAAACTGTGGCGTTTGTGGCTGTTTCAGAGATCCTCTGTTCTGAAAGCAGACGTTGTGGATGTGCTGGTTCAGCATCACCTCTTTAGTTGGGATCTTTAGGTAATTGTTGCAAAGATACTAGATGCTGTAGTGTTTATTTACACTTACCACTAATAAGATTCTGTTTCCCTGTTAGACACAATAGCAGTCTTTTAACCTTTTAACTTTCCTGGCAGCCATTCCTTGACCTCAACCAGTAGTTGCAGCCGAGCACAGTACCACAAGCGCAGGTATTGTTTTTGTAATGTCTATCATATTTGGTTGAACAATTAACAATCAGCCCTCAATCACTAATATCAATTTATATAGCACCTTCCTGTTCACATGACCTGCAACATAAGGTGACCTTGAGAGGTCAAACTCAAGGTCATAAGTGCTTGTAACCTTAAATTTCCTCCATAAAGCTGCTTTGCACTTTAACAAATACTTATACTGTAAATGAATCAATGATTAAATGAAACAGAAAATATTGAGATATATTTACATTCCAATGAATTCAAATGAAGATGGAAAGTCTGTCCTGATAAATTTATGTGGCGGCTCTATTTTCAAACATGATGAATCCGACTATATATGATGGTGCCACTGAATTACAGTAAATCTGTGTCAAGGTGCTGCTGTTGGAATTCCTGAGTACACCTGTCACGTTAAATATTTATTGGATGATACATATTTCTCCCAAAAATAATTTAAATAAGCAATTATTACTGGCACTTTAATATTATTTTATGCCACCGATAATACAAGAGCACCCTTTCAAGGAATCACTTTTTGTCCATGTTTATTTACATTTTTTTTAAGCACATCATATGAAAAAAAAAATCCTGGTTTATTTTGGCATCAGGGAGCTGTAATGTTGGTGACATCTTTACGTAAACAAATGGGCATGAAAACAATTTGCAGTATTGTCAATATATTGTGGGTATAGTAGTGATAGGCTCGTGTCTGAGTACTTTCTAGTGTTGCTTTGACTTCACTTTAACAAGCAGTAAGGGCCTGTGTCCATCTAGCACATAGTTTTTTGTTTTTAGCAGCAGTGTCTTTTCTTTTTTTCCTGTCTTTAGTTGTTCTGATTGAGAACAGTGCACATGCAGCTACTTTGAGTGAAACATGTTGCTTTGAGTGCTTTAGCTTGAAAAGTCTCAGAACTTTGCATAAAGGTGCTGTTTTGTCACAGCACCTTCTCAGACGACCAATCACTTTGGCCAGAATGTATCTACAATCAGGAAAACAGAAGAAGCTTGTTTTTGTCATCTTTGTCTGGATTCACACAATATCACATCACAATAGATAAGAGTAACCAGAGATTTCCAACGTCTGCCAATCTGTATCCGCATCACATCCAAAATTCAGTGGAGTTTTCCATGCTCTAATATCTATGGTACAAATTTGGTGAGAATATGTAAAGTAGTTTTGATGAAATCCTTCAAAGCCTATATAAAGGGAAATCTTGATCTAGAATCCAGATCATCTCCAAAATTCAGCGGAGTCTTCCATGGCCTAATATGTATCTGTGTTGAAAATTTCTGCGTAATCCTGCTAAAACAGACAAATAAACAAACGCAGGTGATTTCGTTACGTCCGCCAAGGACGTAATAAAATCACCTGTGGAGGCAGATTGGTTGGTGTTTCTGCTGAGGGTGAGTGCTTTTATGGCTGTATATATTATAACATGGTTGTTTACTATTTATTGCTGCCATAGAAACAAATATTATGAGATACAAAACACTATATGGGCATGAGACCTTAGGTAGATCCTAAGGTCCCATTTGGACACACTATCCCATTCAACTGAATGGGACGTTTGACTGTTACTACATATACCAGTAATCCATAGTGTGTGTGTGTGACACAAGTCTACTTGGTATCAGCAGCTAAATTAGTGCATGGCTACCCTTACCAAAAAATAGTACTGATAAGTATATAAAAAGTAAACTGGAAGTATACTTGAAACATACTTGCATGTACTACTTTTTAGTAAGGGTAGTTTTTGTGCTGCTCTCATTTCAGATTACAAACATGATGCATTTTTGGCTACAACCTCATTAATGATGTCAAAGTAGCTGATTTACAACAGCTTTTTTGACTAAATGCCTCCTTAGCATCGGTGAATGATTGAAGCATGTTGGAACTGCCCTGGCAGGTGCACCTCTGGTTTGATGACCAGATTTCTTCTCTCCCTCTTCCAGGAAACGGAGCAGAGACCGCTGAAGGAGGGGGTGCAGGACATGTTGGTAAAACACCACCTGTTCAGCTGGGACATTGACGGCTAGACACGCATGGTGAAAAACGACTGAATCCCACGCCCTGTGTACATTTAATTTTATGTTTGTTGTGGCGCGGACTCAGCCACACATTTGGCTCATAGTCTGCTTCACTTTGGGACACCTTTATGTTAGAAAATTGGTCACTTACAAATGATTCAGAAAGGTTTGTATGAATAGCCGACTGTTTGTACACGCTGATGTATATGTGCATTTAAGATGCATACTATCTGGTTTTTATTTTTTTTATCTTTTTTTTTAAGCTCAGTGTTTGATTCTCCACTACAATATTCTAGTGCAGGAGTAAAACCATCCTCTCTTCATCTGTCATTACACTTCAGTTTTCACGCTTGTGTGATTTGTGCAGCAGTGAGATGTAAAGCCTGTTAACTTGCACATGACACACTTGACCTTTTGATCTGGTCCTGAATTTAACAATGCCTTGTAAATGAACATACATCCAATGCAAATAAGAACACTCCTAAACGTGGAGCTGTAAAGTTACAGGCGTCATACCCAGAGAATACTAATGTTACACACACACGTGCACACACCACATAAAGCCTTTAAAAGTTGTAAGACTGTATATGTGCTACCTTTTCAAAAGTGGTGGTAGTGCTCTGTATCTGTATGACATGTAAATGATCAGAGCAGCACATTTTGTGTCTAAATAAATGTTATACATATGATGTATTTATTTTAAAAAATAGTAAATGCTGCCAGCTGTCATGTTTGACTGCACAGGCTGTTCCTGGGGCTGCTATTTTGAGCAGTTGTATGAGCCTGCTCCTTCTGCTGGGATGTTAAACATGTCTGCAACCAGGATTTTTTTATAGCTGATCCTCCAGTCAATTGTGAACCACTGAGTATTGGTAAGATCACAAAAGTTGTGAAACAGCTGAGGGCGGGGAAAGCTCCAGGGATATGTGGCATTGGAGATGAGCTCCTTCAGGCAAACAATTTTGTCTTAATCTGGTGGACTGGTATTATCCTTACAGACTGAAAGAAAGGACTTGACAATCCATACTTGACATCCATAATCCATCACTCCTGGAAAGGGTAATCGTATGGATTGTCAAGTCCTTTTCTGGCTTCATGGCCAAGTAGTTAACTACTGACCGCATTATAGCACTTGGCATACTCAAAGAATGCTAGTGTGAATATCAGCAGTGCTTTTTTTGCAACCTACATTGATTTTTCCTCCTTTGATTGGACTGCTGTCTGAGACAGCCTGAGAAAATCTTGTAATCAATAAGAAGTTACTAGACATCTATCTTATATTCTGATACTGTGAGTGCTGTGGGAAGGCAGAGATGGAGTTTTTCCCTCACTGACTACATTTACATGCAGCAATAACCATTTCATAACCGGAATATTAGCAATAACCCGGTTGCGCACGGCCATGTAAACACCTGCCAAAACCTCAATATGCTCATTCGGATTTTTAAAAACCCGAATATGACCCCTGGGTTACTCCTTTTCTAACCCGAATATCAGGTCATAGTGTATGCGCATTGGAATATTCCCATAGAAAGGAACATTATTTTGTGTTCTGCGCATGTCCTATCCGCAAGGAATCTTGGTCTTTTGAGTACGGCAGCTACCGAGATAGCGGCATTTACAAGGTGGCTGAAAAGTTACGCGAAGCAGGATTTGCACGAACGGCAGACCAAATCAAGCACCGGTGGAAGACATGCATCGCTGTTTAGATGTGGATATTCCAAATGATACCATTGACCATGTATACAGGAGTAACTCTGCTTAAGCATATAAATGGGTTATTCCTAATGATTCAGAAACCGGAATATTGACCTTATCCCGAATATTAACGCCATGTAAATGTAACCGCTGATAACTGGCATGTGTTCTGGCTCCTACACTGTTCAGTCCTTGCATGAACTTGGCGTGGCGTGAGATTGTGGAAACCCGTGACGTGGGTGCTTTTATTGATGAAAGGTTTGCAGACCTTCAGAGTACTCGGTGTTTCGCTGTTGTGAAATCTCGGGCCGTCTGGCGATCTGTGACTTACCTGACGGGTCATTTCAGCAGAGTTCCGGTTTAGGGCACAATGTAAACACACCTGGTGAAGCGTGGACAAGACGGTATCAGGGCACAGCAGAAGTTTCACAGATGCTACACCTCTAGACAACCCTCTCAACTTGAGAGAACGTGTCGTCATCATCATAATCGCTTGTGAACTCGCTGAATCTGCGCCATTCGCATCCTCGCTTTGCCATTGTTTACATCGGCTGTGACACGAGAACTCTGCTGGCACTGCGGTGCATTGTGGGAAGTATAGGCAGCCGCCAGCGGCGATTGTGGGGAAACTACAAAACGCCGAATGCTGTGATCTTTGCTGAATAAATGAATACTCAGATTGTAGCACTTGAGAAGATGGAGTGAATTGGAGTGTCTGGGTTTCAGATTGTCCTGGATCAAGAGACTAAGATTCAGGCTTTTAAAGATTACCTGGACTCAGCCATCAGAGGTGTATCTGTATATGGTGAAAGTGTTGAATTTACTTATCTCTGCAGTGACACAGATAAATCTAGATCCTCTGCCTTTGAGATTAATAGATGCCCGGAAAGAGCTTATGGTATCATGAGGTCACTGGACAGAGGCAATGCTGATGTCTGCAGGTGTGTGATGGTCCAACTCCTTTTTTCTCCTGGTGCTATTTGTCTTGCTGTATGCATGTAAGACTTGGACGCTAACCAGTGACTTAAAGTGACAACTGGACGTCATTGTTATGTGGTCTCTTTGGAGGATCCTTGAGGACCACTGAAATTACTTTGTAGTAAAGGAGTGGTTACCAAGAGAGACTTAAGATGAGTATCCCTTACATAGTGAGGAAATGTCAGCTTCGACATTGAGGCTGTGTGGCTTATTTCTCTGTGCATGATCGAGCATGCAGATGCCTGAGTGTTGAAGACCCCAGTAGCTGGAGAAGACAGAGATTCTGACGGATGAATCTCATTTTTTTTTTTTCCCCTTGTATCTGTGATCTTATTCTTCTGGTCATTACCCAAAGTTCACAACCACACTGCAGTCTGTATTTTGGAATAAATTGCCACAGTCACAGGCCCACTGACTGCATGATGGATGTAGACCAGCTCTGCACGGCTGTAGATATGGGAGGAAGATGGAGCACCCAGAGGGAACCCACGCAAACACGGGGGGACATGCAAACTCCACACAGAAGGGCCCAGTCAGGAAGTGATCCAATGACCTTCTTGCTGTGGGGCAACAGTGCTAACCACTAAGCCGTCGTGCTCCCTATGTAGGGCGCAGTAAAATTAAATTTTATAGATATGCATTCAAGGTCTAGAAACAGACAAACTGGCGCGTGTGGGTCATGATTGTGATCCAGCACATGGTTTGACGATACAAGGCTCTGTACTTGTTCCATGCAACGTACAAAAATAAGGCCGGCATACACACAGTAAAACTTCAGAAAACCTCGACACTTCTGAAAAAATATCCCCATTGATATAACTGTGTGCACCACAGTATTATGAGCTCAGCTCCCTAGAAATGCAAGTGATTACCAAACTATATCTAAGTTCACAATGTGAAAAAAGGAATTTTCGAACATCTTGAAAATCTCACCAAAGTTAAAAGAAAACCACAACACAATGACAGAATATTCTGCTTAGTACCATGAATTTCCAAGGCATGGACAAGGTTTGAAACTGACCCTTTCAGCTGTGTATCAAGTAAGAAATGACACACACATTTCAGATATTTCAAAACTCCATACTACAAATTTCAATTTATTTTCATTTATATAACGCCAAATCACAACAAAGTTGCCTCAAGGCGCTTCACACAAGTAAGGTCTACCCTTACAAATCTATGCTGTATTTACTGTCTCATGCAGTAACTGCAATATATTGGCCATAAGGTGACAAACTGTGGTGGAGGGAAAACACAACACAAAAATTCAGTAAGGCTGTTTAATAATGGTCGGTTTCTTTAGTGACAAACTGTCACAACATTTTAACAGCAACAAGCAGAAACACAATGAGCACAATACAAAGAGCACTGCATGTCTTTGAGAAACTACTGGAGTGACAGTTATTTAGCTGCATTTATACTAATGCTATAAGATTTAGAATTTCACTGTTGAGGCATGACACGCTGACTATAAGGGTTCAAGTGGGAAGAGAAGACTGTGAAAGAGTCGACTTTCTGCATGTACCCCAAATAAATTATATATATTTTTTTAAAAATTTAAAATTCCTGCTTCCCGTCTGAAGAGTCTGGAAACATGACTGCTGCTACATTCATTTGTGAATTGCATACATTTTAAACAATGCATCTATTAATGAGATCATATCTAATTTACATACAGAGTATAAATAGCACACAGTGGTTTGCTGCAAAAACATGGAATGAATTCTGTCGTAGCTGCTCTGTTTGTCAGAATACTCTGGCTTCAACCTTGTTAGCCCCCAAAACGTGATTCAGCTGCAAATCGTGAATTATACGCAAACTGTGAACTGCAAAACATGAATACTGAAAATATATCTTCCGACACATGAACGCACGTCTCGCAAAATGTGAATTTCTTCATGATGTGGTGTATGTTGGTGTATGTGCTTGGCTGAGGAGACAATGTTGCGAAGCTACCATCTGTGGGATTATGACTGTGCCTTTCACTTTCATTGCACCACAGGGCATGCCACCCCTCAACTTGCACATGTGGCACTCTGTCATGTTCCCTATGAGTGAGTGAACAATATAACACTTGGTGAAATCTGTATCATGATGATGGGAAGAGTTGACATTGATGGATTTTCCTGGTAAAAATGATACAAATTATTGGTTAACAGGGTTTTAAAAAGGAATAGTTTGGACCATGTATCATGCTTAGTTATCATGTTATGGGGTAACATATGTCATAGAATCCAATAGACGTTGACCTTGTTTGACCTTTACTTTGTAGACCAAACATTCAACGGTGACCTTTGCCACCATTTTTGCTATTTTTACCAAAATAACTCCTGATTGATCAGTCATAGATAGTCCAAACTATATCTTTTTGGAATCTTTACAATCAGACAAATAATGTGTAGTTTTCAAAATTATTTGAGCATTTTTAATTGTGATCCCTGTGTAATTCTTCAATTGACCCCTACCTGGCCAGTCTGTTTTTTCAAAAGAATGTCTAAGGAGTATTTGTGCCAACTTTATTGCTTGTATCACCATTTGCATGATTGTTTCAGTTATCTGCTGCACTAATTCACGTTTTGCGAGAGCTCCACTCATGTTTTATTTTATTCGTGGTTTGCAGATATTCCCGGTTTGTGGATAATTCACGATTTGCAGCAGATTGATGTTTTGGAGGTCAAAAACCTCGTCCGTCACTGATGTAGAAGTAGTTGTTTGGAACTGTGCATTTTTAAATATGGTTATAACCACAGAACATTCTGACTGAGACCAGTCTCACTGCACTCCAGCACTGAAATCACTCAACCTCGTGAAGACGGCTTATATTAAAAATGCATGAACGGAATGTGCCTTCCGATTTGTCACATGGTTCATGTTTACTTTCAAATTGAAGTCCGGGGTCTGCTTCACAAAGCTGGTTTCACTAAAAACTCAGGAAGCATGGAAGCTTCAGAGTTTTTCTTTTTTGTTTGTTTTGTTTTTTTAACCACCTTTCTGAAATGGGTCCCTGGTGTGGAAAGGAGCATCTTGGTCCAAATGTTGATTTCCTTTTGAGGTTTGTGCGATGAAGACACTATGTGGACGGGACGTATGGGGGGGGGGGGGGGGGTAGCGGCAGATGGCAGGTTCAACATTCAGCAGCCCCCCGGGCCTGATGAAGAAGCAGGTGCTGTTGAGTGGGTGCTGCTGTTCTGGCCTTTTCCTTTGTGCCTCTGCCCACCTCGCCGCCTTCCACCTCCTCCTGACTTTGGCTGCAGAAGAGGAATGAGAGAACAACTGATAAGGGGCAGAGCAAATGAGAATATTGGGCAGACATGACCTTAAATTTTGGTTTCCATCAATTCAGTCACATCCAGCTGAAAACATCATTCAAACAAGGAGGGACACGCCCACGCTTCACCTGTATGATGCTGATTCATGCAAATTAATTCATGCAAATTAGGATACATTGATAATACATGGTTCTGTGTGGCCTTGACATTTGATCATTAACTGAACCCCTTTCTTTGACTAACACATAGCCAGTCTGCTGTGTTTATTCCATACTGGTGCAACACTGTCAAGGTCAAGGGTCATGTGGCCCATAGAAAGTTGATATTTGGTTGTGAGGAATCTGTTCATCTAAACATCACATTTAAAAATACTGGGATCCAAATTTTGCTCTTGCCATTTGAGCTTGATTAATTTTTTTTTTTCTAGTCACTTGTTCTTTGGCTGAGCCTGTTATTCCAGTTAGGTTTGCTGAAATCTGATGTAATGTTGTTCACATGTGGGCGGACACACAGGACCAAGGACAATCCCACCGGCATGCATTAACACTCTGCACGGGTGTAAAAATGTCTCCAGTCACAACAAACATGCTCCAAGTCAAACATGTTGCTTGGAGAAATGTGCAGTCTCCTGTTCACCATCTCCAATGTTGGGAATGTGTTTGAACCTACATCATTTACCTTGTTTTCTTTGTTGCCCTCTTTTATCTGAGGGTCTTCATCTCCCTCTCCCTGAGGCCACCAACCACGCAGCAAAGGAGAGGGAGAGAATGTGAAGTAGTGATGGGACATGACGGTAATGGACATTCAGGAGGAAATGTGTGACACAGCAATGTGATGGATTGTGGTTAAAACATTGAAAAAGAAACAAAGGCAGCAAAGAGGTAAGAAGACGCAACCACATTATCATTATTAGTAAACATATGCAGCTTGAAGTAGTACATCAACCTAGTACTACAATCAAACTCCACCTTGTCTTTCAAAAATCACTGTGCATCTCACCGTTTGTGTCACGTTTGGACCAGCTGACTGTGATATCGTTGCTGCATCATCGTTGGCTGCTGTGGTGCCATCCTCTTTACGGGGTGTGGTCTTTTTTGTAGACTGCATTTTGATTTGCGAAGGTTTGGAATTTGATGGCAAATTATTGGTGGACTGCAAAAGCTGAAACAAAAGTAAGTCAAGTTTTTAGTTTTGAAGGTGGAAGGATTTATTTATTTATTGTGGAGGGCAGTGGGGTGTCAGTAATTGAAATGTAAGGTGCAATACAAATAAAATGTATTATTATTATTAATTCAACACCGTTTCTTGGATTTTGCCAACCCTCCAAAAAACAAAAGTTTTCTCGCTACCTTAGTGATGGTCCCCACAGCTTTGGTGCGTCCCTCTCTGAACACCAGTCTCTGGTCACAGTGCAGGTATTCGGGGGTTTTAATGAAGCGGAAGTGAACTGAAGCTTTGTCCCCTGTCCGCAAACAGTCTCTGTTCATGGACAAGATGGTAGCTGTCTGCCGTATGCTACCACAGTGAACTGCAAGTGATTGAAAACCAAGAAAAAAATTATTTTGTGCAGGGGGAAAAGTACATGAAATAAAACTATCAAATGTCATGACTGATGGTGTATTATTTATATTTTCAAAAGACGAGAAAAAAAAATAGCTGTATTTTGGTCAGCTGACAAATATTGAAGATGATCGTCTGGTTGTTGATGTTTGAGCTAACTCTTGAGGAAAAAAAAAACATGCATTTGTGTTCACTTTGATGTTTTCACCCACCCATGGCCTGGTATCTTGGGGATATCGTGGTGGGGTGATGAAGTACCAGGATCTCAGCCTCAAACTCCCAGGTGGCTTGGGGGCTTAATCTCGGGGAAACCATCACCATGCCTTTTCGTATCGACGAACGCTTGATCTGTGCAAAAAGCATTTAGGTGAAGGCAAAAAAGAGGGACTTAGCATTACTGTACATAATCTTTACTCAATAATACACCAAGACACCCCCACTGAAAGAAAAATTAAACATATGAATGTAGTTCTAAAAGTGCCCACTAGGTGCTGCTGTGGGACATATTTCATCTCGTACCTTTTTCAGAGCAAATGATGCGGTCTGGCCGCCTCTGACTTCCTTGACAGGCATTCTCTTGCGGTGGATTGATTTGACAGCAATTGGAATAAAGCTGCCCAGAGGGTCAGGACCTAACAACATGGTGTCATTAAGACGTATGAGTCCTCGTAAAGTCGTTCCAGATACTACTGTTCCTACCCCCTGAAATACAAGCACACAGTGGGCCAGAGTACTCATGGACATGAGTGAGGACTGCAACATCACCAGCGATTAGACTCATAAAGTTGTACAAGTTAAAAGTACCGGCACAGAGTAGGTGTCGTCTATCTGAAACTCTGCAGGCTGGTCGTCTCTGTAAGAGGTCCTTGACGACAGCAGGTTGAGAAACATCTTAAGCAGGTCCATGTTCTCTCCAGTCACATTAGAGATCTGAAAAATGGGGCACATCCTTTTTTGGGGGGGGGGGGGCATGACATATAAAAAAGGTTAAATTTGAGCATTTTTACTGATTGAGTAAACTCCTGGCTTAGATATTTAGCACCTCTCGGAGCTGAAGTTAGAGGCTGTGACTATGACGTCATCCTTGTTTTGCACCAGGACTGGGATCTTCCTACAACCGGGGGATTTCAGTAACCTCTGGAGCAGCTTCAATGTCTCTGTTAGAACCAAAACAAGAGCAACATTATTAACTCATGCCTTACATTTTAAAAGCCAGTTTGCACGGCAGTCAAAGCGCAGCCTTGAAATAAAATAGAATAAACTACAACACATTAATTAAAGGTATCTCAAAATTATGGGCTAAATTAGTTCAAGCTAGAAATAAAACAGTGGTTAGGAGACTTCAGAAGACTGACCTTGTAGGATATTGGCTGGACACATGTCAATCTTTGTGACCACGACAAACACAGGCACATTCAGAGCTAAGGCCAGGCCCAGGTGCTCTTTGGTCATTCCAACAATACCTGCATTACTGCCCACCTACAGCAGCAGAGAGAGACAAAAAGATAAGGACAAAAAAAAAAAGACAAATCTGTTGACACATGAGCTTCATTCATACCCGCTTACTCCAATAAAGGGCCACAAGGAGGCTGGGGAACATGCAACTGGCACACAGAATAGACCAGGTTGGAAGTGAACCCAGGACCTTCCAGTGAGGCTACAGTGCTAACCACTAGGTTACCATGCTGCCCTGCTAATATGCAAATTAAATAATATTCAAATGTCACTCATGGGAGCAAAGACCTTTTAGATGGTCTGTTAGTACGATTAACCACAGAACAAGCCACATTATCACAGCTATATGTCTTAACATGCTCAGAACAAGGCTATCAGTTTGTGTTAACTCAACTTTTTTTTTTATATAGCGCCAAATCACAACAAACAGTTGCCCCAAGGCGCTCCATATTGTAAGGCAAGGCCATACAATAATTATGAAAAACCCCAACGGTCAAAACGACCCCCTATGAGCAAGCACTTGGCCACAGTGGGAAGGAAAAACTCCCTTTTAACAGGAAGAAACCTCCAGCAGAACCAGGCTCAGGGAGGGGCAGTCTTCTGCTGAGACTGGTTAACTGGCGGCATCACTCAAATCAACCACGACCATAATCATAACTTTATGACATGGTAATATTTAACAGACGAGTTATTCCCTCCCCATCAATTAACATGGACATCTATTTGCTTATGGAGTGGTCTTTCAAGGAACTCGGTGTCACAGACACTGTTTCAGTTAGATCAGAGTTTGTGGCTGAGCCTATTACACTAGATTACTAAAGTGCAGTTTAAAACTGCACTTTAACTTCAGTGCCTATTTCCTAATAAGCAACAGCTTCATTGTCTGAGAGACTTGTAAAGTAAGTTGATTCCAGTGGAGTCCTGTAAATATCTTCAATAACTGCTTCATAGTAATAAATGTTTTTATGTGAGGTCCAGCTGTCATTAAATAAATGTGAATGCTCTGGATTAAAAGCAGCACGCCCTCTATGATGAAACATCACTGGATTCCCTGAGCAAACAGAAATTTTATACACATTGACACACTTGACAGATATTTTCTCGTGCTGTAGACATAACAAAAGCAGGGCTCTTCCCAAAAATTTAGAGCATAGTGGGGCTTTTCAAAAATTCATAACTGTGTCAAAAAAATCTAATTTCTTTCCTATTTACAGTAGTGTTCAGAATAAAACAAGGTACCAGTAGATTCTCACAAATCCAACAAGACCAAGCATTCATGATATGCACACTCTTAAGGCTATGAAATTGGGCTATTAGTAAAAAAAAAAAGTAGAAAAGGGGTGTTCACAATAATAGTAGCATCTGCTGTTGACGCTACAAACTCAAAACTATTATGTTCAAACTGCTTTTTTTAGCAATCCTGTGAATCACTAAACTAGTATTTAGTTGTATAACCACAGTTTTTCATGATTTCTTCACATCTGCGAGGCATGAAGTCAACCAACTTGTGGCACCTTTCAGCTGTTATTCCACTCCAAGATTCTTTAACAACATTCCACAATTCATTCACATTTCTTGGTTTTGCTTCAGAAACAGCTTTTTTGATGTCACCCCACAAGTTCTCAAGTTCTCTTTTGCATTAATTTTGTTGGTTTGGAACCAAGATTTTGCTCGTTTACTAGTGTGCTTGTCTTGTTGAAACACCCATTTCAAGGGCATGTCCTCTTCAGCATAAGGCAACATGACCTCTTCAAGTATTTTGACATATCCAAACTGATCCATGATACCTGGTATGCGATATATAGGCCCAACACCATAGTAGGAGAAACATGCCCATATCATGATGCTTGCACCACCATGCAAGCATCATGTCTGTCTTCACTGTGAACTGTGGCTTGAATTAAGAGTTTGGGGGTCGTCTTACAAACTGTATGTGGCCCTTGGACCCAAAAAGAACAATTTTACTCTCATCAGTCCACAAAATATCCCTCCATTTCTCTTTAGGCCAGTTGATGTGTTCTTTGGCAAATTGTAACCTCTTCTACATGTCTTTTATTTAACAGAGGGACTTTGTGGGGGATTCTTGCAAATAAATTAGCT
The DNA here is from genome assembly GCF_902500255.1 of Thalassophryne amazonica. Classification (NCBI taxonomy): domain Eukaryota; kingdom Metazoa; phylum Chordata; class Actinopteri; order Batrachoidiformes; family Batrachoididae; genus Thalassophryne; species Thalassophryne amazonica. The sequence continues at coordinate 24,563,324 of NC_047118.1, read as the reverse complement.
TCACACAGGCGTCTTCTAACTGTCACAGCACTTACAGGTAACTCCAGACTGTCTTTGATGATCCTGGAGCTGATCAATGGGTGAGCCTTTGCCATTCTGGTTATTCTTCTATCCATTTTGATGGTTGTTTTCCATTTTCTTCCACGTGTCTCTGTTTTTTTTGTCCATTTTAAAGCATTGGAGATCATTGTAGATGAACAGCCTATAATTTTTTGCACCTGCGTATAAGTTTTCACCTCTCCAATCAACTTTTTAATCAAACTACGCTGTTCTTCTGAACAATGTCTTAAGCGTCCCATTTTCCTCAGGCTTTCAAAGAGAAAAGCATGTTCAACAGGTGCTGGCTTTCATCCTTAAATAGGGGACACCTGATTCACACCTGTTTGTTTCACAAAATTGACCAACTCACTGACTGAATGCCACACTACTATTATTGTGAACGCCCCCTTTTCTACTATTTTTTTTTTTTTTTTTTTTTTTTTTTTTTTACTAATAGCCCAATTTCATAGCCTTAAGAGTGTGCATATAATGAATGCTTGGTCTTGTTGGATTTGTGAGAATCTACTGGTATCTTGTTTCCCATGTAAAAATAAGAAATATACTCAAAACCGGATTAATCTTTTTAGTCACATAGCACTACTGTTATTCTGAACACTACTGTATGTAGGATGGTATCCGGATGTGATCCAGATTACATATTCCGTGGCCATTTAAATTTAACATTGAAAATCCCATTTAATGTATATTTTACATTATATCTTAATCAAACGTGCCTCAATCACTCTCATATTTGAAAGTGAGGTGCAGACTGGTGCTCACTATCACACGAGAAAGTCTGATCCGGATGTGATCCAGATTATGGATTTTGTGGACATTTGAATTTAATATTGAAAAGCCCACTTAGTGTACATTTTGCATTTACCATCCTTGTTCATGACCCCCTTACTGACCATGAGCATGCAGAAGTCCGGAAGGTGTCCAGTCATTCCAAATACGGTGGTCTTGAGATACTTCTCATGGCCAGCCAGGTCAATGAATGTTATAACCTTGGAGGACTTCTCACAGATTTTTGTCCAGTCCAGACTTCCTCCATGACTGTCTGGCTTGTTCACTACCTGAAGACGGTAAGGGAACCACATTATATCCACAGTAACTCTCCTTGGTGTGCTGCTTGAAGGGCACATCTATGCCCAAAGATATCAACAAGTAAACTCAAGAATCCTTTCCCAGGAAAGGTTGAATGCTGTTAAGCATTCGAGAAAGGTATTAATGTTGCATAATTCTACTTCGCACTGATATAAATAAGACTGGTCAGATTCCATTTAACCAGCGAGCATTAAGAACCACACTGATACTGTAAACACATGAGCATACAATCAATTATATATGTATTTATGTAAAAACTAGGGCTGGGTACCGAACTTCGGTTCTTCTGCGGCACCGACCGAAATACTTCTGTAGTACTGAGTATCGAAACATGCCTCGTCTTTCGGTGCCAAGTTTCGGTACCCAGAGGTTAATCATGTGCAAGACGTGCGGTCCACAGCCATCCTCCTCTCAGCATTCAAGTCCATCTGTGGACGTTACAGAGCACGAGCAGACTGATTCAAAATCTCCACCTCCGGATTCCGCTTCAACTGCAATTTAATATGTGCATCGTTTTGAAGCTTGAAGCAGTGAAGCACTGTTCCGACCCGCTGCTTCGGTTCTTTGCTTCGCTCCTTTCAGAAGCAGTGTATCTGCTTCTTAACCCATCTCAGAGCCATTAATGTTTCAATTGTGAGTCACTTTTGTGCAGATTAAAGTCACTAACTGGGACTCCTGTCTTGTTGCAAGAAAGAAACATTCCGCTCAAACAGCTCCAAATGCTGCTCGGCTCTCGGCCTGGCGTGTCACGTTAGAAAGAGAGTCTGGTCGGAATTAATAATTCACAGCGAATCGCCGTTTAAATCAAATGACACCTCTTTCCAAATGCTGTAATACAAACAATAAACTGCAATAGATCAAAAGTTTTTTCCTCCCAAAATGAGAAGTTCTGCGCTGACGTGCAGCAGCCAGCTGAGCTCAGCTCAGATTCTATGGAGAGACATTCATGCGAAAATGTCTGAAAGGAAATGCTTTTGACAAAAACTACAGTGTTTTCAAGTGTTCTTTTGCACTGGAAATTATTTGTTGCTTGTTTATTTTTTCTGGAAGAAAACTGCTTGGACTGGAAAATTACCAAAGCTGAAAAATAAAACTCAAGATTTGTACTATGTGTAAGGTAATTTTCTTTTTGTTAGAATTTATCTTATGAAATTGGTATCAAAAAAGTATCATTCAGGAAGCAGTATCGAAGTACTGAAATTTGTACCGGTATTGAAAATTTTTGATTAATACCCAGCCCTAGTAAAAACATACAGTGCATCTTTTCACATCCTGAGGCACCGGTATTGTTTTAGTGACTCACCTGTCCTGACTGGTCGAAGCCCAGGATATCATTACCCACGCTGCTTGTCCTGCCGCTCTCCATCTCGTGCTTGTGTCTGAAGAGCTTCTGTCGGGCAAAGCCTCTGCCATTGTCCAGCTCGCCATGTGTTAACACCCCCAGCAGGGTACTCTTACCGGCGTCCACGTTCCCCACAACTGCCACTCTGATGGATAACATAACCCCGAAAATATTTACTCAGTTACAGTGCAGGTGTTGTATTCAGTTCAGGAACATGGCACACGGTGGTCTTTGCAGTCATTCTCTTTAGTGATCTGAGTGCTTCTCCACTGTCTTTTTTTTCTTCTTACATCCCCTTGCTGTTGTGTCATTAGAAGCATTTAAGTCTTAATTTTTTTTTTCATCGTTGTATTAATTTACTAGCTTTACGTTTGCATCCTCAGCTGATATCTTCAAATAATTAAAAGTCAGACATGTAAAAACAATTAAGATTTTTGGCAACCAGTGACCGCTGGCCACAAAAGCAATAATAATAGTAAAATAATATTGCCTAATGTAAACACTAGATTTCTATGCCTCTCTTGCTGGTGACTAAATGTGTGAGGCTGAACCAAGCTCAGTTTAGTGTTCTTACATTAAATGGTATCTTGTGATTTCAAGTTTCCTATAAACAGCCTATAAATCAAATGATGATTACTGCTGTAGCATCCATTGTTTTAAAACACTGACGATTTTTGGCTATCATGGGCTTTTTCTTCATTACTAACTTAATTTCAGCAATCCCTAATGGCCCACTGAGCCAGCCAAATATGGAATTTATTTAACTGAATTAGCCTAATGCCCAAAATCAGACTTAAGAGTAATAGGCAGTGGTTACCAAGTTTACGGTCTATCCGTCCTACAATAAGTCCTATTAAAGGCCCTGAGGCCCATATGTGCTGTTGCTTATCCAGAGTCTACGACTCCCCCACATGAAACACTAGTCCATCGCAGGTTAATTCCCCACCCAAAACCAGTACCTATTGCACAGCTGGGTGGACTGAGACAATGCAGTTTAAGGGGCCTTACCCAAACATATAGCATGACCACGAATCAAAGAAACCTTGGTATACATACTAGTAGCCCAATTCCTTTTCCTAATGAAGCCTGCTGCAAGATTTACTGTGCTAATTTTCTATCAAATATAATGCCTTCAGTTGTAATGTAATTGTATGTGTACAATTAACACATCAACATTTACATTTAATTTTCATCAAAATTCATGAGATGTTTTGGACAGTCCTCCTCTCCTGTGTTGTCGTTCATCACTTTTATAATGGTTTCTTAATTTTACTGGGCACAGAAGGGTGAAAAACAGCAAGCTCTTTTCTCGCATTTCCCATTTGCATACAAACAATTAAAAGGAAATACTGTACATGCAATTTATAAGTTGTACAGCTCATAAATTCTGTCAGCCACACTTGTTTCACAGATGAAGTAGAAATACCCTTCAGTTTCATTTTGAAGGAATGATTCATTTGTTTTATTTTCTCAGAATTGGTCTCAGTTTCCAGCAAAAACTTAATGGTTCCACACTACCCAGTGTTTAAAATCATACCGTTTGAATATGTCCAGTGTGGTGAAAGATAATGATGAGTACAACATCCCCTTCTGGTTTGCCTTTGGCTATACGTGACCAGAGGATAATCATGTACAGTGGTCCCTCGTTTATCGTGGGAGTTACATTCTAAAAATAACCCGCAATAGGCGAAATCCACAAAGTAGTCAGTGTTATTTTTTACAATTATTATAGATGTTTTAAGGCTGTAAAACCCCTCACTACAGGAAAACCTGGTGTTCACTTTTTTCCTCTAATATCCTATAAATAATTATGATGGCTTTTAGAACTAACAAATTTAATTTTAACAATCAGCCTAGGAGGTTGAACACATAAGAAATTATTAATAGTGACTGACCAGTTGGAAGTCAATAGCCGTAAAACAAGAAGATAATCTGAATGAGAAGTACATGTTGCATCTAAAACAGAGTGAAATTAATGAATCATGGTCTCAAACTGAAAGACCACACTCTTGAATAAAAAGAGAGACTACAACCTTCATGGTACACAGAACTCCACTTGTTTGGACTGTGTGGGACAGCCAGAACAGCAGTGCAGAAGAGCGCTAAGGTAAGCCTAACTAAAATATTTTCAAAAATGGATAGGAGTTTTAAAATGTTTAATTACATTTAGTGATGTAAATGTGTACACATTTAGCTCTGAACAGATGTTCTCATCTGTAGCACCACATTTCAAAAGTAAATGCAACTTCTGTACCAGCGTGACTTACATATACTCTGATGTGACATACAGTCCAGAAAACATGGTAGTCATTCATGAGATGTCAAAAATGTATTTGTATGTATCACAGAATCTTGTTGCTCTGGGGCCACCTGTGGAGTTCAGCCTTCTACTCTGGACTTGAAGTTACTGAGAAAGCTGCAAAACGTGCCACTAAGCCAGTGTGCAAAGCTTGACACAACTTGTAACCGAGACGCCCTTTAGATTTGTAACCACTCACCTGACTTCCAGGAAGTCGAGCTCTCCCACTCGCCGGCGAATGAGAAAGTCCTGCACAAAACCAGCAGCCTCACTGCGCTCCCGGAGCGGGATGAGGTCAGCATCCAGCTGTTCACACATAGATCGAACTGTAGCCACTGAGGCCTCCATATCCTTTTCATCCAGACCCCAGTCACCACCATCTAGAGCAGAGAGCCAGTGAAGAAACAACATAAAACTAAGGAGTAAATACATGTGTGCACAATAATAACAAGCCCTTATTTTTTTTCCCAGCTAAACTGCCTTGCTACACATTGTTTCTACTTTTTCAATTTCTTATCCGCCAATGAAAGGTGCTTTTTATAGAAAGTACATAATTTAACAATATAACTAATTTTTAAAATTATTTATTACCTGAGCCCATTCCAACCACATAGATGGTCTCTCCACAGCCTTCTTCCATCCTGTCCCGCAGCTGGCGAACTAATGAGTCGTACTGCTCTCCATTGGGGCTAACCAGTGCCAGCTGGTGGGGCGTCCAGGGTTTGGGGTGCAAGGAGACAAACGGAAGATATCTGACGTTACTGCAATCACAAAATGACTTGGATGCTTCTTCTGTGATGAAGTTAATAAGTGTTCAGAAGGTTAAGGTACAAAAATGTCTTAGATGTGGCTGCGGTAGGCAGACTTTAGGGTGAGCATCACTCAGGTCACTTACTCAATTCACCACGGCGTTTAACATGGAAGAAAAGTAAAAGATAAGATATCACTATGATATAAAAAATACAATGAAATTTTGGTGCACTCAAGAACCGTTCTCAAATGAGTAAAATAAATAAATTGATAAATGATTCCTTACCATACACTTATTGCCAGTGTATGCAATGAATCAAACTGAGGGGATAAAAAGGTCCATACTGCTTGTAAAATACTTGCACTGAAAGCAATTAGTGCACTTGGTTTCAATGCAGAAGGTTCCCGGTTCAAACCCACCCAAGCCACATTTTTCCATGTAATGTGGAGTTGCATCAGGAAGAGCAGCCGGTGTAAAACTTGTGTCAAATCAACATGCAGATCTACCTTGGATCTTCTGTGGCAACCCTGAGTGAAAATGAGGGAGCAGTGAAAGGGACTTACTTACTTTCACATAAATAGTCTTACCTTTAAAACTTAAATTTAACATTTAATTTTAAACTTGACTGTACTCTGAGAGGAAAAAAACCCACAAATGTCTGTTTACCTTACCATGGAGCACTTCAAGGTTACATTTTGATGTTTGTCTTTTGCTGCCCCCCCACTGTTCAAGGTTGTCACAGCAAAGTCAATACAGACTCACATCGGGATATGGCACAAGTTTTACGCTGGCTGCCCTTCCTGATCCATCCCTAGTTCTACATGGAGAAATGCAAAACCACTGGTCTTCCCAAGCGGACTACCGGTGAAGAATGAATCAACACCTACAGATATTTATTTCTGAGATCTTACGGGATCTGGTGCAGACCAACCAGAATGGTGCCACCTCAAAGTCACATTTAAACACCAAACCCATCCACCCCAGGAAAACGAAAAATGAAAAAACAATCATGCTACTCATTACATGACTAACTGCCAACCATCTCATGATCCAATCACCACTCAATTCTGCAAAAAATATTCATACTGTATATTTTATCCATTTACTTTACATCATAAGTTGCATTTCTATAAAATAAATGTGCCATACTTTTACATAATTTGTAAGTGATAATATATAGTTACAGAAAAGTATGACGGTGAGGAAAACCTGTTATTTGACGGTGAGGAAAACCTGTTATTTGACACTGGGTGCAGAGGTTGGTTGATAAATTTTTACTGTACATCAAATGGTGACACAAACCATTCCACCTGTCAGCACAAAACATGAACAAAGTGACTCTTCCCTGTTGCAACCCTTGTGCAATCTGCTGATTGTTGTATAATTTCATCCATGAAGAGAAATGTGCTTGGTTACACACAGGATCAGATTTACCTGCTTGCAGGGTTTGTTTTTAAAACATTAGATTGTTAAAAACTAACTAATTTAAGACACATTAGTTAACATATATAAATGTCACTTTTAATATACCTTAAAAAAATCAATAAATAAATAAAGTTAAAGCATTGCTAAATATCTAACATTTAAAAAGTAAGTCCTTTCGGTGCTCCCTTGTTTTCACTTGGGGTCGCCACAGCATATCCAAGGTGGATTGGCATGCTGATTTGGCTCAAGTTTTACGCCAGATGCCCTTGCTGACGCAACTCCACATTACATGGAGAAATGTGACAGGAAACCTTCCGCACTGAAACCAAGTGTGCTAACAACTTGGCCACCACCCCTGCTAAATATCTAACATTTATAAATTCATAAATAAAAGTCTAAACACTTTTCAGCTTTAAAAATTCTTTCTTTTGATTTACTGCTATTCATTATTATACATTTCATTGTATTTAATCCATTTTTAATGGTAGTTTCAGTCTGACCACTTTTCACCTTTAAAAATACATAAATTCTTTTTGGTGATAAAACTTTTTTAAAGTGACTTCCTGCAATTTATTATTCCATCCACTGAGTTTGTATACCCGCTTACTCCAATTGGGGAGTCACGGGTGGGGGTGGAAGCCTATCCCAGCCGTCACAGAGCGTGAGGCGTTGTACACCCTGGACAGCACGCCAGTCTGCTGCAGGGCCACATATAGGCAAGCAAACACATTCACACCTGCACACACAATTTAAAGTCTCCAATCCATCTAACCTGCATGTCTTTGGACAAAGGAGGATGCCGGAGCACCCAGAGGAAACTCGCACAAACATAGGGACAACTTGCAAACTCCACACAGAAAGGCCACAAGTGGGAATCGATCCCATGACCTTCTTGTTATGAGGCAACACTGCTAACGATGAAGCCACCATGCTGCCTCCAATTCATTATCAGAAATGTATATGTCATTATATTATTTATATTACATTGTTGTATCTAATCCATTTTTATCAAAACCTTTAGTCTTTATACTGTCATATACCAGTCAGTGCATCTACAAGGAAAAAGTTGATTTGTTGTTATATTTAATGACGTCTGTAACTCCATAACCCATTTTTTACATTATAAAAGGCAAACATATTTTTGTCCATATAGTAAGGGGCCAAAAAACATTTGCTCAGCACTGTAAACAAATAGACTAGAAGAATATTATCTCGAGAAAGGCTGACGTAGTAAATTTATGTGCTACTGCAAACGACACAGTGTGAAAAAATCGAACGAGTAACAACAAATAAGTCATAAAAATAACTGGTTTATGAAGAGATGCGCTCCATTACAACAGCGGACATTAGCATTAGCTAGAAATAGCTAACTATCGTTTTGACAGTCAGCAGGTCCAAGTACAAAACGTCAGCGCTATGCAATACTCGGTGCTGCGTTACTAATTAATTACAACATGTAATAGCATGAAACGTTGGGTAATTAAAGTATGCGTGCGCCCCACGCACAGCTTTCATTCATTCTTTGCCAGCAGGCAACATAGGCTAACATTTGCTTAGCACTGCCAGGCCCTACCTTGTTGGTAAAGTCCACACCGCGATCCTCGGTCTCGCCGTTAACCATGTCCACGTCCTCGAAGCTCTCGTCCCCGACATCCTCGCCGAACCCTCCCCGGTCCGGTGCAAATATGCTGGCGGGGACTAGAGCGTCTGCCAGCGGTATGGACCCCGGGCTCATACTGCGCTGATGTGTCGCCGATATTGATGCCATTTCTGTGCAAGAAGCACCGCCGCAACAATCAATTTCAAAGACGATCCCGAGTGAAAAATTTGAAGCTTTACACAGAGCTCGAGCCGGCGGTTCTACCAACAAATAAAAACGATCTCACTGTTGTAACAACACAGTCGTATATTACTGTTACACTATGTTTGTATTCAACCCATTAAAAAAAAAAACAGTTAATAATCATAAGGAAGGCGTGGACTAGCCGGTGGATACGCCTTTTTACATCCTCTTAACCAATGGAGTAACCAGTGTTGCTATTAATATGTTAGCAGCGAACCAATAGCAGTAAGAGGGCATTGATCATTTGTTACATAATTATTGCAGGTTGGTTGCATGCTGGTTACGTATGAAGAGAAAGAGAAAGTGCAATGGTGTAATCACAGATGGACTACTTCTTGTTTCCACTGCTCCCGTTAGGGATCGCCATCTCATCCTGTCATCTGTATCTTGTTCTGTCACACCAGCCATCTACATGTCCTCCCTCACCACATCCATAAACCTCCTCTTTGACCTCCCTCGTCTCCTCCTGCCTGGTGGCTCCATCCTCAGCATCCTTCTCCCTATATACCTCTGCACATGTCCAAACCATCTCAGTCTCTTCTCTCTGACTTTGTCTCAGAGCCATCCCACCTAAGCTGTCCCTCTGATATGTTCATTCCTATTCTTTCTCGTCACTCCCAAAGAGAATCGCAACATTTTCAGCTCTGCCACCTCCAGCCCAATCTCCTGTGTTTTTGTTTGTGACGTACAACATAGCTGGTCTCACTACTGTCTTGTAAACTTTCCCCTTCACTCTTGCAGATATTCTTCAGTCATAAATCACTCCTGCCACCTTTCTCCACCCACTCCACCCTGCCTGCACTCTCTTCTTCACCTCTCTACCACACTCTCCATTACTTTCTACAGTTGATCCCAATATTTAAGCTCATCTACTTTCACCACCTCTACTCCTTGTAACCGCACTATTCCAGAGTTCCCTCTTTCACACACATGTACTTAGTCTTGCTCCTACAGATTTTTATTCCCCTTCTCTCCAGAGCATACCTCCATCTCTACGCTCCAGGCTAGACACAACCTGCTCTCTACTCTCACGACAGATCACAATGTCCTCTGCAAACATCATAATCCATGGAGACTCCTGTCTGATCTCATCCACCAACCATCCATCACCATTGCAAACAAGAAAGGACTTAGAGGTGATCCTTGATGTAATCTCACCTCCGCCTTGAATTAGTCTGTCATTCCTACTGTACATCACCACTGTCACACTATCCTTGCACATGTCCTGCATTACCCTCACATACTTCTCTAGCACTCCACAGACATTCTCATACAGTACCACAACACTTCTCTTGGCACCCTGTCGTAAGCTTTCTCTAAATCCACAAACACACAATGTAACTCCTTCTGGCCTTCTCTATGCTTCTCCATCAGTATTCCCAGAGCAAACATTGCATCTGTAGTGCTCTTTCTTGGCATGAAACCATATTGCTGCTCACAGATCTTCACCTGTTTTATAAGCCTAGCTTCCACTACTCTTTCCCATAACTTCATGTTGTGGGTGATCAACTTTATGCCTCTGTAGTGGACAATAAATAATAATAAATGTACTTAGGAAAAACCTGTAATATTGTATTTCCTTCTGATTTAACAATACTGAAACAAATTTAAAGTTTGTTGTAAAATGTTTGTTTTAATTTCAGAAACAGTTTTGCAATAATATCTGGATGATATTATGACAGCATTTATTCTTTTTTTTAGGTAACCTATCTGTTCTAAATGTATTCTCAATATGATGATAATGACTATGACTATAATACTATTTAATTATGGTATTACTACTGTGTTGCTATTCACAAAACTATTCAGTAGCAAAGACAACAACCTATCAAAAGGAATGTAGTATTATGTTATGGTGCAATATATTCTGATATAAAAATGTGACAGTGTGCATCGTGAAGCTCAGACATTTTGAAATTTTACACAGAAACATCATTGTGATGAGAAATGAATTGAAAATAATTGTGTGACAGTTTTGTCCAATTGTTAAACTGGATGACCTCTACACTTCATTGAAGGGTCGTCCAACAGATTTGTTGTCACTGAGTACAAAGAATACTTGCAGCCACTGTGTCCAGGGGTTGTAGAGTTTCAGTGGATGTGTGTTGCCTCCTCTGGGTGTTTATATCCTCAGCCAAGTCTCATTTAACACAAAGTCCCTCCAGCTGTATCCAAGAATTCTCTGGAGAGACAAACTACACAATGTATTCATCACAGAGATGTGATAAACAATGTCTGTTTACTATATTTTCTTTACATTTCTAGAATGGGCATATTTGGTCTTAGAAGACACGTTTTTGCATAAATTGGTTATTTATATGAAACAAATAGTTTTAAATTTACAAAGCCTCTGTGAATGCAAAATGTCATTTTTCAACTCATGCAAATATTCTCACTTATAAACATTTATTGTTTTTATAATAAATGGTTCTGTGTCATCTTGACATTTGATCACTTCTATCCAAAAGTAGTTGTATCTTTAACCAATCCCTCAAAATAGATATGAATAAATGAGTTTGACCTTTCAAGGACACCCAAGGACAAAAGTTGTATGATTTTTTTTTTTTCTAAAGAAGAGAAAATTATTACTTAATACTCTCACCTTTGAGCTTGGGGTGGGTAAGAAATACTAATGTACAATGTGCTACTCATATGCAACACACTGAGGTGACTTACATTCGTGCTCAAAAGTTTACATACCCTGGCAGAATTATAGATTTTTTTTTTTTTTTTTTTGCTGTTTTGCAGAGAATATGAATGATAACACAGAAACGTTTTTGTGTATCTGAACTGTATATCTCTATTCTGAGCACCTGGATTTATAATGTGCTTTAAAAGTACATTATACTATGTAACACAATTTTTGTTCCTGGCTTCTAAGTGTTATATTTCAACTGCTTATGTCTAAAGTCTATGGAGTAAACTTTGATTTTATTTTTTTAACGTTCTAGAAAGTTCTAAAAGTTTCTTGAAATTTCTAGATAATTCTGGAAACTTCTAGAAAATTCTGGACAGTTCTAGCAGTTAAAGAATATTCTTGAAGACTACTCAGTAGTAGTGAAGGCGAATCGAGAATATTCTTGAAAACAGACAAATTTCAAAATATCATTGTCCTGATCACAGAAGCAAAGTTTCTGTGGAATAACAGCTATTTTCTATTTATTTAAGACATAACAGGTTAGGAAAACACACTTTGTACCCAGGAACAAAACTAAAATAAAAATTTGTTACGTGGTGTTATTTGTGGTGGCTGCAGGACCTGAACAAGGACCCCAGTGATTCTCAATGGATTTAATTGTTCAAGTGTTTTGAAAAGTCATTAGCATCACATAATTCAATGCTAACTGGCTAATGTTAGCATGAAAACTCACCAGCATTGCATAATGTGATGCTAATGAGTGTCATATAGCACAATGCTAATGGGCTAACATTAACATGAAAACTCGCTAATGTCACTTAATGTGTTCACATAGCACTAGTACCACAGTCTCTTATACAAAGAGACTGGTAGCATGTTTTTGAAAACATGACTGTGATTGGCCCATCTGATATGTCGGCCGCTATTGGCTATCACGCCAGGCTCTGTGATTGGCTGTGGCATAACCGCCGAAAATGTAAGTTGGTTCCACTCCTCCAGAGACTGTGGTATCCATGGAAATATAGACCTATTTCCATGGTGGTACCAGTGCTACATTGTAAACAAAGGCTGCAGCCAATCAGAGAGTGGCGTGTCTCAGCCAATCAGCAAAATGTCAGAATCCTGACTAAAAGTCACGTGACAAAATAACCTGACTCCTTTGCATTAGCTGGAGGAGTGGAAACAACTTGCATAACACAATGCTAACAGGCTAATGTTAGAACGAGCTGAGTGTCTCCATTGTAAGCAATTGGATTATATAATGCACTAAAAATACATATAGTTACAGTTTTGATGAGAAAAATCTTGCTACACATCTGCAGGCAATTTTACATGTTGCCTAAAAAGGACAGTCTAACTGTGTGATTTTAGAGTGTTTTTTGTTTTTTTTTTGGCTGGACTAACTAACTACAATATCACACTCAAAGAGATTTGGGGCTTAGAGAATTATAGCATATAAATAATGAATGTTTATGAGCGCAATGGTAAGAATATTTCATTTAGTGAAAGATAAAATGTTCCATTCAACGAGGTGCAGCCGAATTGAATGGACTGTTTCATCTTTCACCTCATGAAATATTCTTTCCATTGCACAAATGAAACAACATTCATTATTTGTTTAATATAATGCCTAAAATAGATCCTTGTCATTTGATATTTTATTAATTTATAAACAATAGATAAAGGACTTACATTTTTGTGTGGGTCGCTGGTCATTTGAGATCAAGAAGTTCAAAACAGTCCAACACAAACTTTAAATAGCAATCTAATCCAAAATTGTTTGTGTGCAGACTGCCGTCCGCTTTCCTCAGTCCAGCAAAGAATCGCAACAGAAATTTGTTGAGCTTTTCTTTCAACCGTGCTTCTGCTTTAGCTAGAGATGTCCCAGGAATACTACAAATGCCTCCAGACAGCTTATGGCGTACTAGTTTTTTTTTTTTTTTTTGTCTTTTTGTCTTTTTTGTGTGTGTTAGAAGAATGAACACCAATAAGCTCATTCAAATTGTCATCTGTCACCAAAACAAACCCCGCCATGTTTGTTTTTAAACTAAGTGCCGTTGCCGTGTTTATACATTAAGGTGGTCACAGTGTGCAATGGTACAAAATGTATGGAACTGAAATAGTACGGTAAATGGAACAAAATGGCAAATGGGATGAATGATCAATATCATGTGATATACAAACTACCAATCAAATTACAAGAATCTATTTAGGCGTTATAATGTACATAGATTAGTGCCATGCCCGTAGATAAATCCATTCTAATCTACGAGGTCTATTAGAAAAGTATCCGACCTTATTATTTTTTTCAAAAACCATATGGATTTGAATCACGTGTGATTACATCAGACATGCTTGAACCCTCGTGGGCATGTGAGAGTTTTTTCACGCCTGTCGGTTACGTCATTCGCCTGTGGGCAGTCTTTGAGTGAGGAGTCGTCCACCCGCTCGTCGATTTTTTTCATTGTTTAGGAATGGCTCAGAGACTGTTGCTTTGTTTGATAAAAAATTTTTCAAAACTGTAAGGCACAACTGAGTGGACACCATTTTAATGGCTGATGAGAGATTTTGGTCTGGTAGTGTCGCTTTAAGGACGGTCCACGGCGCCTGACGGCGATCTGCGCTTCGAGGCGGCAGCGTCTCGCCGTTTCAAGTTGAAAACTTCCACATTTCAGGCTCTGTTGACGCAGTAAGTCGTCAGAGAACAGAGAACTTTCAGAAGAAGTCGGCATGAGGAGTTTATTCGGACATTCCATTGTTAACGGTCATTTTGTAATGAAAGAATGTGCGGGCAGAGTCGCATGTCCGGCTGGACCCGACCGCGGGGGGTCGCGGCAGGAAAAACACCTCCGTTGGAAATCTTAACGGGCAAGTTGGAACATGCCCAAGCTGTTAAACAATTTCTCAGTTACTCACTTGTTGAAAGCCATTAAAAGCCGCCTGAATTCTACAAATGGTTTTCAACACGGAGGTGTTTTTCCTGTCGCGGCGCACACAGATTTGCCGAGTCGTCACGGAAACGACTCGGCGAATTTGCGCGTACGTCTTTCATTAAAAAAATGTCCTTAAACAGTGGAATGTCCGCATTAATTCCTCATGCCGGCCTCTTCTGAATCTTCTCTGTTCTCTCACGATGTCCTGGGTGAATTAAGCCTTAAATTAGGATGTTATCAGCTCGAAACAGGCCGACGACGGCGCCTAGAAGCGCTGCAGGACGTCCCGCTCCGTGGGAAGTCCTTACACCGACAGAAACACCCCATAATCTCTCATCAGCCGTTAAACTTTTCACAGAAAACCAGCTTAATTTCTCGAATAGTGTCCACTCGGATATTCCTCACAGGTCCAGAAAAAATTTTGATAAAGCAACGCGCGCCGTCTCGAGCAGCGTGTGAAACAAAGGAATTCAGCCGAGAGGGCGGGACCACATCTCACTCAAGGCCTGCCCACAGGGAAATGACGTCACCGACGCGTGAAAAAACTCACGCATGCGCACGAGGGTTCAAGCATGATTGGTGTAATCGCATGTCATTCAAATCCATATAGTTAAAAAAAAAATAAAAGGGTCGGTTTATTATCTAAGAGACCTCGTATATGAAAGTCACCCAAATAAAATTGTTTCAAATAGATATTTTAGTAAATTTATTAAATTAAGTATTTAAAAAAATCTCCCAAATAACAATAGCTATATACGTTATGATCACAGCCCATACATTTGGCTGTAATCTGTTGAATCATTAGTGATTCCTTTAAAAAAAAATACTGGGAAAATACTGAGAAACATGTTGCAAGTTCCTTATAAATTATATATATTTGATCCAGTGGCAGTTCATAATTGATCAATTCTGTCATTGTCTTGTAGTACTGGTCCCTATTTGAGTGAAGCAAAAAGTCTTTATATAATATGTTGTATAATTGGCTTGGCGTTAGCTTGGTGCTGACATCATACCTAATGTTAGCGTGAATTGAGCACCTTCATTGTGAGCAACAGGATTTATAATGGGTTTAAAAATACATAATAGTTCATAATACTTGTAGAGCAGGTAGCTGAGTGGATAAGGAGCTGGCTTGCCAATATGTAGACCTCGGTTCAAATCCCGCCCACACTACCTGTCTGCGTCCTTGGACAAGACACTTAACCGACATTGCCTCAGTTCATCCAGCTGTAAATATACACCAGCCTCGGTTGGGGAAGTAACCTGCACTGGACCGGCATCCCATCAAGGAGGCATCACAGACTGTCATCTCCTTGATGCTATGGAAGGTAAGCACCAGCAACTATGGGGCTATATAGGACTGACTTTTTAAAAAATACATGATTATGCTCCTCCTTCGGTGGCAAAGACAACCACGACTCCCACCATTTATTTTATTATTTTTTTTAAATTTGTTTAATTTCTGAGTATTATGTGTGCAAAGATGGTTGATTAGACCACTGAAAGACACTGAACTGCAGATTGCCAGTTGTGTGATCAGTGGTGGGCACAGTTCCGCTAATTATCAAAGATAATGTTTTCATTATTGGATTAGCTTTTCGGATAACTTTGAAAACCATCATTGGACCTGTGTTGTATAAAGTACCGGAAAATCACACTTAAGTAAAAGTACAGATACCCATTAAAAAAATGACTTTGGTAGAAGTTCAAGTCACTGACTGAAATGCTACTCAAGTAAAAGTCTTAAAGTATCTAGTATTTATTGTACTTAAGTATGACAAGTAATGTACAACTAAATGTAGTCAATTATTGAAAGTAAAAGTACAAGTAAATGTTAATAATCAAAAACAGACTGATTTTTTTATATTACAAAGTTTATCTAGGCTTGTAAATGACTGGTAGTATTAGTCAAAATACTGAAAATTGTGCACATCACACAATAACACTTCAGAAATAAGGTTTCAAAACCTAAACGAGAGTAGGCTACTCACTAGGTGTTCACAGGAAACAGTTATTTATTTTCATTGTTAATGGTTTTATCTTTTCTGTTGTGTTTTGTTTCATTAGGTTCTTTTTGTCTCTTTCTCTAAAATTGTATTGTAACATTATTAGTCTATTATTATTGACTATTATTGTCTATTATGTAGACTGTTATTGTTGCTGCTATTAATATATGAATAAAAGCATTTAAAAATTACAATTTGACTCTTTTATGACAACGAACGCTGAGCCATTAATTATACAGAAAATAAATCAACACAAACGTGCTGATGCAAACAGCTTAATGCTAACTTTAACACTGAAAACGCCATAGACATGCTAACGCGTTAGTATCGGCCCTGTTTTTAAGTTATAAAATACATCTATCAACTGTTTCAGAAGACCATAACAGGTCGGTTTAACATAAAAATATTAAATATTACTAACAGACATATGCTCTTCAGGGTTTTAGCGGGGAAAAATTAGGATAAAGCGAAATAAACAATGAATCCATGAATCGTAGATCGAAGCAGTGCTTCGATCTGCGAATCACTGCTTCGATTGGTTCAAGGTTCAAAGCAAAGCCGTGCTGCAGAAAAGTTGATTACAGACCACTGAACTCTATACTATGTAGTGTAGTGTAGAGTTCAGTGTACAGACCCGCTGCAGGTCTGTGATCAATGTAGAGAAATGATCATTTTCCTGACAAACAACCCCCAAGTGCGCAACTGCAAAAAAAGCCTTCCGGACATGCCTCATGACAAATCGGCCTGACTTCGTTGCAGTAACTAGTAATCAGTGGTGTCTCTGGGTGAAAACACGACTTTTTTCATGTGTGTGTGTGTGTGTTTTATTGTAACGAGTAATGGCATGGCGCTTAGAAAATGTATCGTAGTAGAAGTATGCAATTAAGGCCAGAAATGTAGTGAAGTAAAAGTGAAAGTAAGCTGAATTAAAAAAAAAAACTCAAGTAAAGTACAAAGTCTCCCAAAACATACTTAAGAACAGTAGTAAAGTATTTTTACTTACTATACAACACTGTATTGGACCAATTATAATTTTTAGACTGCTAACGTAGTTTTTTGTAGTAGATGTGCAGTTCTATCTTTTACAAGCTGGTTCCAAAATAAAGTACTCTATCCTCTGTTGGCAAATGAGAACTTAGGAAGGAAGGAACATTTTATTGTCCCCCTACTAATACGCTACCATTAGCACCCAAGTCACCCAGAGGCATAGAGTTTTAACTTATGGTTAGAATTTTAACCAAACTAATTTTGGACAAGTTATTTAAATTAACGTCACGTCTGAAGTTTTATAAAGTGAAAATATCAGATATATGTTTTATTTTTAAAGTAATGCACTAATTTTGAAGGTTTTAGTGTGGACATGGTGTGTGCGCAGTGCATCATGGGTAAAAGTTCACAACAGGAGAAATGCATTTGAGACGCTCTCATCAGGCTCCACATGGGCAACAGCATTAAACTCTTTGTATACTGCGCCTAACACTCTTGTGAATATATTCTCTGGGTTTATGGATGTTGTTATTGTGTTTGTTTTATGTAAAATGCCATAAGAAGCCCAGATTGCTTTTCCAAAAGCCGAAATTGTGATTCAGGCCGTGTGATATAACTGGAGTCAAAATGCATAGAACACTGCCATCTACTGGCGAGCAGTTATATCACAGTGTTGTCGACTGCAGAATTTTAAAATTATCTGTAGGTTTCCAAAACCTGAGCGACCCCACATGTGGAGATGAAAACAAATCATAGATCCAACAGGTTTAGTTGTACAGTGTGTGGTGTCAGCCACACGGTAAAAACAACACACATAAAGAGATTTCACACACGAACATTCCCAGGTCAGACACTTCGCTTTCTGATTGGCTGCATGTCACATTTAGCTCCTCACGTCCTTCTGAGCAGATCAGAATGCTCTTAGAAACCACACACGGCAGGAATATCTGATAGGATTCTATTTAGCATCATCATGATTGTCGGGGCGTCCTTAAGATTGTCGGAAGGGGAAGATCGGGTGCAATATTGGCCTAATTATCTTGACGTGAACCAGGCTTGATGTTATGACGCCTCATGGAGCGACTGATTGATCTGTTATAACACTGTACCAAGCCACTAACTCATCGGATGTTATGACGCCTCACGGAGCGACTGATTGATGCATTATGACACCGCACTGAACATGTTTTCACTATTATTTGATTTCTTCATTCGACTGACATCATTATTCAAGCATTCAAAAGGTGATTCCTATCGCCACATAACTCCAACCACACACGAGAAGGTTTTTGACAGTTCTTGTTATTGATAGAAACCTTGTCTCCCTAACCGGATAGGGTTGTGATGTCATCACGCGTGGGCTTAGGCACTGTCTAGCGGGATCTTGAAAATTTCTTTCTTTTTTATACAAATGAAAAAAACTACATATTTTTAAAAAAAGCACATTTATTTGTAAACACCAACACATGTTACATTGATTCACTTGTGTTGGTTTTTACATAGAATGAATGAATTAACCAATCAGTATGAGCGGAGGTTTAGTTACCCACAATCCCCTTTGGGGATCTGTGTGTTAATGTTCAAATCTTCTGAATTAGTGCATTATTTTAAAATGAACAGATATGTGTTATATATATCACTTTGTACATTTTAAGGGTTTACATTAATGTAGTTATTCTATCTGGAATAATTTTATTTTTAAAGCAAAACCATAATTCAAACCTGCTTTCCATTTCAAGACCTCTGCCTCATCGTTGATTCACTCTATGTTATCAGGGTAAATGACACTTTCCTACAGCAGGGAGCAGAGTGCACAAAGACAGAAGTGCTGGCTCATTGGCTGTTTAGGTTTGTGATCTATTTATTTCTGTTAGAAGCTTTGGCGGTGTTTAAACCCAAAATCAGCTTCTTAGGGAGGCAAAACTTAAAGTTATCGGTTATCTGTAGCTTCTGATAAAAGATAACTTTTCAGTTGGCTGATTACCAGTTATTGAAGCTAACTTTTTGGTTAGTTGTGCCCACCGCTGTGTGTGATACACTGAACAGTAGCGATTGCCCTGCTTTTCCGTTGTTGACATTTGTGCTCTGCCTCCTACACTCGCCTCAGTTCAAAATCTGACACCCCAATGTGCACTGCAGAACTCCAGGAAGAGCAGTTTTGTGCTGCATCCTCCCAGCTTTCATAGCTGCTTGCAGTCTCTGCAAATTTGCCAGTTTGCCATCGATTCTATATCTTATGCCAGCTCCAAAGTCAGCATCACGGAGCACATCTGTTAGCACTGCAGTGAACATTAAGCTGAACAGAGTTGGGTTGGTCCCAGTATACAACCCTGCTTGACACTATTTGCTGCTGTCCAGCAGGGACACCTGCATGCCGCCATGGACTTAATGTATCATGGAGATGAACTTGTCATGGCAGCCAAACTTTGGCACAATTTTCCACAGTCCTTCTCTCCAGACATTATCGAAGGCTTTGGTCAGATCAACAAATGCGATATATAGACTGAAATTCTGCTCCTGACACTTTTCTTGTAATTGATGTACTGAGTCAACCTGCACTGGCTCTCTGGTAAGAGGCCTTGCACTGGATGTTGATTCAAACCAATCAATAGGACCCTAACTAGAATCTTCCCAGCGATAGAGAGCAATGACATGCCATGATGGTTGCTGTCAGTTTCCCTTTCATTTGTGGAGATGCACAATTGAAGCATCTGTAAAATCCTGAGGAAAGTTCTGTTAGGGTCCACATGGACTGGAATAACTCAGTGAGTCTTGTGATTGCTGATGGCCACCTGAGGCACATAAAAAATACATACTGCAGTACATGCATGCTGACATAAATACATACTGTGTGTGTGTATATATAGTTTTCAGTGCTGCAAGCTAGAGCATTTTTCATCATTTTTGTGAATTTCTCAAGTGATAATGTAGATATTATGACTCTACATACAGTAGTGTTCAGAATAATAATAGTGCTATGTGACTAAAAAGATTAATCCAGGTTTTGAGTATATTTCTTATTGTTACATGGGAAACAAGGTACCAGTTGATTCAGTAGATTCTCACAAATCCAACAAGACCAAGCATTCATGATATGCACACTCTTAAGGCTATGAAATTGGACTATTAGGAAAAAAAAGTAGAAAAGGGGATGTTTACAATAATAGTAGCATCTGCTGTTGATGCTACAAACTCAAAACTATTATGTTCAAACTGCTTTTTTAGCAATCCTGTGAATCACTATACAAGTATTTAGTTGTATAACCACAGTTTTTCATGATTTCTTCACATCTGCGGGGCATTAATTTTGTTGGTCTGGAACCAAGATTTTGTTGGTTTACTAGTGTGCTTGGGGTCATTGTCTTGTTGAAACACCCATTTCAAGGGCATGTCCTCTTCAGCATAAGGCAACATGACCTCTTCAAGTATTTTGACATATCCAAACTGATCCATGATACCTGGTATGCGATATATAGGCCTAACACCATAGTAGGAGAAATATGCCCATATCATGATGCTTGCACCACCATGCTTCACTGTCTTCACTGAGAACTGTGGCTTGAATTCAGAATTTGGGGGTCGTCTCACAAACTGTCTGCGGCCCTTGGACCCAAAAATAACAATTTTACTCTCATCAGTCCACAAAATATTCCTCCATTTCTCTTTAGGCCAGTTGATGTGTTCTTTGGCAAAAGGTAACCTCTTCTGCACATGTCTTTTATTTAACAGAGGGACTTTGCGGGGGATTCTTGCAAATAAATTAGTTTCACACAGGCGTCTTCTAACTGTCACAGCACTTACAGGTAACTCCAGACTGTCTTTGATCATCCTGGAGCTGATCAATGGGTGAGCCTTTGCCATTCTGGTTATTCTTCTATCCATTTTGATGGTTGTTTTCCGTTTTCTTCCACGCATCTCTGTTTTTTTTTTTTGTTTTTTTTTTTGTCCATTTGAAAGCATTGGAGATCATTGTAGATGAACAGCCTATAATTTGTTTCACCTGCGTATAAGTTTTCCCCTCTCCAATCAACTTTTTAATCAAACTACACTGTTCTTCTGAACAATGTCTTGAACGTCCCATTTTCCTCAGGCTTTCAAAGAGAAAAGCATGTTTAACAGGTGCTGGCTTCATCCTTAAAATTGGGGACACCTGATTCACACCTGTTTGTTTCACAAAATTTATGAACTCACTGACTGAATGCCACACTACTATTATTGTGAACACCCCCTTTTCTTCTCTTTTTTACTAAGTTCCCAGTTTCATATCCTTAAGAGTGTGCATATCATGAATGCTTGGTCTTGTTGGATTTGTGAGAATCTACTGAATCTACTGGTACTTTGTTTCCCATGTAACAATAAGAAATATACTCAAAACCTGGATTAATCTTTTTAGTCACATAGCACTACTATTATTCTGAACACTACTGTATGTCAGATTTTTTCCCCATCAAGATCTGTGCATCACCTCACAATGTTAAAAATAAAACAAGAGCAAACTGATATTTCTGATGTCTGCCAATCTGGATCCAGATCACCTCCAAAATTCAGTGGAGTCTCCAAAATTCTGTCTATAAAATCTTGATCTAGAGTCTGGATTTGGATATGGATCACCTCCAAAATTTAATGGAGTCTTCCGTGTCCTAATATGTAGCCGTGGTGAAAATTTGGAGAGACTCCGTGAAGTAGTTTTGACATAATCCTTCAAAGCCTATATAAAGTGAATATTGCTCAAGAATTTGGATCCAGATCACCTCCAAAATTCAGTGGAGTCTTCCATGACCTAATATCTATCTGTGGTGAAAATTTGGTGAGAATCCGTAAAGTAGTTTTGATGTAAACCTTCAAAGCCTATATAAAGTGAATCTTGATCTAGAATCCGGATCCAGATCTGGATCACCTCCAAATTTTATGGGTTCTTCCATGGCCTAATATGTATCTGTGGTGAAAATTTTGTCAAAATCCGTTAAGTAGTAATGATGTAATTCTACTAACAGACAGACAGACAAATAAATAAACATAGATGATTTTATTACATCCTTGGCGGATGTAATAAATAAATAAATAAAATCCTGGATGTGCCCGCTTAACTGGATATGCTCCAAAAGTGAATGGCTTCATCTTTGGCCCATACTCAATTCTTTCACCAAGTTTCAAGGAAACTGGTTTTGCAGTTTTTGCAAAATCCTGCTAACATGTAACTGTAATAGAGAGAGATGTGTGCAGTGTTGGCAGAGGAATGTGCTCTGAGAGCACTCTCCAGTTTTAAAATAACCTCATTTAGAAATAAAGTAGACATTCTCATTGACTTGATACATGTATTCTTTAAAGAAAAAATGGCATATGAGCAGTTGGGTAAAATAGAGTTTGAAAGGTTTATCTAAGGTACATTTTAACGTATGTCTGCAACTGCATATCTACCCGGGACTGTGAACACTTCTGTCTCACGCCAGCATCATAAATGCTTCTTCATCATCATCACTGTTACCATCAGGATCCAGAAGACAATTGCTGCCAAGAACATGATTGGTAGCTGCTGGTGACGTGACGATGGCAGCGAAACTTAATAAAGGCTGGTTTGTGGTCAGCGAGAAAATCACTTTGAGATTTCACTGGGACCTTCAACTCTGCAGTCAGATTGAACTCAAATGCTGCCAAATATTTTCTCCGTCTCCCCAGCAACAAATTTATTTCTATTTTTATCTGCCACGTTGGCTGCATGTAGTTGCTCCCCTTGCTGACAGATGACATATAATGCAACTTCTACAGTCGGCAACTCAACTAAAAGTTGTTTTCTGCACTTAGCTCACATCCGGTATCGCTTTTTACGGGCTAAAGTCGTGTTTTATGGTCTTTAATGTAAACATTCATTTCACTGGCCAATGCATGCAGATGGCACGAGCCCATTCGCTATTTGAAACGTCAGTCACGTTGAGCACCTCCCACACTGTATTTAATTTGTGAGAGTGCTGACAGAGGGTCCCACACCCTGCAGCTGTTTCACTTCTCCTCTTCGTGACAGCACAGCTTCACTACATCTGCAATCATCATGGATGTAAGACTTTCCTATCTTTTATATACTTAATAACTGAGATGAATGAATGCAATAGCATAAAGTAGGTCAGGACAAAAATAGACCTGACAGCTGTGTGATATGAGGCAGCTCTCTCGTTAAAGTAACATAAGTTAAGAGGAACAAAGTAAGTTAAAGAATAAGTAATAATTTCCCTTTTTGGAGGTCTGCTTTTAAGGCATTTTACTTGCCTTATATGGTAAAAGAATGCTCAGAAAAGGAAGCAGTGGCATGCTGAAGTTATTTGAGGTTTCCCCCCCCCCCCCTTTCTCTTTTCGCTGCAGGAGACTATCTTATCATTTGTTGATTGTATTCTGTCATACTAGCAGCTGAACATGGTCAGCCGCTCTCGCTCGGGTCAAACAGTACACTGGGTGGGGGGAGAATATTACAATAAACCCTTCACAATATTGCAAATTCACCTCCCCCCCCTCCATCCCCACCCCAACCACTGAGCTAAATGGGCAAATGTGCACAGAAAGATGATGAAAACTGAGACGTCGGGCTTAAATCACATGAAGGGAAAGAATGAAGTAAAAATCCAGAATAGAGGCTGTGGAGTGCAGAGATGTTCTGCTGTATTTGCCTCTGGGGGTGCAATAAATCCACCTCAACAGTCCATTTTGGAATAGTTTAACGTTAGTCTTTTTGAGCATATTGCGTTCAGGAAAAGACTGGATCATGCCAACTTGCACATATTCACAAGCAGCAGTGAGCAGCCAGAACCCTACAATTAGCAACAAGGCTTCATAAGATCCTTTATAATATCAGGTTTCTTGTAAAAAAAAAAAAGCTGACTTGGCCCATGGACTGTATCAGTTTTCAGTACCACTTAAGGGGACTAAACAACTTTTACAATCCAGCCTCAGTTTACTAGCGTTTACAGAAAAATGTATGGTGGTTATCCCAACGTGAGATCTACAGCCACATAGGGGTCAATGACACAAGGGTCAGTATTTAAAAATGTGCAAATAATGTTGAAAACTACACCACACTATTTGTCTGACCACAGGGATTCAAAAAAGGTTTAGTTTGGATGATCTCTGAGGGAATGTTATGGAGTTATGGGGCAAAAACAGCAAGAATACTGACAAAGGTCTATTCCAGTTTGTACAGGGGTCAGAAATTAAAGTTACTCCAATTTTGGTGAAAAGTGATGCAAATTGCTGACGGAGCTAATAGGGTTTTAAAAAGTACTACATTGCAGAATAAGTTGCACCATCTACAGTATTCTGGTAGGTTATCATTTTATTGGGTAATGTATGTCCTATGTCATAGAATTCAATAAATGCAGACCATGTTGACCATTACCTTGAAGACCAGGCATTCAATACAGTAAAAAATAAAAAATTCCATTTATTAATCCTATAAGCTCAACCAATATTTGCATCACTTTGTTCACCAAAATTGAAGCAACTTTTGACCCTTGTGCAAACTGAAATTGACCTTTGTTACCATTTTGTGCTGTTTTTTACCTCATAAATTCATAACATTCAGTCATGAATACACCAAAAAAGAGAATAGCTAAACCAACTTAAATGAACTGTTTCAATAGCTAACATCTAAATTAATTAAGTTGTTTGAACTTAAGTTTGTAAGTTGATCTAACTTACTAACTTAAGTTCAAACAACTTAATTCATTCAGCTGTTACCTATTAAAACAACTTTTTAAATTGGTTCTTCTTTTCATTGTAGTCCAAACTATACATTTTTGGAATCTTTATGATCAGACAAATAATAATCCTTCATTGACCCCTACCTGGCTGCAGCTGCCGCCCTGTGATGGCCACCATCCATTTTTGGGTAGGCCAAGTACTACACTGAAAAAAGAGACTAGTTGAACCAACTTAAATGAATTGTTTCAATTGGTAACATCTAAATGAATTAAGTTTTTGAATGTAAGTTTTTAAGTTAGAGTTGATCTAACTTATTAACTTAAGTTCCAAGAACTTAATTCATTTAGACATTACCAATTGAAATAACTTTTTTTTTTAAACTTGGTTCTTTTTTCAGTGTACTGGGGATGGATTGTAAGTGTAGTTTAGTTCATGTAAGTGGTTCTGATATGGTCAAAATTGGCTTTGGGTTCATGGAATAATAAATCTGCTAATCCTGTTCTAATATTTTAGATTATTGTCACGATTCATGGGACAAGATATAGGAGTTTCACTGGTCCTTGCCTATCTCTATCAAAACCCAAAATATCAGAGCTGCATATGCAGTAGCTTTTACAGAAATTCACTCAGTGACTCACTGACTGACTCCGTTAACTCTTTGCTCATCCTGCTACTCTTAGAGTTTAAGGGCGTTTCCAAACTGATCTCTTCTGTCTCTCATCAAGATGCCGTTCCCGTGCCTGGGGGAAGCAGGATTGTTGCCAGGTTGAACCCTGGCTTTACACAGCTACCCTCATGCCACATGATCTGCACACACTTTACAGTTGGACTCTTATGTGGAAAGAATTTCATGGCTGAGACATTCTACTCCCATTTCCTCCCTTTCATATTTTAAACAGATATAAATGGTTGTGTTTTGTGCAGTTTTCTCTTCTGCAGATTTATTCTCTCCAGTTTTTCCAACAACAGCCCTCTGTTGGCAGCCAAACAACTGTTGTGTAGACATGTTAAGATGACATCACTAAAAGTAATACAGCCAAAAACAAAAGAGCCAAGTCATTCTGATGTTGAAATTTATCAGCTCAATCCCTTTCTTAATTAAACACAGTAACGTTGTGTTGTAATGTGGTTTTTCAGTCATGCTGAAGCTATAACTTGATTAACTGCTGTAAAGGCATTCGCCACAGCTGCAACACATAGGCCATAAAAACTACCATCTGACAAAATGCACTCCCCACAGAAAGGAGAGGGGCACTAAGTAGAGTGCCTTCCTCCACCATGGTAAAACAGGCCATTCACCCATTTTAACCTGTTAAACCTTAAAAAAAAGTCAAAATGTTTTAAATCTGTTGTCAAGATTTATAATGGTATTACAAAATAATTAGAGCAAAATGCAATTCACTATACAGATGTTAATTTTTATGTTATTTTTATATATATGTTATTTTTTTCATATGACTTCCCTGAAAAATGGTCTGCATTCATGTAGTGCTTGCCAACAAGCAATGCAATCCATAAGCTTCAAGCCAGTTTTCACCTAAAGATCAATTTCAGTTTATACAGAGGGTCAAAGTTTAAAGCTGCTCCAATTTTGGTTAAAAAAAAACAAAACAAAAAAAACAAAGTGGTGCAAATTACTTGTTGAGTTAATAGGATTAATTAAAGGACTGTGTTGAATGTTTGGTCTCTAAAGTAATGGTCACAAGAGGTCAGTGCGCATTGGATTCTGTGGCCTATGACACGTGTTACCCTGTAACATATAACAAAACATGACAGATGGTAAAAACGGTTCCTTTTATGATCTCAACTTGTAAGTTGCTTCGCTTTTTACCAAAACTGGAGCAACTTTAATTTTTGCTCCCTGTACAACCTGAAATTGACCTTTGCCATCATTTCTGCATTTTTTACCACATAACTCCCCAACATTGAGTCATAGATGGTCCAAACCTTTTTGGAATCTTTATGATCAGACAAAAAATGTGGTATTTTTTTTCAATACGATTAAAATTGTGACCCCGATAACAACCACCATGAGATGGCCAAACCCTGCTTGGACCATGGACTAATGATGTTGTCTGACATTCACACACTAACCTAAGCACTTTGCTCCCATGTGTTGTGGTGTACTTCCTGATGAATGTGGAATCAAACCAAGGATTGTGTGGTCACAAGTGTGCCTCTTTAACCTACACTAAGACCACTACCTCCACAAAAACTATAATATCTTATAATGTTGTTAAAACTAAAAATTATTTCTTGGTTATGCCAAAATCTATTGCATTATTTCATGGTCCAAATCTCACAATACCCCACCAGTGTTCATAAAAATTGGTGCAAAGGTATTTTGAGACATACCTGTGACCAACCAACCAAGAAATTAACCCACCAATCAGACACACACAGACAGACCAACCAGATCAAGGGGAGAAACGGACCCATTTTGGTGGAAATAACTTCTCTTTTAACATGTTTTAGGCACATTCAATGCATTTGTAACTTTGAGAAAAAATGAAAGCTGCAGTGTATAAAATTTAGTGTCATATTGCATTTTGTGGTTGCTTTTCACTTCTTTGGCAACCAGTGTTGCCACAGTTACTTTGAAAAGTTACTTTATTAGTTACTTTATCCAGTTCCTTCATTAGCAGCTGCCGACAACTTGTAAGTAATAAGAAATATAACTAATAAGTTAATTAGTAATCTAACTTGGTTACTCTTAAGACTGAGTATTCAGCAAAGTAACTAATAATTACTTTTCTGAGTACTCGATCTTAAAAATAACCAAGTTAGATTACTTGTTACTTTATTAGTTACATTCAGCAGCTTTGACAAGTTGTCCGCAGCTGCTAATGAAGTAAGTGTATAAAGTAACTGTAAAAGTAACTAATAAAGTAACTTTTCTAGTAAACGTTAAAGTAAATGTGGCAACATTGTTAGCAACAGAGATTCGTGCTCCCTTTGCCATCTCTTGTCATAAGCAACATATACGATTCTGTTTCACAAAAATGAAGATTCTCAAACTTCTTCACTTGCACTAGCAACCAGTAGACAGTATTTAGGGAAACAAGTACTGGATTAAGTATGACCATTTTGTGGTACTATATCAACATAGTGTTGCAACATGGTGGCCCCAAAAGAGGAGCCCCACTCCCATGTAGATATGAAGGGCTCATTGGAAACTTATGAAACATATTGAATAATCATTGCAGATAATTATATATAATAAACAGATGGTTACGAATGCTATATTCCGTTACTGCTAATAAATACCTGGAAATAAAAACACACTGTAGCTTTAAGGTCACTTGGGCTTATGATTTTTTTTACACAGTACTGGAAATTTTCACATTTGTCATTGTAGTTTACAAAGAACAAGAATCAAATCACTTTTATTTATATAGCGCCAAATCACAACAAACAGTTGCCCCAAGGCGCTTTATATTGTAAGGCAAAGCCATACAATAATTACGTAAAAACCCCAACGGTCAAAACGACCCCCTGTGAGCAAGCACTTGGCGACAGTGGGAAGGAAAAACTCCCTTTTAACAGGAAGAAACCTCCAGCAGAACCAGGCTCAGGGAGGGGCAGTCTTCTGCTGGGACTGGTTGGGGCTGAGGGAGAGAACCAGGAAAAAGACATGCTGTGGAGGGGAGCAGAGATCAATCACTAATGATTAAATGCAGAGTGGTGCATACAGAGCAAAAAGAGAAAGAAACACTCAGTGCATCATGGGAACCCCCCAGCAGTCTAAGTCTATAGCAGCATAACTAAGGGATGGTTCAGGGTCATATGGGTGAAATATGCTCTCTCCTTTTAGCCCCCGTCAGTACTCTAGCTGCAGCATTTTGAATTAACTGAAGGCTTTTCAGGGAACTTTTAGGACAACCTGATAATAATGAATTACAATAGTCCAGCCTAGAGGAAATAAATGCATGAATTAGTTTTTCAGCATTACTCTGAGACAAGACCTTTCTAATTTTAGAGATATTGCGCAAATGCAAAAAAGCAGTCCTACATATTTGCTTAATATGCGCATTGAAGGACATATCCTGATCAAAAATGACTCCAAAATTTCTCACAGTATTACTAGAGGTCAGGGTAATGCCATCCAGAGTAAGGGTCTGGTTAGACACCATGTTTCTAAGATTTGTGGAGCCAAGTACAATAACTTCAGTTTTATCTGAGTTTAAAAGCAGGAAATTAGAGGTCATCCATGTCTTTATGTCTGTAAGACAATCCTGCAGTTTAGCTAATTGGTGTGTGTCCTCTGGCTTCATGAATAGATAAAGCTGGGTATCATCTGCGTAACAATGAAAATTTAAGCAATGCTGTCTAATAATACTGCCTAAGGGAAGCATGTATAAAGTGAATAAAATTGGTCCTAGCACAGAACCTTGTGGAACTCCATAATTAACCTTAGTCTGTGAAGAAGATTCCCCATTTACATGAACAAATTATAATCTATTAGATAAATATGATTCAAACCACCGCAGCTGGCATGCTCTAAGTTCTGTAATAAAATTTTATGGTCAACAGTATCAAAAGCAGCACTGAGGTCTAACAGGACAAGCACAGAGATGAGTCCACTGTCTGAGGCCATAAGAAGATCATTTGTA
This sequence comes from Thalassophryne amazonica, assembly GCF_902500255.1. Taxonomy (NCBI): domain Eukaryota; kingdom Metazoa; phylum Chordata; class Actinopteri; order Batrachoidiformes; family Batrachoididae; genus Thalassophryne; species Thalassophryne amazonica. The sequence goes on along the minus strand of NC_047118.1, from coordinate 24,533,655 downwards.
ACCTTCACTAATGCTGTTTCTGTACTATGATGAATTCTAAAACCTGACTGAAACTCTTCAAATAGACCATTCCTCTGCAGATGATCAGTTAGCTGTTTTACAACTACCCTTTCAAGAATTTATGAGAGAAAAGGAAGGTTGGAGATTGGCCTATAATTAGCTAAGATAGCTGGGTCAAGTGATGGCTTTTTAAGTAATGGTTTAATTACTGCCACCTTAAAAGCCTGTGGTACATAGCCAACTAATAAAAATAGACTGATCATATTTAAGATCGAAGCATTAATTAATGGTAGGGCTTCCTTGAGCAGCCTGATAGGAATGGGGTCTAATAGACATGTTGATGGTTTGGAGGAAGTAACTAATGAAAATAACTCAGACAGAACAATCAGAGAGAAAGAGTCTAACCAAATACCGGCATCACTGAAAGCAGCCAAAGATAACGATATGTCTTTGGGATGGTTATGAGTAATTTTTTCTCTAATAGTTAAAATTTTATTAGCAAAGAAAGTCATGAAGTCATTACTAGTTAAAGTTAAAGGAATACTCGGCTCAATAGAGCTCTGAAACCTGGGGTTGTTCTTCTTTTCTTCAATTAGTGATGAGTAGTAAGATGTCCTAGCTTTATGGAGGGCTTTTTTTATAGAGCAACAGACTCTTTTTCCAGTCTAAGTGAAGATCTTCTAAATTAGTGAGACGCCATTTCCTCTCCAACTTAGGGGTTATCTGCTTTAAGCTGTGAGTTTGTGAGTTATACCACGGAGTCAGGCACTTCTGATTTAAGGCTCTCTTTTTCAGAGGAGCTACAGCATCCAAAGTTGTCCTCAATGAGGATGTAAAACTATTGATGAGATAATCTATCTCACTCACAGAGTTTAGGTAGCTACTCTGCCCTGTGTTGGTATAAGGCATTGGAGAACATAAAGAAGGAATCATATCCTTAAACCTAGTTACAGCGCTTTCTGAAAGACTTCTACTGTAATGAAACTTATTCCCCACTGCTGGGTAGTCCATCAGAGTAAATGTAAATGTTATTAAGAAATGATCAGACAGAAGGGGGTTTTCAGGGAATACTGTTAAGTCTTCAATTTCCATACCATAAGTCAGAACAAGATCTAAGGTATGATTAAAGTGATGGGTGGATCCATTTACATTTTGAGCAAAGCCAATTGAGTCTAACAATAGATTAAATGCAGTGTTGAGACTGTCATTCTCAGCATCTGTGTGGATGTTAAAATCGCCCCCAGGGTAATTATCTTATCTGAGCTAAGCACTAAGTCAGACAAAAGGTCTGAAAATTCACAGAGAAACTCACAGTAACGACCAGGTGGACAATAGATAACAACAAATAAAACTGGTTTTTGGGACTTCCAATTTGGATGGACAAGACCAAGAATCAAGCTTTCAAATGAATTAAAGCTCTGTCTGGGTTTTGATTAATAAGCTGGAGTGGAAGATTGCTGATAATCCTCTGCCTCGACCTGTGCTACGAGCGTTCTGGCAGTTAGTGTGACTCGGGGGTGTTGACTCATTTTAAACTAACATATTCATCCTGCTGTAACCAGGTTTCTGTAAGGCAGAATAAATCAATATGTTGATCAATTATTATATCATTTACTAACAGGGACTTAGAAGAGAGAGACCTAATGTTTAATAGACCACATTTAACTGTTTTAGTCTGTGGTGCAGTTGAAGGTGCTATGTTATTTTTTCTTTTTTAATTTTTATGCTTAAATAGATTTTTGCTGGTTGTTGGTGGTCTGGGAGCAGGCACCGTCTTTACAGGGATGGGGTAATGAGGGGATGGCAGGGGGAGAGAAGCTGCAGAGAGGTTTGTAAGACTACAACTCTGCTTCCTGGTCCCAACCCTGGATAGTCACGGTTTGGAAGATTTAATAAAATTGGCCAGATTTCTAGAAATGAGAGCTGCTCCATCCAAAGTGGGATGGATGCCGTCTCTCCTAACAAGACCAGGTTTCCCCCAGAAGCTTTGCCAATTATCTATGAAGCCCACCTCATTTTTTGGACACCACTCAGACAGCCAGCAATTCAAGGAGAACATGCGGCTAAACATGTCACTCCCGGTCCAATTGGGGAGGGGTCCAGAGAAAACTACAGAGTCCGACATTGTTTTTGTAAAGTTACACACCGATTCAATGTTAATTTTAGTGACCTCCGATTGCCGTAACTGGGTGTCATTACTGCCGACGTGAATTACAATCTTACCAAATTTACGCTTAGCCTTAGCTGGCAGTTTCAAATTTCCTTCGATGTCGCCTGCTCTGGCCCCCGGAAGACATTTGACTATGGTTGCTGGTGTTGCTAACTTCACATTTCTCAAAACAGAGTCGCCAATAAACAGAGTTTGTTCCTCGGCGGGTGTGTCGCCGAGTGGGGAAAAACGGTTAGAAATGTGAACTGGTTGGCGGTGTAAACGGGGCTTCTGTTTCGAACTACGCTTCCTCCTCACAGTCACCCAGTCGGCCTGCTTTCCCGGCTGCTCGGGATCTGCTGGAGGGGAACTAACGGCGGCTAAGCTACCTTGGTCCGCACCAACTACAGGGGCCTGGCTAGCTGTAGGATTTTCCAAAGTGCGGAGCCGAGTCTCCAATTCTCCCAGCCTGGCCTCCAAAGCTACGAATAGGCTACACTTATTACAAGTACCATTACTGCTAAAGCAGGCCGAGGAATAACTAAACATTTCACACCCAGAGCAGAAAAGTGCAGGAGAGACAGGAGAAGCCGCCATGCTAAACCGGCTAAGAGCTAGTAGCTGCGCTAAGCTAGCGGATTCCTAAAAACACACAAAGTGAATAATGTGTAAATAATTTAGAGGTGATTCAGCAGAAGGAGTGCTTTAGTTAAGGCACGTAAAGATTACACTGTGAAACAAATTGTTATCTAGTTAACTAGATCAATCTAACTGCGCAGATTAAACAGCTAACAGATACAGAAAAACGCCGCTGTGCTCCGGAACAGGAAGTGATACAATATCGCAGTGAGAGCCAACCACCAGTAGAGGCCAGTAGTGGTTACAGAAGGGTTAAAGATTAACAAAAGTAAAGCACAGTTTATTAAGATAAAAGAAACGATTTCAACCTTGTATCAGTAGAAGAGCGGAGAGCGTAGAAGAACATAAATCATTTACATCAAATAATTTCTTTTTGACCGTTTCTGCAGAGAGACACAGTTTTCATGTGCTGGATGCACTACTTGTACTTTTCTCCATAGCGACGGTTACATGATGTAAATTGATCAAGTGTTGAGCAGTTGTGACATGTGTTTCACAAGATCTTTTGCTCAAGCAGAATTTTTGTAATTGTGACTCATCTCTGAGTTCCTTTGCCACATGTACAGTAGCAAACCACCAGAACGTTTCCACTGCACTAGAATATTACTCACCCTAACAGCCTCCCTGGTCATTTTTTAAAAGCATTTTCAGTCTGTTCCCTGCCAAATTTCAACTTAAAAAAAAACTAGGACAGGAGTGCAATGGAATTTTTGAGCAGTTTGTCAAGGAGTGTATTTAATTGGAAACATGTGCCTCACAAATCGCAAGAATGCTGTGAGGCTTTTCCAGGAGATTGAGGCTATCTTGTGTGCTTTTTTCCCCTGCAGCTGTAATAATAGAGGGATCTAGGTAACGTCCAGTCATATTATCACGCAGCGATTCACTATAGCACAATCCTCTACCTGTCTGTTTGTACAGGGAATGGTCGTGAAGAATATGTCCTTCAAGGTCGGACAGACCCTGACTGTAATTGGAGTTCCCAATCCTGATGCCACAAAGTAAGTACTGATAACACCAAGCATGACCTGTAGTTCAGACCTGCTTTGAACAAATACATTTGTTGTGGTGGAAACCTCACTCATTTTCAACTAAGGGAAAACAAAACTTTCTTTTCCCATAACACATTAACCACCTCAGACTGGGGGATCCCGAGGCATTCTCAGGCCATTGTGGAAATATAATCTCTCCACCTAGTCCTGGGTCTTCCCCAAGGTCTCCTTCAAGCTGGATGTGCCTGGAACACTTCAGCTGGCTCCTTTTAATGCAAAGGAGCAGTGGCTCTACTCCGAGCTCCTCATGGATGACTGAGCTCCTCACCTTATCTCTAAGAGAGACCCCATCCACCCTCCTGAGGAAACCCATTTCAGCCGCTTGTACCCACGATCTTCTAGTTTTTTCGGTCATGCCCCCCAACCTTCATGATCATAGGTGAGAGTAGGAAGGAAGAGTGAATGCAAAACAGTCCCTGCTGCGCCGATTCTCCGGCCAATCTCACGCTCCATTGTCCCCTCACTTGTGAACAAGACCCCGAGGTACTTGAACTCCTTCATTTTAGGCAAGACCGTATTCCCTACCCGGAGTAGGCCATCTATCGGATTCCTGCTGAGAACCATGGCCTCAGATTTAGAGGTGCTGATCCTCATCCCAGCTGCTCTGCACTTGGCTGCAAACCAATCCAGTGAGTTTTGGAGGTCACCGGTTGATGATGCCTGAAAGGACCACATTATCTGCAAAAAGCAGTGACAAGACCCTCAGTCCACCAAACTGAAGACCCTTCTCCCCCTGACTATGCCTCAATATCCTGTCCATGAATATTACAAACAGGATTGGTGACAAGGTGCGGCCCTGGCGAAGGCCAACCTCCACTGGAAAGGAGTCCAACTTTCTGCCAAGGACCTGAACACAGCTCTCACTTTGCGAGTACAGAGATTAGCTAGCCCTGAGAAGGGATCCCCTCACTCCATACCTAACAAATTCCATTTTTATACCATAGTTTATGCCACACTGTTGTAATACAAGAAGTAGGATGTCTGTAATGTGAAGTTCATAAGTTCTGCCAGGTTATCAAATCTGTGATCCCGAATTAAAGGCCCCCCAAGGGCCCCAATCCAGGTCTACATATTGAAAAGCCAACCCCTTATACCACTCAGCTCCCTGCTCTCTTGAACTGCCACATCAGTATTTTGTGTTCTCCTGAAAATACTGCTGATTTCTTTGTGTTTTACAGCTTTTCACTGAATATCGGTCCGAATGAGACGGATATTGCAATCCATATCAACCCTCGCTTCAATGCCCACGGAGATGAGTATGTCACTGTATGCAACAGCTTCCAGGGAGGCAGCTGGTGCGAGGAGTTCCGTGAGGGCGGCTTTCCTTTCAAACAAGGAGAGAAATTCAAGGTGACACAATCTCTGTTCTGACATGATTGTACATGGATTTGCAGCAGTATTTCTGTCTTAAACTTTATCTGCTTATTTTCTCTCTCCATGCCAAATTACTCCTCTTCCTCGACCTGCCAGATCGCAATTACATTCACTCCAGCAGAATTCCATTTGGATTCTCAGATGGCTCCCAAGTAAACTTCCCCAACCGCATCGGTGCAAACAAGTACAATTACTTCAACTTTGGTGGGGATGTTCGCATCAAAAGTATTGAGGTCAACTAAATGCGCAATGCTCATTTTTTTTTGCGTGTGTGTGCTTTTCCAAAAATGTCAAGCATCAGGTCTGAGACTGCACATTTATGATGGTGTCTAACATTTACACTCGTGCCTTATATATTTATTCTGTAAAAGATGTAGGAAGCATGTATTTAGAATATATCTGTGCAAACACAAGAAGCTTTAGATGGGAAGGCACACATGCACATATACATATTTAGAGCACACAAGCACATATGGAATGAATTTAGTCTCACAAATACACTAGACAAAGTGAATTAGAGAGCAGAAAACATGATGTAGCCCCAAATGAACACTATCTGACTGTTTGTTTGTTCCATTTTATTTTGCTAAGTTGATTTAAATTTCCCACACAGAAATGTGGAAGGATGTTTTCATGATGCCTTCAAGTGCTGCATTTTTGTTACCCCTCAAAACATTCCATATTTGCAGTGGAGTTCAGTGCTAGCCCCTGAACAATGAATCATAATAAACCTTTCAATTTTTCAACCAAAATGTGGTCTCATGTCTTGTTTGCTTACTGCTTGATACTGTTTTTGATTCAGTGAAACATTATGTAATTATACACACAGTTGTTACAATTAAAGATACTTGCGCAATGACCATCTTAGAGCTTGTGAGATTTTGTTTTAAATAACAAAAATGACAAAAGTATTATTATTATTATAAAATGAATGAATTAATGAATTAACACGTATTTTGACCTTGAGGTCCATTGGTGCCCGTGCTTATCTACAGATTCCATAGCAGGAATCAAATCAAATCAATTTTATTTATATAGCGCCCAATCACAACAAACAGTTGCCCCAAGGCGCTTTATATTGTAAGGCAAAAGCCATACAATAGTTACAGAAAAACCCCAACGGTCAAAACGACCCACCGTGAGCAAGCACTTGGCGAAAGTGGGAAGGAAAAACTCCCTTTTAACAGGAAGAAACCTCCAGCAGAACCAGGCTCAGGGAGGGGCAGTCTTCTGCTGGGACTGGTTGGGGCTGAGGGGAGAGAATCAGGAAAAGACATGCTGTGGAAGAAAGCAGAGATCAATCACTAATGATTAAATGCAGAGTGGTGCATACAGAGCAAAAAGAGAAAGAAACACTCAGTGCATCATGGGAACCCCCCAGCAGTCTAAGTCTATAGCAGCATAACTAAGGGATGGTTTAGGGTCACCTGATCCAGCCCTAACTATAAGCTTTAGCAAAAAGGAAAGTTTTAAGCCTAATCTTAAAGTAGAGAGGGTGTCTGTCTCCCTAATCCAAATTGGGAGCTGGTTCCACAGGAGAAGAGCCTGAAAGCTGAAGGCTCTGCCTCCCATTCTACTCTTAAAAACCCTAGGAACTACAAGTAAACCTACAGTCTGAGAGCGAAGCGCTCTATTGGGGTGATATGGTACTATGAGGTCCCTAAGATAAGATGGGACCTGATTATTCAAAACCTTATAAGTAAGAAGAAGAATTTTAAATTCTATTCTAGAATTAACAGGAAGCCAATGAATAGAGGCCAATATGGGTGAGATATGCTCTCTCCTTCTAATCCCCGTCAGTACTCTAGCTAGGACTAGTACTCTAGGAAGTGGGCGAAAGTCTATCACTCCTGGATGGTACTCCAGTCCACCCCAGGTTACTTTCCCAGCCAAGACCATTACATATGTACAGCTGAGTGAATTAAGACAGTGTAGTTGAAGTCTCATGCCCAAGACCACAGTCAAGTAGCATGACAGGAATTAAAGGCAGCTCTACCTATTGTGTGGCCAACTTTTTTAGTGCAATCCTGCAAATGGTGATGCAAGCATCAAATTTGGCACAAATACACCTTAGCCATTGCTCATTTGAAATAACCAATTAGCCACCTGAAATTTCAATAGCCAGGAAGTGGTCAATTGAAGAATTACACAGAGGTCAAAATTAAAGGATGCTCTAATCATATTGAAAACTATACCACATTATTTGCTTGAAAATGATTCCAAAAAGGTATAGTTTGGACTATCTATGACTGAATGTTATGGAGTTATGGGGTAAAAACAGCAAGAATGGTGACAAAGGTCAGTTTCAGTTTGTACATGGGTCAAAAGTTAAAGTTGCCCCAATTTTGGTAAAAAGTGATGCAAATTATTACACAACATACACTAAATAAATAATGGACAGAGGATATTGCACATATGAAGATGCTGCAAGGATAAAGTTACTACCAGATGCTACAGCGTATTCTATATCCTCCATTCTGTATTGCACAGTTCTTTCTAACAATTTGTATTTAACTGTCTTAGTAAAAGCTGTCCCTGAATCTGTGTGTTCTGGACTGCAGGTTACAGTACCGTCTACCTGAGGGCAGGAAGGAAAACAGATTGTTAAAGGGATGTGAAGTGTCGCTGATTATGCTTCTTGCCCTGGACAAGCAGGATAGAAGAAGAATAATCTTCTCTGCTGCCCTCATAACCCTCCCCAGTGCCTTCCTGTCTGCAAGGCTGCTACTTGCAAACATATATCATCAACAAAGTCAATATATGAGAAAGAATTTGGAATTCAGCAGCTTTGCATTTAATGGTTAATGAATCTGCCATATGGTTTGAGGTGTAGAGATTTGTTTGCGTTTATTATTTTGTGTGATTCATGGGTACCTGTGATAGACTGGCGTCCTGTCCAGGGTGTATGCCACCTCATACTCTATGACGGCTGAGATAAGCTCCAGCCCCCGTGACCCTTAAATGGAGTAAGTGGGTATAGCAAATGGTTAGATGGATGACTCATAGGTGGGATTTAATCTTTGATCCATAGTCCCAAGCAAAAGGTGGTGGTAATGAGGCTAATGTGAACAAGACATCTACTCAAGTTGTTAGCTGTCCTCAATGTAACTGAGGCAGTGAATGGCCACAAAGGTTTTATGTGTGAGTCACATGATTTTGTGCTTGATAAGTGTTTGTTTTTAATGAAAAAACACTGCAAATGAAAGTTAACAACAAAAAGGATAGTGATCTTGGAACCAAAGCAGAGGGTGTAAAGTTTGTGTCAAATCAACATACAGCTCTGATCTCCTGCAGTAATCATGAGTGGAACAAGGGAGAAGCCGAAAAAAATGTTTTTATTTTTACCTCCGCCAAGGAGGTTATGTTTTCGGTCGGGTCCGTTTGTTTGTTGGTTGGTTGGATTGTTAGCAGGATTACTCAAAAAAATCCTCAACGAATTTCAATGAAATTTTTACCAGGGGTGTATCTTGGCCTAACGTAGAAGTCATTAAATTTTGGTAATGATCCGGTACACGAACCGGATCCAGTAATTTTTTTTTAAGGATTCTTTATCATTGCATGATAGGGCCAATTTCAACATTTTTGCATCTAACGTCATGAAGACGGGTCACAAAGGCTGAACAAAAATTAAGTTACGACACAACAATAATTTAGAATTTGTTTCTCCTCATTGAATAAACTTGTTATTAAAAAATAAACATCTGAAACATGACGGTAGATGGGTGAAATGACGTGGAATAAGTCTCTTTGCCAAAGGGTATTCCATGTGACGTCAGTGACCTTACGGCCTTGGTGGAGGTTTGCGCTCTCCGAGTGCTTCTACTTTACAAATGAAAGTAATGAGTTGAGTAAACATTATAAAGAATGCGTTTAAAGAGTTATTAAACTTTAAAACACAGTAACTGAAAATATTTGAGTTGACATCTTAAGCACATTAATTTAACTGTAATCAAAATGTTCATGTAGTACATACTACAAATACACTCAACAAAAATATAAACGCAGCACTTTTGGTTTTGCTCCCATTTTGTATGGGATGAACTCAAAAATCTAAAACTTTTTCCACATACACAATATCACCATTTCCCTCAAATATTGTTCACAAACCAGTCTAAATCTGTGATAGTGAGCACTTCTCCTTTGCTGAGATAATCCATCCCACCTCACAGGTGTGCCGTATCAAGATGCTGATTAGAGACCATGATTAGTGCACAGGTGTGCCTTAGACTGCCCACAATAAAAGGCCACTCTGAAAGGTGCAGTTTTGTTTTATTGGGGGGATACCAGTCAGTATCTGGTGTGACCACCATTTGTCTCATGCAGTGCAACACATCTCCTTCGCATAGAGTTGATCAGGTTGTCAATTGTGGCCTGTGGAATGTTGGTCCACTCCTCTTCAATAGCTGTGCGAAGTTGCTGGATATTGGCAGGACCTGGTACACGCTGTCGTATACGCCGGTCCAGAGCATCCCAAACATGCTCAATGGGTGACATGTCCGGCGAGTATGCCGGCCATGCAAGAACTGGGACATTTTCAGCTTCCAAGAATTGTGTACAGATCCTTGCAACATGGGGCCGTGCATTATCCTGCTGCAACATGAGGTGATGTTCTTGGATGTATGGCACAACAATGGGCCTCAGGATCTCGTCACGTTATCTCTGTGCATTCAAAATGCCATCAATAAAATGCACCTGTGTTCTTCGTCCATAACAGACGCCTGCCCATACCATAACCCCACCGCCACCATGGGCCACTCGATCCACAACACTGACATCAGAAACCGCTCACCCACACGACGCCACACACGCTGTCTGCCATCTGCCCTGGACAGTGTGAACCGGGATTCATCCGTGAAGAGAACACCTCTCCAACGTGCCGAACACCAGCGAATGTGAGCATTTGCCCACTCAAGTCGGTTACGACGACGAACTGGAGTCAGGTCGAGACCCCGATGAGGACGACGAGCATGCAGATGAGCTTCCCTGAGACGGTTTCTGACAGTTTGTTCAGAAATTCTTTGGTTATGCAAACTGATTGTTTCAGCAGCTGTCCGAGTGGCTGGTCTCAGATGATCTTGGAGGTGAACATGCTGGATGTGGAGGTCCTGGGCTGGTGTGGTTACACGTAGTCTGCGGTTGTGAGGCTGGTTGGATGTACTGCCAAATTCTCTGAAATGCGTTTGGAGACGGCTTATGGTAGAGAAATGAACATTCAATACACGAGCAACAGCTCTGGTTGACATTCCTGCTGTCAGCATGCCAATTGCACGCTCCCTCAAATCTTGCGACATCTGTGGCATTGTGCTGTGTGATAAAACTGCACCTTTCAGAGTGGCCTTTTATTGTGGACAGTCTAAGGCACACCTGTGCACTAATCATGGTCTCTAATCAGCATCTTGATATGGCACACCTGTGAGGTGGGATGGATTATCTCAGCAAAGGAGAAGTGCTCACTATCACAGATAGACTGGTTTGTGAACAATATTTGAGGGAAATGGTGATATTGTGTATGTGGAAAAAGTTTTAGATCTTTGAGTTCATCTCATACAAAATGGGAGCAAAACCAAAAGTGTTGCATTTATATTTTTGTTGAGTATATTTAAGTTCTGAAAACTTTGATTTTTAAGTTAATCAATGGAATAAATAAATAAATAAAATAATCAGTTACGGCAATCTTTTTGAGTTCTGTGAACTTGTTTGGGTTAATAGTGTGGAGACGTCCAAGTGGCGGCAAATCTTGGCAAAAATCAGACACTAATAATAGTATGCCCCTTACATTAAATCATAAGTATAAAGTCCTACTTGTCCTATCTTGTCCTACTTGCTGATAGATGGTAAAACATTCTTATCAGTCAGCTTCTGAAAAGATGCAATTGTATGTCAGTCAGGTGTTGACCTGAGCACTCAGAATGCAGACCTCTTCCCCTGGTGAGGAATTCTTCTCTTGTTTAAACTATATATGCAGTCTCTGGATGCAATACACCACCTTGAAGAGTTCCTAGTTACAATCACTGTCCAGCAGATGTTGCTATTGGTATATGTCCTACCATCAGCTCAGAGACACAAATCAGGATTCCTTATTGAATTCACCCAATTAATCCTCTGCAGTCTTGCCATTTCCCCAAACCACCTCTGTACCAAAACCTCTGTTGGCAATCCAACATATTAATATGTCAAGTATAAAAGTCTCTGCTGTCATCTGACACTTTTGTATCATTAATGATCATAATTGACATTCGTTATGCAATAACTGTCAGACGTTAAGTAAGAGCATCTTCTCTAGGACATGTATCATCAAAGCTCAATTAGTATTTTATAAAACATTATTCAGGGAGCACATGGTAGTTCACCCACCTAATTAGTTACACTGACACCACCTCCAGCACACATTATTATCCTACAATAGATGATGGTGGGTTGCAGATGTGCGCAAAAATCCAATCATTTTTGGCTGGAGATCACCACATTGTCTTGCTCACTATCCACCTGTGTGACCATCCACCCATGACTACCAGGAGATACAGATCAATACAAACATTTCAGCGCCCCAGACCAATTACTCATATTTATATTATTATAACATAAATTCAAATTTAAATGAATACTTAAAAAGAGAATTATTTGTATTTATTTATTTATTACTAGTTTGGGAGGTCCTGTAAAATATACTCTGGTGTGATATACTCAAAAATCACGTGTTCATAATAATAAAATATTTTCCCCAGGAATCAAAGCACTAAATAAAATAAACTGCAATAAATTCAAAAGTACATGACAGCAATGCATAATAATCCCAAATGTAAAAGCTGATAACACAGAAAACAGTCACATGACTTCAATATGTACATCACTTGCACATGATCAGAATGTGTCCAAACTACATAATCTTTTATTGATGTAAATGGGCTACATGTCTCTTTTAAATTGTCCAGTGCACCCTGTGTTTTAAGTCTTGTACCTGTTTGAAGGAAGCATGTTTTAGTAGTAATAAGGCCTTTGCTTTTATATAAAAATCCACTACTTTGTAGGTTATTTAGTTTTTTTTAGCTTTTTATTAACATGTACACACACACACACACACGCGCAGCGCACACACACACACACACACACACACACACACACACACACTGGAGTGAGTCTGGATCCCGGCTGTCTTTGACCTCCATATTTGAAATATTACAAGGACTGCTTTCTTCCACATTCAAAAGATATCGAAAATTTGTCCCATCCCCTGCTCTCATTTGTCTCTTCTAAAGTGGGCTACTGCAAAGTTCTGTTTTTCTGCTTGACCACAACCCAGCATTAGGGGTCATCCAATTGGTTCAAAATGGTGCTGTCAGAGTCTTGACAAGAAGCAGAAAGTTTGACCAGCTTCCCGTCTCTGTGAGGTTTGATTTTAAGGTTCTGTTATCTAACCTATGAAATTATTCCCAGACTAGCACCTCCCTACTTAGCTGACATAATTACACCCTATGTACCAGCACCGGGCTCTGCGTTCCCAGGATGCAGGACTACTTTGTGTCCCTACGGTGAATAAAAAGTCAGCAGGCCCAGAGCCTTCTTTTATCGTGCAGGCTGTTTTGTGGAATGATGAATGAATGATAAATGAATGAGTCCACACTAGACGCATCTATTCTCCCTCTCGTATGGCTAGCCTACTGGCATACTATGTACTATGCTTCCTATCCCTTCACTCACTCCTCATGAACAACAGAACAGGTCCTCGACCTCACTTCATCTAAATTCTGGGGCTGTTAGTGAGCTCAGGGCTAGTTGTCGGCCATCACCGTAGCATTATCTCTGCTTCCCTGTTGATTTACTGCTGGGGAATTCATCCTTAGGCGTAGTTATTCCCGCCTGACTGATTCGCTCTTTTTCTCTCTGTCCAAGGCATTGATGACAATGCTCATGGCTGTGCACCCCAGGGCGCTGGACTGACCATGAGGTGGCCTGGCTGAAGCTGAGGCAGCACACTCCAGTCTAATTTTGGAACATACTACTTGAATGACGTGATGGATGCCGTTGGCCCTGCACCCCAGGGCGCTGGACAACACCCTGCCTGGGCACCAATTGACTGTTGTGCTCATCTCAATAATGCACTTTGTTTTTGATGCTGATCTCTGTTTTCATGTTTTCCTGTTTCCTTCAGCTTGTAAAAACTTTGTGAAAACCTTGTAACTGTTAGAATGGCCTAAGCAGTGGACCACCCCTCTAACTCTGGTCTGCTTGAGGTTTTTTCCTCAATATCATCAGAGGGAGCTTTTCCTTCACAATGTTGCTTGTGTGCTTGCTCTCTGGGTTTGTAAGGTTAGACCAGGGGTGGGCAACGACGGCTGAGATACTGCAGGTTTTCTTTGCAATCAATCACCTCAGCGGGTGGGTTGCTGATGAGCTTCTCCCCTGAACATGAACACCTGATCATCAGTGAAATCACCTGCTGAGACACCTGATCATTAATGGAATCACCTGCTGAGGTGATTGGTAGCAGGGAAAACCTGGAGGCCCTTCATGGCACATGATTGCCCACCCCTGGTAGACCTTACTCATGTGAAGTGCCTTGAGGAAGCTTTGTTGTGATTTGGTGCTATAAACTGAAATGAGTTCATACTTGTGTGACAGCACATTTCTGGAGGTGAAGTCAGGAGTACATTTTTCTGCATGTTGTAAGAAGTATAACTACGTATGTATGTTACAAGTAAAGAATCTTGATCTTGATTCTTGATTCACTAAGAAAACTATGTTATTTAGACACAGTCTGACACATATTGAAGTCATGTTTCTTTTTTCAGTGTACACATATATATTATTTTCTCTCAAGGAGCATTTTGTGACAGGTGTGACTTATACTCCAGTGCAACTTATACTCCAGAAAATACAGAACGCAAGCATTTAAAATATTCTAAAAATAAAAACAAATCAAACAACGTGGCTTTAAAAAAACTGCATCAATTTTTTTTCCATTAAATGAAACTCTAAGGGATTTTCAGTGACTGTTCAAATGTTCTTGTATTCTTCCTGTGACTTATTTAAGGCAACTGGCCATACACATGAAGCTCTGGATGGGTTATAATAATGGGTGTTGTCCCCAATGAAATCCATCATTACCTCTGCCAATGAAGTTGGGCCCCAGAGGGTTAAAGATACATCCACTAAGCGTAAACCAGGCTGGACAAACTAAGTAATAAAACATAAATACATACTTCATACACAACTGCATTCCACTGATTTTAGACTGATAGAGTACTGACGGGGACTAGAAGGAGAGAGCATATCTCACCATATTGGCCTCTCTTCATTGGCTTCCTGTTAATTCTAGAATAGATTTAAAATTCTTCTCTACTTATAAGGTTTTGAATAATCAGGTCCCATCTTATCTTAGGGACCTCGTAGTACCATATCACCCCAATAGAGCACTTCGCTCTCAGACTGCAGGCTTACTTGTAGTTCCTAGGGTTTGTAAGAGTAGATCGGGAGGCAGAGCCGTCAGCTTTCAGGCTCCTCTCCTGTGGAACCAGCTCCCAATTCAGATCAGGGAGACAGACACCCTCTCTACTTTAAGATTAGGCTTTAAAACTTTCCTTTTTGCTAAGCTTATAGTTAGGGCTGGATCGGGTGACCCTGAACCATCCCTTAGTTATGCTGCTATAGACGTAGACTGCTGGGGGGTTCCCATGATGCACTGTTGTCTTTCTCTTTTTGGCTCTGTATGCACCACTCTGCATTTAATCATTAGTGATCGATCTCTGCTCCCCTCCACAGCATGTCTTTTTCCTGGTTCTCTCCCTCAGCCCCAACCAGTCCCAGCAGAAGACTGCCCCTCCCTGAGCCTGGTTCTGCTGGAGGTTTCTTCCTGTTACAAGGGAGTTTTTCCTTCCCACTGTAGCCAAGTGCTTGCTCCAGGGGGTCGTTTTGACCGTTGGGGTTTTACATAATTATTGTATGGCCTTGCCTTACAATATAAGGCGCCTTGGGGCAACTGTTTGTTGTGATTTGGCGCTATATAAAAAAAAAATTGATTGATGATTGATTGATTTACTTCTCCTGAAGTGGCACACAGCAACCACACAGAATAGCTTCCTGCTGTATGATGTTGCTTCAGGATCATATGGCTTCATAGACCTCAATACTTCCAAATTCCAGAAATTCCACATGAGGATTTTTGATTATTTCAATTGTCCAACCCACAGTTTAATAAAAGGTTTACATAGATATAACTAATGGCAATGACAGCTATTCCCTTTCCCAGTGTGATTGTAACAGAGCCATAAGCTGTCATCACCAGATGCACTTTGTCTAAAAAAAACCTTCATGGTCATGCTCTTCCAACTCGGATATGCTTGAGTGACTTCCCCCCGTAGACGGGCACGGCAAAGCAAAACTATTCACCGTGTGAATGTAACCAGAATGTTGTCTGTCAGAAAAAAAACAAATGCACCAAATGCTGACAACACAATGCATTCTGGGTCAGGTTTTCCTATATATGATAGGGAGAATTGGATTGAGGACATATCTGCAAATATGTTTTTCTGACTATCGTTTGGTGATGTTGACCTTGACTTTTGCCCGATCTGCTCAAAAAGTTAACCATTTGGAGACACCTCACCCAAGGAATGGTCCTACCAAGTTGGGTGCAACTCTGTTCACCCATTTCAGAGTTATTTCATACAATGACACACAGACATACACAGTCATACATGGGCAATTACAATAACCCGCTAGCTGCCGGTGTGGTCGTAGTATCATTTTAGACTAGGCTTCAGTTGTGGTTTGAAAAATGCAACTTGACTGCAGCAGGGGAAAAAAATAAAACTGAAACATGGATTATGCAAAATATGGTTCAAGCAGCACTGCAAAGGCAGTGATCATCAAACCACAATCATACATCTTGATGCACAAACTGAGGTCCTTTTTGAGAATGATAATTAAGTCTGACATGCAGTGGCCTGATGCATAAATCTCTGCAGCGCTGCCAGATACACACCACTTTGGAGAGTGTGTTGTGTGTGTCTGTGTGCGGGGGGTGCAATATTATCATAATCTAATCTGATGTAACATAAGGCAATTTGTGTTGGAGCTGTTTGTGGAGAAATACATAGGAAGAGGTGGTGAGGAACAAAGAGGACTGTTTCTGCAGGTGAGCGGGTTTTGATGTTCACTCCATCAAATTCAGGATGGAAACCACATGACCCCATCAGCTGACATGACCTGCCTTATGGATACTTTAAAAAAGTGCTACATATGTGAGTGTGTGTGTCGTGTGGCTTTTAACTGACACAGTCACACATATAGGTGTGCACATTAATCAGCACTCTGCAGCTCTACCTGCTGATGTCAAAGGTCTCTCTCTGGAGAGAGGAGAGGGAGCAGAATTTGATTTGGCAGCCGTTGAAGCCCACAACTCAGTCCTTCTCCTTTTTTCAGTCTTCCCCTGTTCATCCTTCTTCTATGACCTTTGTCATCTTCCTCTGTGTCCTCATACATTATAACATTGTTGCTCTTTAGCATCCTCTATTTCCACATTCTATTCTCCACTCAGCCCGATCCTTCTGTTTGATATTCATCCTCTTCCCATGTCTGCTTTCAGTTATCTCCCCGTTTTCTCTCTTGGTTAATCCAAGGGCGCGCAATCGTCTCTGCACGCTGACTGAGAAATAACTCATTTTTATGGGGTCATATTGTACCCCTTTTTTTCAGTGAGCTAATATGGGTCAGCAGGTGTCTATAAACAGATATTAAAATTGCTACAAAAAAAAAAAAAAAAACCCCAGTTGAATGCAGCAATGGTGGCATCAGCACATGTTCTCAGACCTGATCTGATGTCAACCTTGTTTGCAATTTTCATTTGGGCACCATAATGTCCATAATTAGCCCCTACTAGGATATCAGGGGTGGATCCAGACATTTTTTTTGTGGTGGTGGTGATGGTAGAGGGCGTTGGGTGGGGATGGGTGGGGGTCCTAATTCATTGCAGTTGGCCAATCCACTGAGCAGATGCCACTCATTCATGGAATGACAGCAAAATATTGTCACTGACACTAAAATAATAATAAGTTTGATATTAGTAGTAAGCAACTCTTTCCATTGTGAATGCTAACAGAAAAAAAAAAAAATCAAATTTGCAAAGTAACATATTCATTTTTATTGTAAACTGTATCTTTCAAAATCACCAGTGATTTGTTTGACAGACTGGCCAGGAACCTTCAAAACACTTTAACCCATAATAGGATCATGCAGATCATAGAAGTTCATCTTACGTCTGTGGACAGATGATGCAGTGTAAAAATTTATTTCATATTGTTTAACACAGTGAGATATGTTCAGTTTTTTGTCACTGGAAGATAATGACTGAGAAATTGTGGCAAATACTCGGTTATCAAACTTAAAAATGTATAATTCAGCTGAATCAGAGTGCACATAAAGAACTATGAACAGCGGTAGAGTCATGGAGAACTGGATAAAGAAGCTGACGAACAAAAACCTCAAGACATGGAGAACTGTGGACGGGGAATAACATAAAGTACATGACAGGAGGAAAAAAACAGACAAGACGTGATGGACTTGGAACCGAGGAACGTAAGGACGCAATGGATAGCAGACTGTTCATGAGGATGACAGACAGCGGGAACACACCCACACACACCTAAACAGAACCCACATGAATGACACATGACAGAAGAACCACCCCCCCCAACACACACCACAATACACACACACACATGAACCACAGGGGCACGCACACACACTGAAAAACCAAAAGGGTGTGTGGGCAACAGACAAATATAAACCATACAGACAAGGACAGGACTGAATACACAAATCCAAAAAACTGAAGACAAGGCCAGGGCAAAGTGGACACACACACAACAGAGACCCCCCACCCCATAGCCGACTGTGACGGCCTAAAACAACCCTCCCTTCCCAAACCGAATGGAAACATAGACAAAAACAACGGGCATGGAACAAAAATCTGAACACCACACAACAAAACAACAAAACCCCAAGACCCCAAAAAACCCACAAACAGGGCAGGAGGTGGGGGCCAGAAGGAATATTAGCAATAACCCGGTTGCGCACGGCCATGTGAACACCCGCAAAAACCCGAATATTCATATTCCGGGTTTTAAAAACCCGAATATGACCCCTGGGTTACTCCTTTTCTAACCCGAATATCAGGTCATATAATCGGAATATCCCCATAGAAAGGAACATTATTTTGTGTTCTGCGCATGTCCTAGCCGCAAGGAATCTTGGTCTTTTGAGTACGGCAACTTCTTGTATGCGGTGCGCACAACCCACCGGACACCGCAGAGGTAAACAAGCATGGGGAAATCCAGACGTGGCAGCACAGCACCACACTTTTGGAGTGAGGAGGAAACCGAATACTTCATTAGTATCATGAAAGACATGAATATAGTCTTTTATTGACAGTAGAAAGTATAGAGATAGCGAAATTTACAAGAAGGTGGCCGAAACATTACGCAAAGCAGGATTTGCACGAACATCAGACCAAATCAAGCACCGGTGGAAGACGTGCGTCGCTGTTTAGATGGAGATATTCCAAATGATACCAATGACCATGTATACAGGAGTAACTCTGTCTGCTTAAGCATGTAAACGGGTTATTCCTAATGATTCAGAAACCAGAATATTGATCTTATCACGAATATTAGCGGCATGTCTAGCGTTTGGAGGTCTGTGCGTCCTTCCAGGGATATGCTTCCCCACATCATCACTGAACCACCAGCTGCTATGGTTGTGGTTCAAGAAACTGTGTGTAGAGCATCTTTTGTCTGTTGCATCAGCAGTTATACATCTTCATGATAAAGTTGTACAGATGAGGGTGTTCTTGAAAAGTCCAAACAAAATTTCAACGGAATTTTGCTAGAAGGCAGATGGAAAGCCAGAGTCCAGATTTGATTTGATTTCCTGTTTTACAATCCTTTTCTCTTCTTCTCCACCATAAAGCTGCAAACTGGGATGAAAAAGGCATTGAATTTATCTACTCATATGCATCAAAGCCTAAATTTTTTCATCGCTGTCATGGCCGTCTTGGTGGCTTCCCTCACTCGTTTCCTTCCAGCATGGTCACATGGTTTTTGAGAACTACCTACTTGACTCAGATGTCCATTTGTTTTCTTAATGATTGATTTAAATGAAGTCCAAGACATATTCAGTGACTTGGAAATGTTCACGTACCCACATCCCAAGTTGTCCCAACATAAAAGTGATGATGTGAATAAATTGCCCCATCCTTACTTTTTTTTTTTTTTGTTATTTTTTAATATGCTGCAGGTCTATATTTGCTTAAAACCCAGAGAATTTTTACATGCACAGAGAACATGTGGGACTTTGAGGATGTTTTCAAAAGGAAACGCCAATCAAAACCAAACGTAAAAAGGCAGAAAAAAATTGATTTTGCACAAAATGACCCCTTTTAACTTCCATCACTTTTTTTTTTTTTTTTTTGACAGATGAGCCCAACGCTGAGTCTCTGTTGTTATGCAGTTAGATTATTTCTGCAGGAGCGACTCACGTCCATACCTCTGGCTGGTTTTGCGTGCACACTGACGGCTGCACCAAACATTTAAGGGTGGTGTGTGGGACACCGATGGTCACAGTGCGTTTGGATTGCGGTGAGACAGCGGTGGCACTTTGGATCACTGTGTGGCTCTTGTGGAAAAGTTGGATGCACTGCAAGTGTTACTCCTTACTTATTGTTTTTGATACAATGATCCGTAATCGCCTTTGTTCCAGAAAACTGTAATGTCTCAGGAAGCCACAATCCTCTATCTCATCCACAAACAAGCCAAAGCCTTTGATAAACAGTTTCCGGTAATCTTGATCGCAGCCGGGCCTCGGGAGAGGAATAGCCCACCTGAGCAAAGTCATACATGTGTGCTTTGTGGTCATCTGCTGCGCCATATGACCAGTGTTGGTTCAGTGTTTTCCATCACCTGTGTCCTAGTGCTTCGACAGAATGTGAGTAAATGTGGTGAAATGGGATGATTCACCTCAGCTTATATAAAAGCTTTGCCTATATTTAGAGCCAGCATGACTCTGGGTTTCTGCACCGCAGCTATCAGCCACAGTGAGATGTGCGTGGGCCCGAAATGAGCTGACTGCAGCGGCGGATTTGTGTTCTGCATGCCTTGTCTTATCGCTAAGCTTTCTTTTAACCGGGTCACATGGTCCTACATGCGTTCAGGCAGCCAGGTTGGCTCAGTGCAACATACAGTAATATAAAAACAGGTTATTTTCTTTTTTAAAAAAGTTCAGAAACACCAATAGAAGCAAAATTGTAAGCAGAAAAAAACTTACAACCCCAAGCGAGGCCTTAAATGCAGGAATGGATTTATATTAATAAATGAAATGAAGAAGATCATACAAAACTTGAAATATCTTTGGTTCATATGATCTGCAATGAAATATAAATGTAAGATAAATGTAAGAACCAGTGCTTTTATGTACCTTTTCCATATTGTCCTTACTTTTTCTGATTTGAGGTTGTACTTTTGTTTATTCATTTTGCCAAGCAACATGGCATTAAAAAATGATTGATTTCATGTCTCAGTGTAATATATTCCCAATGTGTTTGCAAGCACATTTTAAATATATTGAATATCAAATAATAGTTTGATGCTTTTTCCAGGTGGGTTTGATTCACAGACTGAAATGAAAATTTCATCTTCACCAACAAAGCTATCACCTCCCACCTATTCCGGATTCCAGACCCCTGTTAGGGTGCAACAAAAGCTACCTCAAGAAGAGACAGCTGCTACTACTACTACTACTACTACTACTACTAAAGTGCCCAATAGCCTATGCCACTCTCTCTATGCCAAAGTATATGGTTGCCAAGTTTGGCTCAGTTCTGCAACACAAAGGTGTCTCTCCCTTTAACTACTACTACTGCTACTACTACTAGAGTGATGGTTTGAGTGATGGAGTAATGGTTATGGGAGATGATGGTCTAGGGGTTAAGCAATGTGCTTGAGACCAGAGGATCCTCGGTTCAAACCACTGTCTAGCCGGAAAATCACTAAAGGCCCTTGGGCAAGGTCCTTAATCTCCAAGTTGCTCCTGGTGTGTAGTGAGCACCTTGTATGGCAGCACCCTGTCATTGGTGTGTGTGTGTGGTGTGTGTGTGTGTGTGTGTGTGGTGTGTGTGTGTGTGTGTGTGTGTGTGTGTGTGTGAATGGGGTGAATGTGAGGTATTACTGCAAAGTGCTTTATGCTTCTCACATAGAAGAAAAAGTGCAACACAAATGCAGGCCATTTATCATTTAATACTACTACTACTACTAAAGTGCTCACTAGCCTATGTCACTTCCCATATGTGTGCCAAGTTTTGCTCAATTGTGAGGTGCCGCTTGGTCAGGAGAGGGACATATACTGTCAAACAGTTGTCTCTTAGTATTCACGGTTTTAGAGTATCCCAGAATCCTTTGCGTGCTGGGGAGGGAAGCTTGATAATGGCTCAGCTTAATGCTAACTTTAACATTGAAAATGCCATAGACATGCTAACACGTTAGCATTCCCGTTTTTAAGTTATAAAATACATCTATCAACTGTTTCAGAAGACCATAACAGGTTGGTTTAACATAAAAAAGGTAAATATTACTCACAAACATATGCTCTTTAGGGTTTTAGTGGGGAAAAATTAAGATAAAGCGAAATAAAACAAAGAACCAACGAAGCAGCAGATCAAAGATCAAAGCACTGCTTCAAAGCAAAGCCGTGCTGCAGAAACGGTTATTATACAGACCCGCTGCAGGGTTTGTAATCAATGTAGAGAAATGATCATTTTGTCACAGTGGACAGTGGACTCATCTCTGTGCTTGTCCTGTTAGACCTTAATGCTGCTTTTGATACTGTTGACCATAAAATTTATTACAGAGATTAGAGCATGCCATAGGTATTAAAGGCACTGCGCTGTGGTGGTTTGAATCATATTTATCTAATAGATTACAATTTGTTCATGTAAATGGGGAGTCTTCTTCACAGACTAAGGTTAATTATGGAGTTCCACAAGGTTCTGTGCTAGGACCAATTTTATTCACTTTATACATGCTTCCCTTAGGCAGTATTATTAGAAAGCATTGCTTAAATTTTCATTGTTACGCAGATGATACCCAGCTTTTTCTATCCATGAAGCCAGAGGACACACACCAATTAGTTAAGCTGCAGGAATGTCTTACAGACATAAAGACATGGATGACCTCTAATTTCCTGCTTTTAAATTCAAATAAAACTGAAGTTATTGTACTTGGCCCCACAAATCTTAGAAACATGGTGTCTAACCAGATCCTTACTCTGGATGGCATTACCCTGACCTCCAGTAATACTGTGAGAAATCTTGGAGTCATTTTGATCAGGATATGTCCTTCAATGCGCATATTAAGCAAAATGTAGGACTGCTTTTTTACATTTGCGCAATATCTCTAAAATTAGAAAGGTCTTGTCTCAGAGTGATGCTGAAAAACTAATTCATGCATTTATTTCCTCTAGGCTGGACTGTTGTAATTCATTATTATCAGGTTGTCCTAAAAGTTCCCTGAAAAGCCTTCAGTTAATTCAAAATGCTGCAGCTAGAGTACTGAGGGGGACTAGAAGGAAAGAGCATATTTCACCCATATTGGCTCTCTTCATTGGCTTCCTGCTAATTCTAGAATAGAATTTAAAATTCTTCTTACTTATAAGGTTTTGAATAATCAGGTCCCATCTTATCTTAGGGACCTCATAGTACCATATCACCCCAATAGAGCGCTTCGCTCTCAGACTGCAGGCTTACTTGTAGTTCCTAGGGTTTTTAAGAGTAGAATGGGAGGCAGAGCCTTCAGCTTTCAGGCTCTTCTCCTGTGGAACCAGCTCCCAATTCGGATCAGGGAGACAGACACTCTCTACTTTTAAGGTTAGGCTTAAAACTTTCCTTTTTGCTAAAGCTTATAGTTAGGGCTGGTTCAGGTGACCATGAACCATCCCTTAGTTATGCTGCTATAGACTTAGACCGCTGGGGGGTTCCCATGATGCACTGAGTGTTTCTTTCTCTTTTTGTTCTGTATGCACCACTCTGCATTTAATCATTAGTGATTGATCTCTGCTGTCTTCCACAGCATGTCTTTTTCCTGATTTCTCCCCTCAGCCCCAACCAGTCCCAGCAGAAGACTGCCCCTCCCTGAGCCTGGTTCTGCTGGAGGTTTCTTCCTGTTAAAAGGGAGTTTTTCCTTCCCACTGTCGCCAAGTGCTTGCTCACAGGGGGTCGTTTTGACCGTTGGGGCTTTTCTGTGATTATTGTATGGCTTTTGCCTTGCAATATAAAGCGCCTTGGGGCAACTGTTGTGATTTGGCACTATATAAATAAAATTGATTTGATCATTTTCCTGTCAAACACCCCCCAAAACAACGGCCACTCTGAAGAACCGATAAGGGAATCGTTAAGCAAAAAGTGTATTGATGTCGATGGATCGAATCATTTCTTAAGGATACCGAGAAGAACTGGTTCCCAACCCTAACAGCAACATGCTTTTTTTTTTTTTTTTTTTTAGAAACTCACATTAAAGAGCCTCGATTATCTTGGTTAAACACATAAATACATATTTTGGTCGAACTCACTTCCATAACGACGCAATGTTACAAACAAGTTGCCGCAAACGCTTGTTTACACTGACAACGGAATCTCGGCCTCCAGAGCAAGAACATGATTACGCGCGAGATCTGACACCGTAAAGGCGTCAATATAGAATATTTGTCAAGGTAAAATGATTGATTGTGTCCCTGAAACATAAAATTTGGAATAGTTTGAGAAATTCTAATAATTGTTTTACTCTTCTTGACTGATGAAACTATTTCTTTGGCCCCGAAAACTCACTGAGAGGGAGAAGTCGTACTGTCAGTCCCATTTAGGGAAAAGAAAATGTCTGTTTACTGTCACTGGAGACAAGGAATGGATTTATTGTTGTAATCTACCTTAATGGACACAGGCTTTTAGCACTGTGTGTTATTTCTTCACTGAAGTGCTTGTTTGGATTTACTCGCCCCTGTGATTATTGGTGTCTGAATATTTCTGACTGTCTGCATGAGACATATTGTGCACCGCTCTTTCCACTGGGGGTGCAAAGGCGGGGGCTCTGGAGAACTTATGTTGTGCAAAATAACTGACAGCTTGGGGAGTATGCTGTCATTGAGCCGCCTTGCATGCAGATGTGTGCGCACAGTAGAAAGCTGACCTTTAGCAGGGGATGAATCTTTTCATGCAACACGAGCTGTATTGCACACATTCTGCTTGTATTTTACCAGTAAAGTCACAAAGGTATATGAGTGCAGTTAAGACGGTAAATTGTTCACAACCTCCAACGTCATTTGTGATGGACCTCACATGTTGTTTCAGAGTCACTCGTGCTGTTTACTTGAGATGTCTCTTGGGTGCCACTGAAGCACATCACCATAGTAGTGCAACAAATCATGACTGACAAGCTGGCAAGTTGGATTTCCTTGCCTGTGAGATGCCACTCTAAAGTCTGCTGTCAGTAGGTGAGGTGATGGTCCAGAGGTTAAAGCCCCGGTCACACGACACTAATGAAGGACACCGAAGCCAAAACGAAACAAGAAATCTGGACTTACTTTGACTTTTGGAGGCATCGTTTAACTGTCGTCCAGCTTCGTTCCTGCAGCTGGTGCTTTGTCAGAATTTTCAAACTGTTGAAAAATGTGAACGAATCCCAACGACATCCTCAATTCATTCGTATTTCATTTTGCTTTTTGTCTTGATGGTTCCTCATCGTTTGCATAGTTTCGGTAATGTCAACGTTCCGTTTGACTGTCATCCCAAATCCAACGTCATTTCATTTTTTTCATTTTCATTTATTTATATAGCGCCAAATCACAACAAGGTTGCCTCAAAGCGCTTCACACAAGTAAGGTCTAACCTTACCAACCCCCAGAGCAACAGTGGTAAGGAAAAACTCCCTCTGAGGAAGAAACCTCAAGCAGACCAGACGCAAAGGGGTGATTCTCTGCTTGGGCCAAATTTTGCACAAACGTTGGCAATAGCTGAATGGATCAATAATGAAAGCTCCAATGAGCTGAACGTAACATCCTTGTATTATTGATAACTCGTCCATATGTGGGTCAGAAAGCAACGTTGTCATACAGACACAATAGTGGCAAGAACATTTTTACTGTAACTATTTACAGATGTTTCAGCTGTTTGTGGCTGGCCTGCGTGTGCACACATGTTGTTGTTACGACAAACAGCATTTCTCACCTGTTGTCAGGACAACCAGATCCCGCCCCTGCAGGTGCTGCAGACATGACAACGCTGGCTGCGCTTGGTTTCATACCCGCTATCGGTCATGTCATTGTGAATGTCTCATTTTGATTTGTTTTAAGCGTCAATGACGATGCACGCTTCATTTTTCTTTTGTTTGTTTTGTTCCTTTTTGCGCTCTTGATTTGCAGGCTTTTCAGTGAGGGAAAAGTGCAGGATCATTTCCACCTTTTCTCAACGAATTGTGATTTTGTGATTTTTTTCCTTCATTCAGCTAAAGCAGTGGGCTTCATACCAGTGGATCCTCCATTCAAATCTCTCTTAGACTGGAAACTCACTACGGACCCTAGTCCCAGTGTGGCTCTATCTTTAGGTGAAAGTGGTTTGGGGACTTGGCCCGGTCTGCAAAAGACATGCCCCAAGTAGGGGGTCCAGGGGCATCCCTCCCAGAAAGGGGTGGAGGTAACCCCCTCACAGACCCTCCACTGGGTGTGTAGATGAATGCTTTGCATGGCAGCATGCTGACATCGTGTGCATGAACTTCACATTCATGAAGCCTCAATGCATCTGCTTCAGATGAAAAAGTGCAACAGAAATGCAGTCCATTCACTGTTTCACACCAGGGGCTAAACTGATGTGTTGCTAACCTATTGCCTAGATAATGGGCAAAACAAATAAAAAGCTTATCATCTCCCCACAGTACATTCTGAAGGTCAATGTGCACTTGTGCTAAATGTTTTAATATGTTGTTAACATCTTACAGGGTACATTACGCATAGCACCAATTTTCTGATGCAGTCCTATAATACCCAAGAATTCTGACCTCATCTTGAGGGTTTTGCAGTACTGTGGCAACTTGCCCATGTACACTGATAAATCGCTTCATTCCTATAGATGTTACCAAGCGTACGTTCCTTATTACTATGAGGATGGATGTCTCTTCCTTACCCAGTGCTGCACTTCATTTTCTAAGCAGTTTATTATCTCTTAACTGTTAATGCCTGAGGAACATGCACTTATTTTACACAGTCACTCTAGATAAAAGTGTCTCCTTAATCCCAAACTTTTAAATCTAAATTAAGACAGAGAACAAACACTATAATACCTGATTCTGAGTCAAGGAAAGGATTTATATTCCTGCTCAGTGACGGTAACATAAATTTACCTCTTGCTGTGATGAGTCACATCTTGGACATTTATTCTAATTTAAAGGGAATACTGCTCTTGCATTTAATGAACTCATAAATTTGGGCAACCCAGTGCTAAGGCTGATATAAAGTGTGAAATCTGATTACAGGTTGAAATTTCTAAACTATAAATCCAGGTTTATCAAGCAACAACTGTATTTGGAGAACAGGATGACTGGTTTCTGGTTATTTAATACTAGTTATGGCACGTTACATGAGAAAAAAATGGTTATCCACATTGTTTAGCAAAATGAAAGGATCATACAGAACATCTTGATGTTTAAACCCAAAATATAGAAGTATGATGCACATTGGGCTCTCTCTAGATACCAACTGTGCTCCTGGAGATCCCTTGTGCTGCAAGCTTTCTAACTCTAACTCTTCCTGTTTCCATCCACTTCTAATTAACAAAGTCAGGTGTGCCCAGCCAGTCAAGATGAAGGACACATCAGTTTTGATGAATCAGCTGTGGTTGTAGCAGGTACACATACAAAGCATGCAGGGTAGGTGACCCCTGATGGAGACACTGGGTGCCTAACACATGGTACAAATGCTTTTGGGCCATCTAAACGTTCTTGCTATCTACAGGGTGAAAAACCAAGTGCATAAGCTATTTTATTATATGGCTGCGATGCCACACACGCTTTGATTGGCTGTTTACAGGTTGGATATTTTCCCATATTGGACCGGTTACCATGACAATCAGTCCGCATCACGTATTTTCATTACAAACCAGGAAGCTAAAAACACGATTAGAAAATTCAAGTTGGACATGAACGTACTCCATTAATATCTAAACAGCATTGAATAATAATAATAATAATAATAATAATAATAATCCTTTATTAAATTGTGCTATCCATCTGGTGAACAAGATATTGCAAGAAGACATGAGCAAATTTAAATGAGGTTTGGTGGATGTTGCCTTTGGGAAGGAAGAGCTTGTTAGATTTTTTTTTAACCAGATACACATCTGCCATTATTTGTAATTAATATTTATAATGTCTTCAACTGATTAAGGGATTTGTATCTAGGAAAAACAACACTTTCACTTGAATCGGTCAAATGACAGATAAATTGATAACCTTTATGCATTTCATTTCCTGAAAAATGAAAATAAATGACCTACCCTCACCATTAGTGTACAACTGGGCATTTCTATAGCAAAAGAATTACAATGACGGAAAAATCGGGCCAATTTTCGCTTATCATTAAAAATGTGGTCTGATTGTAATCATGTTATCATAGAATTACCCAAGTATCAAATCAAATCAAATCAATTTTATTTATATAGCGCCAAATCACAACAAACAGTTGCCCCAAGGCACTTTATATTGTAAGGCAAAAGCCATACAATAATTACAGAAAAACCCCAAGGGTCAAAACGACCCCCTGTGAGCAAGCACTTGGCGACAGTGGGAAGGACAAACTCCCTTTTAACAGGAAGAAACCTCCAGCAGAACCAGGCTCAGGGAGGGGCAGTCTTCTGCTGGGACTGGTTGGGGCTGAGGAGAGAGAACCAGGAAAAAGACATGCTGTGGAGGGGAGCAGAGATCAATCACTAATGATTAAATGCAGAGTGGTACATACAGAGCAAAAAGAGAAAGAAACACTCAGTGCATCATGGGAACCCCCCAGCAGTCTAAGTCTATAGCAGCATAACTAAGGGATGGTTCATGGTCACCTGATCCAGCCCTAACTATAAGCTTTAGCAAAAAGGAAAGTTTTAAGCCTAATCTTAAAAGTAGAGAGGGTGTCTGTCTCCCTAATCCAAATTGGGAGCTGGCTCCACAGGAGAAGAGCCTGAAAGCTGAAGGCTCTGCCTCCCATTCTACTCTTAAAAACCCTAGGAACTACAAGTAAGCCTGTAGTCTGAGAGCGAAGCGCTCTATTGGGGTGATATGGTACTATGAGGTCCCTAAGATAAGATGGGACCTGATTATTCAAAGCCTTATAAGTAAGAAGAAGAATTTTAAATTCTATATTTGAATTAACAGGAAGCCAATGAAGAGAGGTCAATATGGGTGAAATATGCTCTCTCCTTCTACTCCCTGTCAGTACTATAGCTGCAGCATTTTGAATTAACTGAAGGCTTTTCAGGGAACTTTTAGGACAACCTGATAATAATGAATTACAATAGTCCAGCCTAGAGGAAATAAATGCATGAATTAGTTTTTCAGCATCACTCTGAGACAAGACCTTTCTAATTTTAGAGATATTGCGCAAATGCAAAAAAGCAGTCCTACATATTTGCTTAATATGCGCATTGAAGGACATATTCTGATCAAAAATGACTCCAAGATTTCTCACAGTATTACTAGAGGTCAGGGTAATGCCATCCAGAGTAAGGATCTGGTTAGACACCATATTTCTGTGATTTGTGGGGCCAAGTACAATAACTTCAGGTTTATCTGACTGAAACTCTTCAAATAGACCATTCCTCTGCAGATGATCAGTTAGCTGTTTTACAACTACCCTTTCAAGAATTTTGAGAGAAAAGGAAGGTTGGAGATTGTAACTAAACATTTCACACCCAGAGCAGAAAAGTGCAGGAGAGACAGGAGAAGCCGCCATGCTAAATCGGCTAAGAGCTAGTAGCTGCGCTAAGCTAGCGGATTCCTAAAAACACACAAAGTGAATAATGGTAAATAATTTAGAGGTGATTCAGCAGAAGGAGTGCTTTAGTTAAGGCACGTAAAGATTACACTGTGAAACAAATCGTTATCTAGTTAACTAGATCAATCTAACTGCGCAGATTAAACAGCTAACAGATACAGAAAAACGCCGCTGTGCTCCGGAACAGGAAGTGATACAATATCGCAGTGAGAGCCAACCACCAGTAGAGGCCAGTAGTGGTTACAGAAGGGTTAAAGATTAACAAAAGTAAAG
The DNA here is from genome assembly GCF_902500255.1 of Thalassophryne amazonica. Classification (NCBI taxonomy): domain Eukaryota; kingdom Metazoa; phylum Chordata; class Actinopteri; order Batrachoidiformes; family Batrachoididae; genus Thalassophryne; species Thalassophryne amazonica. The sequence continues at coordinate 24,504,102 of NC_047118.1, read as the reverse complement.
CACAGTTTATTAAGATAAAAGAAACGATTTCAACCTTGTATCAGTAGAAGAGCGGAGAGCGTAGAAGAACATAAATCATTTACATCAAATAATTTCTTTTTGACCGTTTCTGTAGAGAGACACAGTTTTCATGTGCTGGATGCACTACTTGTACTTTTCTCCATAGCGACGGTTACATGATGTAAATTGATCAAGTGTTGAGCAGTTGTGACATGTGTTTCACAAGATCTTTTGCTCAAGCAGAATTTTTGTAATTGTGACTCATCTCTGAGTTCCTTTGCCACATGTACAGTAGCAAACCACCAGAACGTTTCCACTGCACTAGAATATTACTCACCCTAACAGCCTCCCTGGTCATTTTTTAAAAGCATTTTCAGTCTGTTCCCTGCCAAATTTCAACTTAAAAAAAAACTAGGACAGGAGTGCAATGGAATTTTTGAGCAGTTTGTCAAGGAGTGTATTTAATTGGAAACATGTGCCTCACAAATCGCAAGAATGCTGTGAGGCTTTTCCAGGAGATTGAGGCTATCTTGTGTGCTTTTTTCCCCTGCAGCTGTAATAATAGAGGGATCTAGGTAACGTCCAGTCATATTATCACGCAGCGATTCACTATAGCACAATCCTCTACCTGTCTGTTTGTACAGGGAATGGTCGTGAAGAATATGTCCTTCAAGGTCGGACAGACCCTGACTGTAATTGGAGTTCCCAATCCTGATGCCACAAAGTAAGTACTGATAACACCAAGCATGACCTGTAGTTCAGACCTGCTTTGAACAAATACATTTGTTGTGGTGGAAACCTCACTCATTTTCAACTAAGGGAAAACAAACTTTCTTTTCCCATAACACATTAACCACCTCAGACTGGGGGATCCCGAGGCATTCTCAGGCCATTGTGGAAATATAATCTCTCCACCTAGTCCTGGGTCTTCCCCAAGGTCTCCTTCAAGCTGGATGTGCCTGGAACACTTCAGCTGGCTCCTTTTAATGCAAAGGAGCAGTGGCTCTACTCCGAGCTCCTCATGGATGACTGAGCTCCTCACCTTATCTCTAAGAGAGACCCCATCCACCCTCCTGAGGAAACCCATTTCAGCCGCTTGTACCCACGATCTTCTAGTTTTTTCGGTCATGCCCCCCAACCTTCATGATCATAGGTGAGAGTAGGAAGGAAGAGTGAATGCAAAACAGTCCCTGCTGCGCCGATTCTCCGGCCAATCTCACGCTCCATTGTCCCCTCACTTGTGAACAAGACCCCGAGGTACTTGAACTCCTTCATTTTAGGCAAGACCGTATTCCCTACCCGGAGTAGGCCATCTATCGGATTCCTGCTGAGAACCATGGCCTCAGATTTAGAGGTGCTGATCCTCATCCCAGCTGCTCTGCACTTGGCTGCAAACCAATCCAGTGAGTTTTGGAGGTCACCGGTTGATGATGCCTGAAAGGACCACATTATCTGCAAAAAGCAGTGACAAGACCCTCAGTCCACCAAACTGAAGACCCTTCTCCCCTGACTATGCCTCAATATCCTGTCCATGAATATTACAAACAGGATTGGTGACAAGGTGCGGCCCTGGCGAAGGCCAACCTCCACTGGAAAGGAGTCCAACTTTCTGCCAAGGACCTGAACACAGCTCTCACTTTGCGAGTACAGAGATTAGCTAGCCCTGAGAAGGGATCCCCTCACTCCATACCTAACAAATTCCATTTTTATACCATAGTTTATGCCCACTGTTGTAATACAAGAAGTAGGATGTCTGTAATGTGAAGTTCATAAGTTCTGCCAGGTTATCAAATCTGTGATCCCGAATTAAAGGCCCCCCAAGGGCCCCAATCCAGGTCTACATATTGAAAAGCCAACCCCTTATACCACTCAGCTCCCTGCTCTCTTGAACTGCCACATCAGTATTTTGTGTTCTCCTGAAAATACTGCTGATTTCTTTGTGTTTTACAGCTTTTCACTGAATATCGGTCCGAATGAGACGGATATTGCAATTCATATCAACCCTCGCTTCAATGCCCACGGAGATGAGTATGTCACTGTATGCAACAGCTTCCAGGGAGGCAGCTGGTGCGAGGAGTTCCGTGAGGGCGGCTTTCCTTTCAAACAAGGAGAGAAATTCAAGGTGACACAATCTCTGTTCTGACATGATTGTACATGGATTTGCAGCAGTATTTCTGTCTTAAACTTTATCTGCTTATTTTCTCTCTCCATGCCAAATTACTCCTCTTCCTCGACCTGCCAGATCGCAATTACATTCACTCCAGCAGAATTCCATTTGGATTTCTCAGATGGCTCCCAAGTAAACTTCCCCAACCGCATCGGTGCAAACAAGTACAATTACTTCAACTTTGGTGGGGATGTTCGCATCAAAAGTATTGAGGTCAACTAAATGCGCAATGCTCATTTTTTTTTTGCGTGTGTGTGCTTTTCCAAAAATGTCAAGCATCAGGTCTGAGACTGCACATTTATGATGGTGTCTAACATTTACACTCGTGCCTTATATATTTATTCTGTAAAAGATGTAGGAAGCATGTATTTAGAATATATATGTGCAAACACAAGAAGCTTTAGATGGGAAGGCACACATGCACATATACATATTTAGAGCACACAAGCACATATGGAATGAATTTAGTCTCACAAATACACTAGACAAAGTGAATTAGAGAGCAGAAAACATGATGTAGCCCCAAATGAACACTATCTGACTGTTTGTTTGTTCCATTTTATTTTGCTAAGTTGATTTAAATTTCCCACACAGAAATGTGGAAGGATGTTTTCATGATGCCTTCAAGTGCTGCATTTTTGTTACCCCTCAAAACATTCCATATTTGCAGTGGAGTTCAGTGCTAGCCCCTGAACAATGAATCATAATAAACCTTTCAATTTTTCAACCAAAATGTGGTCTCATGTCTTGTTTGCTTACTGCTTGATACTGTTTTTGATTCAGTGAAACATTATGTAATTATACACACAGTTGTTACAATTAAAGATACTTGCGCAATGACCATCTTAGAGCTTGTGAGATTTTGTTTTAAATAACAAAAATGACAAAAGTATTATATTATTATAAAATGAATGAATTAATGAATTAACACGTATTTTGACCTTGAGGTCCATTGGTGCCCGTGCTTATCTACAGATTCCATAGCAGGAATCAAATCAAATCAATTTTATTTATATAGCGCCCAATCACAACAAACAGTTGCCCCAAGGCGCTTTATATTGTAAGGCAAAAGCCATACAATAGTTACAGAAAAACCCCAACGGTCAAAACGACCCACCGTGAGCAAGCACTTGGCGAAAGTGGGAAGGAAAAACTCCCTTTTAACAGGAAGAAACCTCCAGCAGAACCAGGCTCAGGGAGGGGCAGTCTTCTGCTGGGACTGGTTGGGGCTGAGGGGAGAGAATCAGGAAAAAGACATGCTGTGGAAGAAAGCAGAGATCAATCACTAATGATTAAATGCAGAGTGGTGCATACAGAGCAAAAAGAGAAAGAAACACTCAGTGCATCATGGGAACCCCCCAGCAGTCTAAGTCTATAGCAGCATAACTAAGGGATGGTTTAGGGTCACCTGATCCAGCCCTAACTATAAGCTTTAGCAAAAAGGAAAGTTTTAAGCCTAATCTTAAAAGTAGAGAGGGTGTCTGTCTCCCTAATCCAAATTGGGAGCTGGTTCCACAGGAGAAGAGCCTGAAAGCTGAAGGCTCTGCCTCCCATTCTACTCTTAAAAACCCTAGGAACTACAAGTAAACCTACAGTCTGAGAGCGAAGCGCTCTATTGGGGTGATATGGTACTATGAGGTCCCTAAGATAAGATGGGACCTGATTATTCAAAACCTTATAAGTAAGAAGAAGAATTTTAAATTCTATTCTAGAATTAACAGGAAGCCAATGAATAGAGGCCAATATGGGTGAGATATGCTCTCTCCTTCTAATCCCCGTCAGTACTCTAGCTAGGACTAGTACTCTAGGAAGTGGGCGAAAGTCTATCACTCCTGGATGGTACTCCAGTCCACCCCAGGTTACTTTCCCAGCCAAGACCATTACATATGTACAGCTGAGTGAATTAAGACAGTGTAGTTGAAGTCTCATGCCCAAGACCACAGTCAAGTAGCATGACAGGAATTAAAGGCAGCTCTACCTATTGTGTGGCCAACTTTTTAGTGCAATCCTGCAAATGGTGATGCAAGCATCAAATTTGGCACAAATACACCTTAGCCATTGCTCATTTGAAATAACCAATTAGCCACCTGAAATTTCAATAGCCAGGAAGTGGTCAATTGAAGAATTACACAGAGGTCAAAAAAGGATGCTCTAATCATATTGAAAACTATACCACATTATTTGCTTGAAAATGATTCCAAAAAGGTATAGTTTGGACTATCTATGACTGAATGTTATGGAGTTATGGGGTAAAAAACAGCAAGAATGGTGACAAAGGTCAGTTTCAGTTTGTACATGGGTCAAAAGTTAAAGTTGCCCCAATTTTGGTAAAAAGTGATGCAAATTATTACACAACATACACTAAATAAATAATGGACAGAGGATATTGCACATATGAAGATGCTGCAAGGATAAAGTTACTACCAGATGCTACAGCGTATTCTATATCCTCCATTCTGTATTGCACAGTTCTTTCTAACAATTTGTATTTAACTGTCTTAGTAAAAGCTGTCCCTGAATCTGTGTGTTCTGGACTGCAAGGTTACAGTACCGTCTACCTGAGGGCAGGAAGGAAAACAGATTGTTAAAGGGATGTGAAGTGTCGCTGATTATGCTTCTTGCCCTGGACAAGCAGGATAGAAGAAGACATAATCTTCTCTGCTGCCCTCATAACCCTCCCCAGTGCCTTCCTGTCTGCAAGGCTGCTACTTGCAAACATATATCATCAACAAAGTCAATATATGAGAAAGAATTTGGAATTCAGCAGCTTTGCATTTAATGGTTAATGAATCTGCCATATGGTTTGAGGTGTAGAGATTTGTTTGCGTTTATTATTTTGTGTGATTCATGGGTACCTGTGATAGACTGGCGTCCTGTCCAGGGTGTATGCCACCTCATACTCTATGACGGCTGAGATAAGCTCCAGCCCCCGTGACCCTTAAATGGAGTAAGTGGGTATAGCAAATGGTTAGATGGATGACTCATAGGTGGGATTTAATCTTTGATCCATAGTCCCAAGCAAAAGGTGGTGGTAATGAGGCCTAATGTGAACAAGACAATCTACTCAGTTGTTAGCTGTCCTCAATGTAACTGAGGCAGTGAATGGCCACAAAGGTTTTATGTGTGAGTCACATGATTTTGTGCTTGATAAGTGTTTGTTTTTTAATGAAAAAACACTGCAAATGAAAGTTAACAACAAAAAGGATAGTGATCTTGGAACCAAAGCAGAGGGTGTAAAGTTTGTGTCAAATCAACATACAGCTCTGATCTCCTGCAGTAATCATGAGTGGAACAAGGGAGAAGCCGAAAAAAAATGTTTTTATTTTACTCCGCCAAGGAGGTATGTTTTCGGTCGGGTCCGTTTGTTTGTTGGTTGGTTGGATTGTTAGCAGGATTACTCAAAAAATCCTCAACGAATTTCAATGAAATTTTTACCAGGGGTGTATCTTGGCCTAACGTAGAAGTCATTAAATTTTGGTAATGATCCGGTACACGAACCGGATCCAGTAATTTTTTTTTAAGGATTCTTATCATTGCATGATAGGGCCAATTTCAACATTTTTGCATCTAACGTCATGAAGACGGGTCACAAAGGCTGAACAAAAATTAAGTTACGACACAACAATAATTTAGAATTTGTTTCTCCTCATTGAATAAACTTGTTATTAAAAAATAAACATCTGAAACATGACGGTAGATGGGTGAAATGACGTGGAATAAGTCTCTTTGCCAAAGGGTATTCCATGTGACGTCAGTGACCTACGGCCTTGGTGGAGGTTTGCGCTCTCCGAGTGCTTCTACTTTACAAATGAAAGTAATGAGTTGAGTAAACATTATAAGAATGCGTTTAAAGAGTTATTAAACTTTAAAACACAGTAACTGAAAATATTTGAGTTGACATCTTAAGCACATTAATTTAACTGTAATCAAAATGTTCATGTAGTACATACTACAATACACTCAACAAAATATAAACGCAGCACTTTTGGTTTTGCTCCCATTTTGTATGGGATGAACTCAAAAATCTAAAACTTTTTCCACATACACAATATCACCATTTCCCTCAAATATTGTTCACAAACCAGTCTAAATCTGTGATAGTGAGCACTTCTCCTTTGCTGAGATAATCCATCCCACCTCACAGGTGTGCCGTATCAAGATGCTGATTAGAGACCATGATTAGTGCACAGGTGTGCCTTAGACTGCCCACAATAAAAGGCCACTCTGAAAGGTGCAGTTTTGTTTTATTGGGGGGATACCAGTCAGTATCTGGTGTGACCACCATTTGTCTCATGCAGTGCAACACATCTCCTTCGCATAGAGTTGATCAGGTTGTCAATTGTGGCCTGTGGAATGTTGGTCCACTCCTCTTCAATAGCTGTGCGAAGTTGCTGGATATTGGCAGGACCTGGTACACGCTGTCGTATACGCCGGTCCAGAGCATCCCAAACATGCTCAATGGGTGACATGTCCGGCGAGTATGCCGGCCATGCAAGAACTGGGACATTTTCAGCTTCCAAGAATTGTGTACAGATCCTTGCAACATGGGGCCGTGCATTATCCTGCTGCAACATGAGGTGATGTTCTTGGATGTATGGCACAACAATGGGCCTCAGGATCTCGTCACGTTATCTCTGTGCATTCAAAATGCCATCAATAAAATGCACCTGTGTTCTTCGTCCATAACAGACGCCTGCCCATACCATAACCCCACCGCCACCATGGGCCACTCGATCCACAACACTGACATCAGAAAACCGCTCACCCACACGACGCCACACACGCTGTCTGCCATCTGCCCTGGACAGTGTGAACCGGGATTCATCCGTGAAGAGAACACCTCTCCAACGTGCCGAACACCAGCGAATGTGAGCATTGCCCACTCAAGTCGGTTACGACGACGAACTGGAGTCAGGTCGAGACCCCGATGAGGACGACGAGCATGCAGATGAGCTTCCCTGAGACGGTTTCTGACAGTTTGTTCAGAAATTCTTTGGTTATGCAAACTGATTGTTTCAGCAGCTGTCCGAGTGGCTGGTCTCAGATGATCTTGGAGGTGAACATGCTGGATGTGGAGGTCCTGGGCTGGTGGGTTACACGTAGTCCTGCGGTTGTGAGGCTGGTTGGATGTACTGCCAAATTCTCTGAAATGCGTTTGGAGACGGCTTATGGTAGAGAAATGAACATTCAATACACGAGCAACAGCTCTGGTTGACATTCCTGCTGTCAGCATGCCAATTGCACGCTCCCTCAAATCTTGCGACATCTGTGGCATTGTGCTGTGTGATAAAACTGCACCTTTCAGAGTGGCCTTTTATTGTGGACAGTCTAAGGCACACCTGTGCACTAATCATGGTCTCTAATCAGCATCTTGATATGGCACACCTGTGAGGTGGATGGATTATCTCAGCAAAGGAGAAGTGCTCACTATCACAGATAGACTGGTTTGTGAACAATATTTGAGGGAAATGGTGATATTGTGTATGTGGAAAAAGTTTTAGATCTTTGAGTTCATCTCATACAAATGGGAGCAAAACCAAAAGTGTTGCATTTATATTTTTGTTGAGTATATTTAAGTTCTGAAAACTTTGATTTTTAAGTTAATCAATGGAATAAATAAATAAATAAATAAATAAAATAATCAGTTACGGCAATCTTTTTGAGTTCTGTGAACTTGTTTGGGTTAATAGTGTGGAGACGTCCAAGTGGCGGCAAATCTTGGCAAAAATCAGACACTAATAATAGTATGCCCCTTACATTAAATCATAAGTATAAAGTCCTACTTGTCCTATCTTGTCCTACTTGCTGATAGATGGTAAAACATTCTTATCAGTCAGCTTCTGAAAAGATGCAATTGTATGTCAGTCAGGTGTTGACCTGAGCACTCAGAATGCAGACCTCTTCCCCTGGTGAGGAATTCTTCTCTTGTTTAAACTATATATGCAGTCTCTGGATGCAATACACCACCTTGAAGAGTTCCTAGTTACAATCACTGTCCAGCAGATGTTGCTATTGGTATATGTCCTACCATCAGCTCAGAGACACAAATCAGGATTCCTTATTGAATTCACCCAATTAATCCTCTGCAGTCTTGCCATTTCCCCAAACCACCTCTGTACCAAAACCTCTGTTGGCAATCCAACTATATTAATATGTCAAGTATAAAAGTCTCTGCTGTCATCTGACACTTTTGTATCATTAATGATCATAATTGACATTCGTTATGCAATAACTGTCAGACGTTAAGTAAGAGCATCTTCTCTAGGACATGTATCATCAAAGCTCAATTAGTATTTTATAAAACATTATTCAGGGAGCACATGGTAGTTCACCCACCTAATTAGTTACACTGACACCACCTCCAGCACACATTATTATCCTACAATAGATGATGGTGGGTTGCAGATGTGCGCAAAAATCCAATCATTTTTGGCTGGAGATCACCACATTGTCTTGCTCACTATCCACCTGTGTGACCATCCACCCATGACTACCAGGAGATACAGATCAATACAAACATTTCAGCGCCCCAGACCAATTACTCATATTTATATTATTATAACATAAATTCAAATTTAAATGAATACTTAAAAAGAGAATTATTTGTATTTATTTATTTATTACTAGTTTGGGAGGTCCTGTAAAATATACTCTGGTGTGATATACTCAAAAATCACGTGTTCATAATAATAAAATATTTTCCCCAGGAATCAAAGCACTAAATAAAATAAACTGCAATAAATTCAAAAGTACATGACAGCAATGCATAATAATCCCAAATGTAAAAGCTGATAACACAGAAAACAGTCACATGACTTCAATATGTACATCACTTGCACATGATCAGAATGTGTCCAAACTACATAATCTTTTATTGATGTAAATGGGCTACATGTCTCTTTTAAATTGTCCAGTGCACCCTGTGTTTTAAGTCTTGTACCTGTTTGAAGGAAGCATGTTTTAGTAGTATAAGGCCTTTGCTTTTATATAAAAATCCACTACTTTGTAGGTTATTTAGTTTTTTTAGCTTTTTATTAACATGTACACACACACACACACACGCGCGCGCACACACACACACACACACACACACACACACACACTGGAGTGAGTCTGGATCCCAGGCTGTCCTTTGACCTCCATATTTGAAATATTACAAGGACTGCTTTCTTCCACATTCAAAAGATATCGAAAATTTGTCCCATCCTGTCTCATTGTCTCTTCTAAAGTGGGCTACTGCAAAGTTCTGTTTTCTGCTTGACCACAACCCAGCATTAGGGGTCTCCAATTGGTTCAAAATGGTGCTGTCAGAGTCTTGACAAGAAGCAGAAAGTTTGACCAGCTTCCCGTCTCTGTGAGGTTGATTTTAAGGTTCTGTTACTAACCTATGAAATTATTCACAGACTAGCACCTCCCTACTTAGCTGACATAATTACACCCTATGTACCAGCACCGGGCTCTGCGTTCCCAGGATGCAGGACTACTTTGTGTCCCTACGGTGAATAAAAAGTCAGCAGGCCACAGAGCCTTCTTTTATCGTGCAGCTGTTTTGTGGAATGATGAATGAATGATAAATGAATGAGTCCACACTTAAGACGCATCTATTCTCCCTCTCGTATGGCTAGCATACTGGCATACTATGTAACTATGCTTCCTATCCCTTTCACTCATCTCATTAACAACAGAACAGGTCTCGACCTCACTTCATCTAAATTCTGGGTCTGTTAGTGAAGCTCAGGGCTAGTTGTCGGCCATCACCTTAGCATTATCTCTGCTTCCCTGTTGATTTACTGCTGGGGAATTCATCCCTTAGGCGTAGTTATTCCCGCCTGACTGATTCTGCTCTTTTTCTCTCTGTCCAAGGCATTGATGACAATGCTCATGGCTGTGCACCCCAGGGCGCTGGACTGACCATGAGGTGGCCTGGCTGAAGCTGAGGCAGCACACTCCAGTCTAATTTTGGAACATACTACTTGATGACGTGATGGATGCACGTTGGCCCTGCACCCCAGGGCGCTGGACAACACCCTGCCTGGGCACCAATGACTGTGTGCTCATCTCAATAATGCACTTTGTTTTTGATGCTATTCTGTTTTTCTGTTTCCTGTTTCTTCAGCTTGGTAAAAACTTTGTGAAAACCTTGTAACTGTTAGAATGGCCTAAGCAGTGGACCACCCCTCTAACTCTGGTCTGCTTGAGGTTTTTTCCTCAATATCATCAGAGGGAGCTTTTCCTTCACAATGTTGCTTGTGTGCTTGCTCTCTGGGTTTGTAAGGTTAGACCAGGGGTGGGCAACGACGGCTGAGATACTGCAGGTTTTCTTTGCAATCAATCACCTCAGCGGGTGGGTTGCTGATGAGCTTCTCCCCTGAACATGAACACCTGATCATCAGTGAAATCACCTGCTGAGACACCTGATCATTAATGGAATCACCTGCTGAGGTGATTGGTAGCAGGGAAAACCTGGAGGCCCTTCATGGCACATGATTGCCCACCCCTGGTAGACCTTACTCATGTGAAGTGCCTTGAGGAAGCTTTGTTGTGATTTGGTGCTATAAACTGAAATGAGTTCATTACTTGTGTGACAGCACATTTCTGGAGTGAAGTCAGGAGTACATTTTTCTGCATGTTGTAAGAAGTATAACTACGTATGTATGTTACAAGTAAAGAATCTTGATCTTGATTCTTGATCACTAAGAAAACTATGTTATTTAGACACATTCTGACACATATTGAAGTCATGTTTCTTTTTTCAGTGTACACATATATATTATTTTCTCTCAAGGAGCATTTTGTGACAGGTGTGACTTATACTCCAGTGCAACTTATACTCCAGAAAATACAGAACGCAAGCATTTAAAATATTCTAAAAATAAAAACAAATCAAACAACGTGGCTTTAAAAAAACTGCATCAATTTTTTTCCATTAAATGAAACTCTAAGGGATTTTCAGTGACTGTTCAAATGTTCTTGTATTCTTCCTGTGACTTATTTAAGGCAACTGGCCATACACATGAAGCTCTGGATGGGTTATAATAATGGGTGTTGTCCCCAATGAAATCCATCATTACCTCTGCCAATGAAGTTGGGCCCCAGAGGGTTAAAGATACATCCACTAAGCGTAAACCAGGCTGGACAAACTAAGTAATAAAACATAAATACATACTTCATAACACAACTGCATTCCACTGATTTTAGACTGATAGAGTACTGACGGGGACTAGAAGGAGAGAGCATATCTCACCCATATTGGCCTCTCTTCATTGGCTTCCTGTTAATTCTAGAATAGAATTTAAAATTCTTCTTCTTACTTATAAGGTTTTGAATAATCAGGTCCCATCTTATCTTAGGGACCTCGTAGTACCATATCACCCCAATAGAGCACTTCGCTCTCAGACTGCAGGCTTACTTGTAGTTCCTAGGGTTTGTAAGAGTAGATTGGGAGGCAGAGCCTTCAGCTTTCAGGCTCCTCTCCTGTGGAACCAGCTCCCAATTCAGATCAGGGAGACAGACACCCTCTCTACTTTTAAGATTAGGCTTAAAACTTTCCTTTTTGCTAAAGCTTATAGTTAGGGCTGGATCGGGTGACCCTGAACCATCCCTTAGTTATGCTGCTATAGACGTAGACTGCTGGGGGGTTCCCATGATGCACTGTTTCTTTCTCTTTTTGGCTCTGTATGCACCACTCTGCATTTAATCATTAGTGATCGATCTCTGCTCCCCTCCACAGCATGTCTTTTTCCTGGTTCTCTCCCTCAGCCCCAACCAGTCCCAGCAGAAGACTGCCCCTCCCTGAGCCTGGTTCTGCTGGAGGTTTCTTCCTGTTAAAAGGGAGTTTTTCCTTCCCACTGTAGCCAAGTGCTTGCTCACAGGGGGTCGTTTTGACCGTTGGGGTTTTACATAATTATTGTATGGCCTTGCCTTACAATATAAAGCGCCTTGGGGCAACTGTTTGTTGTGATTTGGCGCTATATAAAAAAAAAATTGATTGATTGATTGATTGATTTTACTTCTCCTGAAGTGGCACACAGCAACCACACAGAATAGCTTCCTGCTGTATGATGTTGCTTCAGGATCATATGGCTTCATAGACCTCAATACTTCCAAATTCCAGAAATTCCACATGAGGATTTTTGATTATTTCAATTGTCCAACCACAGTTAATAAAAAGGTTTACATAGATATAACTAATGGCAATGACAGCTATTCCCTTTCCCAGTGTGATTGTAAACAGAGCCATAAGCTGTCATCACCAGATGCCACTTTGTCTAAAAAAACCTTCATGGTCATGCTCTTCCAAACTCGGATATGCTTGAGTGACTTCCCCCCGTAGACGGGCACGGCAAAGCAAAACTATTCACCGTGTGAATGTAACCAGAATGTTGTCTGTCAGAAAAAAACAAAATGCACCAAATGCTGACAACACAATGCATTCTGGGTCAGGTTTTCCTATATATGATAGGGAGAATTGATTGAGGACATATCTGCAAAATATGTTTTTCTGACTATACGTTTGGTGATGTTGACCTTGACTTTTGCCCGATCTGCTCAAAAAGTTAACCATTTGGAGACACTCACCCAAGGAATGGTCCTACCAAGTTGGGTGCAACTCTGTTCACCCATTTCAGAGTTATTTCATACAATGACACACAGACATACACAGTCATACATGGGCAATTACAATAACCCGCTAGCTGCCGGTGTGGTCGTAGTATCATTTTAGACTAGGCTTCAGTTGTGGTTTGAAAAATGCAACTTGACTGCAGCAGGGAAAAAATAAACTGAAACATGGATTATGCAAAATATGGTTCAAAGCAGCACTGCAAAGGCAGTGATCATCAAACCACAATCATACAATCTGATGGCACAACTGAGGTCTTTTTGAGAATGATAATTAAGTCTGACATGCAGTGGCCTGATGCATAAATCTCTGCAGCGCTGCCAGATACACACACTTTGGAGAGTGTGTTGTGTGTGTCTGTGTGCGGGGGGTGCAATATTATCATAATCTAATCTGATGTAACATAAGGCAATTTGTGTTGGAGCTGGTTTGTGGAGAAATACATAGGAAGAGGTGGTGAGGAACAAAGAGGACTGTTTCTGCAGGTGAGCGGGTTTTGATGTTCACATCCATCAAATTCAGGATGGAAACACATGACCCCATCAGCTGACATGACCTGCCTTTATGGATACTTTAAAAAAGTGCTACATATGTGAGTGTGTGTGTGTGTGCTTTTAACTGACACAGTCACACATATAGGTGTGCACATTAATCAGCACTCTGCAGCTCTACCTGCTGATGTCAAAGGTTCTCTCTCTGGAGAAGGAGAGGGAGCAGATTTGGCAGCCGTGAAGACCACAACTCAGTCCTTCTCCTTTTTTCAGTCTTCCCTGTTCATCTTCTTCTATGACCTTGTCATCTTCCTCTGTGTCCTCATACTTATAACATTGTTTGCTCTTTAGCATCTCTATTTCCACATTCTATTTCCACTCAGCCCCGATCCTTCTGTTTGATTATCATCCTCTTCCCATGTCTGCTTTCAGTTATCTCCCGTTTTCTCTCTTGGTTAATCCCAAGGTGCGCGCAATCCGTCTCTGCACGCTGACTGAGAAATAACTCATTTTATTGGGGTCATATTGTACACCTTTTTTTCAGTGAGCTAATATGGGTCAGCAGGTGTCTATAAACAGATATTAAAATTTGCTACCAAAAAAAAAACAAAAAACCCAGTTGAATGCAGCAATGTGTGGCATCAGCACATGTTCTCAGACCTGATCTGATGTCAACCTTGTTTGCAATTTAATTTGGGCACCATAATGTCCATAATTAGCCCCTACTAGGATATCAGGGGTGGATCCAGACATTTTTTTTGTGGTGGTGGTGATGGTAGAGGGCGTTGGGTGGGGATGGGTGGGGGTCCTAATTCATTGCAGTTGGCCAATCCACTGAGCAGATGCCACTCATTCATGGAATGACAGCAAAATATTGTCACTGACACTAAAATAATAATAAGTTTGATATTAGTAGTAAGCAACTCTTTCCATTGTGAATGCTAACAGAAAAAAAAAAAAATCAAATTTGCAAAGTAACATATTCATTTTTATTGTAAACTGTATCTTTCAAAATCACCAGTGATTTGTTTGACAGACTGGCCAGGAACCTTCAAAACACTTTAACCCATAATAGGATCATGCAGATCATAGAAGTTCATCTTACGTCTGTGGACAGATGATGCAGTGTAAAAATTTATTTCATATTGTTTAACACAGTGAGATATGTTCAGTTTTTTGTCACTGGAAGATAATGACTGAGAAATTGTGGCAAATACTCGGTTATCAAACTTAAAAAATGGTATAATTCAGGCTGAATCAGAGTCACATAAAGAACTATGAACAGCGGTAAGTCATGGAGAACTGGATAAAGAAGCTGACGAACAAAAACCTCAAAGACATGGAGAACTGTGGACGGGGAAAACATAAAGACATGACAGGAGGAAAAAAACAGAAAGACGTGATGGACTTGGAACCGAGGAACGTAAGGACGCATGGATAGCAGACTGTTCATGAGGATGACAGACAGCGGGAGACACACCCACACACACCTAAACAGAACCCACATGAATGACACATGACAGAAGACCCCCCCCCCCAACACACACACACACACACACACACATGAACCACAGGGGCACGCACACACACTGAAAACCAAAAGGGTGTGTGGGCAACAGACAAAATATAAACCATATACAGACAAGGACAGGACTGAAACACAAATCCAAAAACTGAAGACAAGGACAGGGCAAGTGGACACACACACAACAGAGACCCCCCCACCCCATAGCCGACTGTGACGGCCTAAAACAACCCTCCCTTCCCAAACCGAATGGAAACATAGACAAAAACAACGGGCATGGAACAAAAATCTGAACACCACACAACAAAACAACAAAAACCCCAAGACCCCAAAAAAACCCACAAACAGGGCAGGAGGTGGGGGCCAGAAGGAATATTAGCAATAACCCGGTTGCGCACGGCCATGTGAACACCCGCAAAAACCCGAATATGTTCATATTCCGGTTTTTAAAAACCCGAATATGACCCCTGGGTTACTCCTTTTCTAACCCGAATATCAGGTCATATAATCGGAATATCCCCATAGAAAGGAACATTATTTTGTGTTCTGCGCATGTCCTAGCCGCAAGGAATCTTGGTCTTTTGAGTACGGCAACTTCTTGTATGCGGTGCGCACAACCCACCGGACACCGCAGAGGTAAACAAGCATGGGGAAATCCAGACGTGGCAGCACAGCACCACACTTTTGGAGTGAGGAGGAAACCGAATACTTCATTAGTATCATGAAAGACATGAATATATTGTCTTTTATTGACAGTAGAAAGTATAGAGATAGCGAAATTTACAAGAAGGTGGCCGAAACATTACGCAAAGCAGGATTTGCACGAACATCAGACCAAATCAAGCACCGGTGGAAGACGTGCGTCGCTGTTTAGATGGAGATATTCCAAATGATACCAATGACCATGTATACAGGAGTAACTCTGTCTGCTTAAGCATGTAAACGGGTTATTCCTAATGATTCAGAAACCAGAATATTGATCTTATCACGAATATTAGCGGCATGTCTAGCGTTTGGAGGTCTGTGCGTCCTTCCAGGGATATGCTTCCCCACATCATCACTGAACCACCAGCTGCTATGGTTGTGGTTCAAGAAACTGTGTGTAGAGCATCTTTTGTCTGTTGCATCAGCAGTTATACATCTTCATGATAAAGTTGTACAGATGAGGGTGTTCTTGAAAAGTCCAAACAAAATTTCAACGGAATTTTGCTAGAAGGCAGATGGAAAGCCAGAGTCCAGATTTGATTTGATTTCCTGTTTTACAATCCTTTTCTCTTCTTCTCCACCATAAAGCTGCAAACTGGGATGAAAAAGGCATTGAATTTATCTACTCATATGCATCAAAGCCTAAATTTTTTTCATCGCTGTCATGGCCGTCTTGGTGGCTTCCCTCACTCGTTTCCTTCCAGCATGGTCACATGGTTTTTGAGAACTACCTACTTGACTCAGATGTCCATTTGTTTTTCTTAATGATTGATTTAAATGAAGTCCAAGACATATTCAGTGACTTGGAAATGTTCACGTACCCACATCCCAAGTTGTCCCAACATAAAAGTGATGATGTGAATAAATTGCCCCATCCTTACTTTTTTTTTTTTTTTGTTATTTTTTAATATGCTGCAGGTCTATATTTTGCTTAAAACCCAGAGAATTTTTACATGCACAGAGAACATGTGGGACTTTGAGGATGTTTTCAAAAGGAAACGCCAATCAAAACCAAACGTAAAAAGGCAGAAAAAAATTGATTTTGCACAAAATGACCCCTTTTAACTTCCATCACTTTTTTTTTTTTTTTTTGACAGATGAGCCCAACGCTGAGTCTCTGTTGTTATGCAGTTAGATTATTTCTGCAGGAGCGACTCACGTCCATACCTCTGGCTGGTTTTGCGTGCACACTGACGGCTGCACCAAACATTTAAGGGTGGTGTGTGGGACACCGATGGTCACAGTGCGTTTGGATTGCGGTGAGACAGCGGTGGCACTTTGGATCACTGTGTGGCTCTTGTGGAAAAGTTGGATGCACTGCAAGTGTTACTCCTTACTTATTGTTTTTGATACAATGATCCGTAATCGCCTTTGTTCCAGAAAACTGTAATGTCTCAGGAAGCCACAATCCTCTATCTCATCCACAAACAAGCCAAAGCCTTTGATAAACAGTTTCCGGTAATCTTGATCGCAGCCGGGCCTCGGGAGAGGAATAGCCACACCTGAGCAAAGTCATACATGTGTGCTTTGTGGTCATCTGCTGCGCCATATGACCAGTGTTGGTTCAGTGTTTTCCATCACCTGTGTCCTAGTGCTTCGACAGAATGTGAGTAAATGTGGTGAAATGGGATGATTCACCTCAGCTTATATAAAAGCTTTGCCTATATTTAGAGCCAGCATGACTCTGGGTTTCTGCACCGCAGCTATCAGCCACAGTGAGATGTGCGTGGGCCCGAAATGAGCTGACTGCAGCGGCGGATTTGTGTTCTGCATGCCTTGTCTTATCGCTAAGCTTTCTTTTAACCGGGTCACATGGTCCTACATGCGTTCAGGCAGCCAGGTTGGCTCAGTGCAACATACAGTAATATAAAAACAGGTTATTTTCTTTTTTAAAAAAGTTCAGAAACACCAATAGAAGCAAAATTGTAAGCAGAAAAAACTTACAACCCCAAGCGAGGCCTTAAATGCAGGAATGGATTTATATTAATAAATGAAATGAAGAAGATCATACAAAACTTGAAATATCTTTGGTTCATATGATCTGCAATGAAATATAAATGTAAGATAAATGTAAGAACCAGTGCTTTTTATGTACCTTTTCCATATTGTCCTTACTTTTTCTGATTTGAGGTTGTACTTTTGTTTATTCATTTTGCCAAGCAACATGGCATTAAAAAATGATTGATTTCATGTCTCAATGTAATATATTCCGATGTGTTTGCAAGCACATTTTAAATATATTGAATATCAAATAATAGTTTGATGCTTTTTCCAGGTGGGTTTGATTCACAGACTGAAATGAAAATTTCATCTTCACCAACAAAGCTATCACCTCCCACCTATTCCGGATTCCAGACCCCTGTTAGGGTGCAACAAAAGCTACCTCAAGAAGAGACAGCTGCTACTACTACTACTACTACTACTACTACTACTAAAGTGCCCAATAGCCTATGCCACTCTCTCTATGCCAAAGTATATGGTTGCCAAGTTTGGCTCAGTTCTGCAACACAAAGGTGTCTCTCCCTTTAACTACTACTACTGCTACTACTACTAGAGTGATGGTTTGAGTGATGGAGTAATGGTTATGGGAGATGATGGTCTAGGGGTTAAGCAATGTGCTTGAGACCAGAGGATCCTCGGTTCAAACCACTGTCTAGCCGGAAAATCACTAAAGGCCCTTGGGCAAGGTCCTTAATCTCCAAGTTGCTCCTGGTGTGTAGTGAGCACCTTGTATGGCAGCACCCTGTCATTGGTGTGTGTGTGTGTGTGTGTGTGTGTGTGTGTGTGTGTGTGTGTGTGTGTGTGTGTGTGTGTGTGTGTGTGTGAATGGGGTGAATGTGAGGTATTACTGCAAAGTGCTTTATGCTTCTCACATAGAAGAAAAAGTGCAACACAAATGCAGGCCATTTATCATTTAATACTACTACTACTACTAAAGTGCTCACTAGCCTATGTCACTTCCCATATGTGTGCCAAGTTTTGCTCAATTGTGAGGTGCCGCTTGGTCAGGAGAGGGACATATACTGTCAAACAGTTGTCTCTTAGTATTCACGGTTTTAGAGTATCCCAGAATCCTTTGCGTGCTGGGGAGGGAAGCTTGATAATGGCTCAGCTTAATGCTAACTTTAACATTGAAAATGCCATAGACATGCTAACACGTTAGCATCGGTCCCGTTTTTAAGTTATAAAATACATCTATCAACTGTTTCAGAAGACCATAACAGGTTGGTTTAACATAAAAAAGGTAAATATTACTCACAAACATATGCTCTTTAGGGTTTTAGTGGGGAAAAATTAAGATAAAGCGAAATAAAACAAAGAACCAACGAAGCAGCAGATCAAAGATCAAAGCACTGCTTCAAAGCAAAGCCGTGCTGCAGAAACGGTTATTATACAGACCCGCTGCAGGGTTTGTAATCAATGTAGAGAAATGATCATTTTGTCACAGTGGACAGTGGACTCATCTCTGTGCTTGTCCTGTTAGACCTTAATGCTGCTTTTGATACTGTTGACCATAAAATTTTATTACAGAGATTAGAGCATGCCATAGGTATTAAAGGCACTGCGCTGTGGTGGTTTGAATCATATTTATCTAATAGATTACAATTTGTTCATGTAAATGGGGAGTCTTCTTCACAGACTAAGGTTAATTATGGAGTTCCACAAGGTTCTGTGCTAGGACCAATTTTATTCACTTTATACATGCTTCCCTTAGGCAGTATTATTAGAAAGCATTGCTTAAATTTTCATTGTTACGCAGATGATACCCAGCTTTTTCTATCCATGAAGCCAGAGGACACACACCAATTAGTTAAGCTGCAGGAATGTCTTACAGACATAAAGACATGGATGACCTCTAATTTCCTGCTTTTAAATTCAAATAAAACTGAAGTTATTGTACTTGGCCCCACAAATCTTAGAAACATGGTGTCTAACCAGATCCTTACTCTGGATGGCATTACCCTGACCTCCAGTAATACTGTGAGAAATCTTGGAGTCATTTTTGATCAGGATATGTCCTTCAATGCGCATATTAAGCAAATATGTAGGACTGCTTTTTTACATTTGCGCAATATCTCTAAAATTAGAAAGGTCTTGTCTCAGAGTGATGCTGAAAAACTAATTCATGCATTTATTTCCTCTAGGCTGGACTGTTGTAATTCATTATTATCAGGTTGTCCTAAAAGTTCCCTGAAAAGCCTTCAGTTAATTCAAAATGCTGCAGCTAGAGTACTGAGGGGGACTAGAAGGAAAGAGCATATTTCACCCATATTGGCCTCTCTTCATTGGCTTCCTGCTAATTCTAGAATAGAATTTAAAATTCTTCTTCTTACTTATAAGGTTTTGAATAATCAGGTCCCATCTTATCTTAGGGACCTCATAGTACCATATCACCCCAATAGAGCGCTTCGCTCTCAGACTGCAGGCTTACTTGTAGTTCCTAGGGTTTTTAAGAGTAGAATGGGAGGCAGAGCCTTCAGCTTTCAGGCTCTTCTCCTGTGGAACCAGCTCCCAATTCGGATCAGGGAGACAGACACTCTCTCTACTTTTAAGGTTAGGCTTAAAACTTTCCTTTTTGCTAAAGCTTATAGTTAGGGCTGGTTCAGGTGACCATGAACCATCCCTTAGTTATGCTGCTATAGACTTAGACCGCTGGGGGGTTCCCATGATGCACTGAGTGTTTCTTTCTCTTTTTGTTCTGTATGCACCACTCTGCATTTAATCATTAGTGATTGATCTCTGCTGTCTTCCACAGCATGTCTTTTTCCTGATTCTCTCCCCTCAGCCCCAACCAGTCCCAGCAGAAGACTGCCCCTCCCTGAGCCTGGTTCTGCTGGAGGTTTCTTCCTGTTAAAAGGGAGTTTTTCCTTCCCACTGTCGCCAAGTGCTTGCTCACAGGGGGTCGTTTTGACCGTTGGGGCTTTTCTGTGATTATTGTATGGCTTTTGCCTTGCAATATAAAGCGCCTTGGGGCAACTGTTGTGATTTGGCACTATATAAATAAAATTGATTTGATCATTTTCCTGTCAAACACCCCCCAAAACAACGGCCACTCTGAAGAACCGATAAGGGAATCGTTAAGCAAAAAAGTGTATTGATGTCGATGGATCGAATCATTTCTTAAGGATACCCGAGAAGAACTGGTTCCCAACCCTAACAGCAACATGCTTTTTTTTTTTTTTTTTTTTTTAGAAACTCACATTAAAGAGCCTCGATTATCTTGGTTAAACACATAAATACATATTTTGGTCGAACTCACTTCCATAACGACGCAATGTTACAAACAAGTTGCCGCAAACGCTTGTTTACACTGACAACGGAATCTCGGCCTCCAGAGCAAGAACATGATTACGCGCGAGATCTGACACCGTAAAGGCGTCAATATAGAATATTTGTCAAGGTAAAATGATTGATTGTGTCCCTGAAACATAAAATTTGGAATAGTTTGAGAAATTCTAATAATTGTTTTACTCTTCTTGACTGATGAAACTATTTCTTTGGCCCCGAAAACTCACTGAGAGGGAGAAGTCGTACTGTCAGTCCCATTTAGGGAAAAGAAAATGTCTGTTTACTGTCACTGGAGACAAGGAATGGATTTATTGTTGTAATCTACCTTAATGGACACAGGCTTTTAGCACTGTGTGTTATTTCTTCACTGAAGTGCTTGTTTGGATTTACTCGCCCCTGTGATTATTGGTGTCTGAATATTTCTGACTGTCTGCATGAGACATATTGTGCACCGCTCTTTCCACTGGGGGTGCAAAGGCGGGGGCTCTGGAGAACTTATGTTGTGCAAAATAACTGACAGCTTGGGGAGTATGCTGTCATTGAGCCGCCTTGCATGCAGATGTGTGCGCACAGTAGAAAGCTGACCTTTAGCAGGGGATGAATCTTTTCATGCAACACGAGCTGTATTGCACACATTCTGCTTGTATTTTACCAGTAAAGTCACAAAGGTATATGAGTGCAGTTAAGACGGTAAATTGTTCACAACCTCCAACGTCATTTGTGATGGACCTCACATGTTGTTTCAGAGTCACTCGTGCTGTTTACTTGAGATGTCTCTTGGGTGCCACTGAAGCACATCACCATAGTAGTGCAACAAATCATGACTGACAAGCTGGCAAGTTGGATTTCCTTGCCTGTGAGATGCCACTCTAAAGTCTGCTGTCAGTAGGTGAGGTGATGGTCCAGAGGTTAAAGCCCCGGTCACACGACACTAATGAAGGACACCGAAGCCAAAACGAAACAAGAAATCTGGACTTACTTTGACTTTTGGAGGCATCGTTTAACTGTCGTCCAGCTTCGTTCCTGCAGCTGGTGCTTTGTCAGAATTTTCAAACTGTTGAAAAATGTGAACGAATCCCAACGACATCCTCAATTCATTCGTATTTCATTTTGCTTTTTGTCTTGATGGTTCCTCATCGTTTGCATAGTTTCGGTAATGTCAACGTTCCGTTTGACTGTCATCCCAAATCCAACGTCATTTCATTTTTTTTCATTTTCATTTATTTATATAGCGCCAAATCACAACAAGGTTGCCTCAAAGCGCTTCACACAAGTAAGGTCTAACCTTACCAACCCCCAGAGCAACAGTGGTAAGGAAAAACTCCCTCTGAGGAAGAAACCTCAAGCAGACCAGACGCAAAGGGGTGATTCTCTGCTTGGGCCAAATTTTGCACAAACGTTGGCAATAGCTGAATGGATCAATAATGAAAGCTCCAATGAGCTGAACGTAACATCCTTGTATTATTGATAACTCGTCCATATGTGGGTCAGAAAGCAACGTTGTCATACAGACACAATAGTGGCAAGAACATTTTTACTGTAACTATTTACAGATGTTTCAGCTGTTTGTGGCTGGCCTGCGTGTGCACACATGTTGTTGTTACGACAAACAGCATTTCTCACCTGTTGTCAGGACAACCAGATCCCGCCCCTGCAGGTGCTGCAGACATGATGACAACGCTGGCTGCGCTTGGTTTCATACCCGCTATCGGTCATGTCATTGTGAATGTCTCATTTTGATTTTGTTTTAAGCGTCAATGACGATGCACGCTTCATTTTTCTTTTGTTTGTTTTGTTCCTTTTTGCGCTCTTGATTTGCAGGCTTTTCAGTGATGGGAAAAGTGCAGGATCATTCGTCCACCTTTTCTCAACGAATTGTGATTTTGTGATTTTTTTCCTTCATTCAGCTAAAGCAGTGGGCTTCATACCAGTGGATCCTCCATTCAAATCTCTCTTAGACTGGAAACTCACTACGGACCCTAGTCCCAGTGTGGCTCTATCTTTAGGTGAAAGTGGTTTGGGGACTTGGCCCGGTCTGCAAAAGACATGCCCCAAGTAGGGGGTCCAGGGGCATCCCTCCCAGAAAGGGGTGGAGGTAACCCCCTCACAGACCCTCCACTGGGTGTGTAGATGAATGCTTTGCATGGCAGCATGCTGACATCGTGTGCATGAACTTCACATTCATGAAGCCTCAATGCATCTGCTTCAGATGAAAAAGTGCAACAGAAATGCAGTCCATTCACTGTTTCACACCAGGGGCTAAACTGATGTGTTGCTAACCTATTGCCTAGATAATGGGCAAAACAAATAAAAAGCTTATCATCTCCCCACAGTACATTCTGAAGGTCAATGTGCACTTGTGCTAAATGTTTTAATATGTTGTTAACATCTTACAGGGTACATTACGCATAGCACCAATTTTCTGATGCAGTCCTATAATACCCAAGAATTCTGACCTCATCTTGAGGGTTTTGCAGTACTGTGGCAACTTGCCCATGTACACTGATAAATCGCTTCATTCCTATAGATGTTACCAAGCGTACGTTCCTTATTACTATGAGGATGGATGTCTCTTCCTTACCCAGTGCTGCACTTCATTTTTCTAAGCAGTTTATTATCTCTTAACTGTTAATGCCTGAGGAACATGCACTTATTTTACACAGTCACTCTAGATAAAAGTGTCTCCTTAATCCCAAACTTTTAAATCTAAATTAAGACAGAGAACAAACACTATAATACCTGATTCTGAGTCAAGGAAAGGATTTATATTCCTGCTCAGTGACGGTAACATAAATTTACCTCTTGCTGTGATGAGTCACATCTTGGACATTTATTTCTAATTTAAAGGGAATACTGCTCTTGCATTTAATGAACTCATAAATTTGGGCAACCCAGTGCTAAGGCTGATATAAAGTGTGAAATCTGATTACAGGTTGAAATTTCTAAACTATAAATCCAGGTTTATCAAGCAACAACTGTATTTGGAGAACAGGATGACTGGTTTCTGGTTATTTAATACTAGTTATGGCACGTTACATGAGAAAAAAATGGTTATCCACATTGTTTAGCAAAATGAAAGGATCATACAGAACATCTTGATGTTTAAACCCAAAATATAGAAGTATGATGCACATTGGGCTCTCTCTAGATACCAACTGTGCTCCTGGAGATCCCTTGTGCTGCAAGCTTTCTAACTCTAACTCTTCCTGTTTCCATCCACTTCTAATTAACAAAGTCAGGTGTGCCCAGCCAGTCAAGATGAAGGACACATCAGTTTTGATGA
The DNA here is from genome assembly GCF_902500255.1 of Thalassophryne amazonica. Taxonomy (NCBI): domain Eukaryota; kingdom Metazoa; phylum Chordata; class Actinopteri; order Batrachoidiformes; family Batrachoididae; genus Thalassophryne; species Thalassophryne amazonica. Next base: position 24,480,021 of record NC_047118.1, on the reverse strand, counting down.
ATCAGCTGTGGTTGTAGCAGGTACACATACAAAGCATGCAGGGTAGGTGACCCCTGATGGAGACACTGGGTGCCTAACACATGGTACAAATGCTTTTGGGCCATCTAAACGTTCTTGCTATCTACAGGGTGAATAAACCAAGTGCATAAGCTATTTTATTATATGGCTGCGATGCCACACACGCTTTGATTGGCTGTTTACAGGTTGGATATTTTCCCATATTGGACCGGTTACCATGACAATCAGTCCGCATCACGTATTTTCATTACAAACCAGGAAGCTAAAAACACGATTAGAAAATTCAAGTTGGACATGAACGTACTCCATTAATATCTAAACAGCATTGAATAATAATAATAATAATAATAATAATCCTTTATTAAATTGTGCTATCCATCTGGTGAACAAGATATTGCAAGAAGACATGAGCAAATTTAAATGAGGTTTGGTGGATGTTGCCTTTGGGAAGGAAGAGCTTGTTAGATTTTTTTTTAACCAGATACACATCTGCCATTATTTGTAATTAATATTTATAATGTCTTCAACTGATTAAGGGATTTGTATCTAGGAAAAACAACACTTTCACTTGAATCGGTCAAATGACAGATAAATTGATAACCTTTATGCATTTCATTTCCTGAAAAATGAAAATAAATGACCTACCCTCACCATTAGTGTACAACTGGGCATTTCTATAGCAACAGAATTACAATGACGGAAAAATCGGGCCAATTTTCGCTTATCATTAAAAATGTGGTCTGATTGTAATCATCTGTTATCATAGAATTACCCAAGTATCAAATCAAATCAAATCAATTTTATTTATATAGCGCCAAATCACAACAAACAGTTGCCCCAAGGCACTTTATATTGTAAGGCAAAAGCCATACAATAATTACAGAAAAACCCCAAGGGTCAAAACGACCCCCTGTGAGCAAGCACTTGGCGACAGTGGGAAGGACAAACTCCCTTTTAACAGGAAGAAACCTCCAGCAGAACCAGGCTCAGGGAGGGGCAGTCTTCTGCTGGGACTGGTTGGGGCTGAGGAGAGAGAACCAGGAAAAAGACATGCTGTGGAGGGGAGCAGAGATCAATCACTAATGATTAAATGCAGAGTGGTGCATACAGAGCAAAAAGAGAAAGAAACACTCAGTGCATCATGGGAACCCCCCAGCAGTCTAAGTCTATAGCAGCATAACTAAGGGATGGTTCATGGTCACCTGATCCAGCCCTAACTATAAGCTTTAGCAAAAAGGAAAGTTTTAAGCCTAATCTTAAAAGTAGAGAGGGTGTCTGTCTCCCTAATCCAAATTGGGAGCTGGTTCCACAGGAGAAGAGCCTGAAAGCTGAAGGCTCTGCCTCCCATTCTACTCTTAAAAACCCTAGGAACTACAAGTAAGCCTGTAGTCTGAGAGCGAAGCGCTCTATTGGGGTGATATGGTACTATGAGGTCCCTAAGATAAGATGGGACCTGATTATTCAAAGCCTTATAAGTAAGAAGAAGAATTTTAAATTCTATATTTGAATTAACAGGAAGCCAATGAAGAGAGGTCAATATGGGTGAAATATGCTCTCTCCTTCTACTCCCTGTCAGTACTCTAGCTGCAGCATTTTGAATTAACTGAAGGCTTTTCAGGGAACTTTTAGGACAACCTGATAATAATGAATTACAATAGTCCAGCCTAGAGGAAATAAATGCATGAATTAGTTTTTCAGCATCACTCTGAGACAAGACCTTTCTAATTTTAGAGATATTGCGCAAATGCAAAAAAGCAGTCCTACATATTTGCTTAATATGCGCATTGAAGGACATATTCTGATCAAAAATGACTCCAAGATTTCTCACAGTATTACTAGAGGTCAGGGTAATGCCATCCAGAGTAAGGATCTGGTTAGACACCATATTTCTGTGATTTGTGGGGCCAAGTACAATAACTTCAGGTTTATCTGACTGAAACTCTTCAAATAGACCATTCCTCTGCAGATGATCAGTTAGCTGTTTTACAACTACCCTTTCAAGAATTTCTGAGAGAAAAGGAAGGTTGGAGATTGACCTATAATTAGCTAAGATAGCTGGGTCAAGTGATGGCTTTTTAAGTAATGGTTTAATTACTGCCACCTTAAAAGCCTGTAGTACATAGACAACTAATAAAGATAGATTGATCATATTTAAGATCGAGGCATTAATTAATGGTAGGGCTTCCTTGAGCAGCCTGGTAGGAATGGGGTCTAATAGATATGTTGATGGTTCGGAGGAAGTAACTAATGAAAATAACTCAGACAGAACAATCTGAGAGAAAGAGTCTAACCAAATACCGGCATCACTGAAAGCAGCCAAAGATAACGATATGTCTTTGGGATGGTTATGAGTAATTTTTTTCTCTAATAGTTAAAATTTTATTAGCAAAGAAAGTCATGAAGTCATTACTAGTTAAAGTTAAAGGAATACTCGGCTCAATAGAGCTCTGACTCTTTGTCAGCCTGGCTACAGTGCTGAAAAGAAACCTGGGGTTGTTCTTATTTTCTTCAATTAGTGATGAGTAGTAAGATGTCCTAGCTTTACGGAGGGCTTTTTTATAGAGCAACAGACTCTTTTTCCAGGCTAAGTGAAGATCTTCTAAATTAGTGAGACACCATTTCCTCTCCAATTTACGGGTTATCTGCTTTAAGCTGCGAGTTTGTGAGTTATACCATGGAGCCGTCTAATAATCCGAATGGTTTCCACCTGGCTGTCGCCCAGTTTCTGGCAAAATCTGATGCAGTCGTGCTGCTCCAGTTGTTCCACCATTTCCTTCCAAAGAAAAAACGACGAGAGACTTCACCCATCCTCACACAAAGGCTGCTTACAAGCAAATGACGCAACCAACAGGCGTGAAAAAAATCACGCATGCGCACGAAGGTTCAAGGTTGGCTTATGCAAGCACACGTGATTCAAATCCATCAGGTTTTTGAAAAAAATAAAAAGGCCGGATACTTTTCTAACAGACCTCGTATATATATGTTCATACACACACAGTGGGGTAAAAAAGTATTTCGTCAGTCCGTGATTGTGCAAGTTCTCCTACTTCGAAAGATGACAGAGGTCTGTAATTTTCATCACAGGTACACTTCAACTATGAGAGACAAAATGAGAAAAAAAATCCAGAAAATCACACTGTAGGATTTTTAAAGAATTTATTTGTAAAGTATGGTGGAAAATAAGTATTTGGTCACCCACAAACAAGCAAGATTTCTGGCTCTCATAGACCTGTAACTTCTTCTTAAGAAGTTCTTCTGTCCTCCACCTGTTACCTGTGTTAATGGCACCTGTTTGAACTCATATTTGTATAAAAGACACCTATCCACAGCCTCAAACAAACAGTCAGACTCCAAACTCAACCATGGCCAAGACCAAAGAGCTGTCAAAGGATACCAGGAAGAAAATTGTAGATGTGCACCAGGCTGGGAAGAGTGAGTCTACAATAGTCAAGCAGGTTGGTGTGAATAAATCAACTGTGGGAGCAATTGTAAGAAAATGGAAGACATACAAGACCATTGATGATCTCCTTCGATCTCGGGCTCCACGCAAGATGTCATCCCGTGGGGTCAAAATGATCATGAGAACGGTGAACAAAAAGCCCAGAACTACACGGAGGGACCTGATGAAGGACCTGCAGAGAGCTGAGACCAAAGTAACAAAGGCTACACACTACGCACAGAGGGACTCAAATCCTGCAGTGCCAAGCGTGTCCCCCTGCTTAAGCCAGTACATGTCCAGGACCGTGTGAAGGTTGCCAGAGAGTATATGGATGATCCAGAAGAGGATTGGGAGAATATCATGTGGTCAGATGAAACCAAAATATAATTTTTTGGTAAAAACTCAACTAGTCATGTTTGGAGGAAGAAGAATGCTGAGTTGCATTCCAAGAACACCATATCTACTGTGAAGCATGGGGGTGGAAACATTATGCTTTGGGCCTGTTTTTCTGCAAAGGGGACAGGATGACTGATCCGTGTTAAGGGAAGAATGAACGGGGCCATGTATCATGAGATTTTAAGCCAAAACCTCCTTCCATCAGTGAGCACACAATCAATCAATCAATCAATTTTATTTATATAGCGCCAAATCACAACAAACAGTTGCCCCAAGGTGCTTTATATTGAAGGCAAGGCCATACAATAATTACATAAAAACCCCAATGGTCAAAACGACCCCCTGTGAGCAAGCACTTGGCGACAGTGGGAAGGAAAAACTCCCTTTTAACAGGAAGAAACCTCCACCAGAACCAGGCTCAGGGAGGGGCAGTCTTCTGCTGGGACTGGTTGGGGCTGAGGGAGAGAACCAGGAAAAAGACATGCTGTGGAGGGGAGCAGAGGTCAATCACTAATGATTAAATGCAGAGTGGTGCATACAGAGCAAAAAGAGAAAGAAACACTCAGTGCATCATGGGAACCCCCCAGCAGTCTAAGTCTATAGCAGCATAACTAAGGGATGGTTCAGGGTCACCTGATCCAGCCCTAACTATAAGCTTTAGCAAAAAGGAAAGTTTTAAGCCTAATCTTAAAAGTAGAGAGGGTGTCTGTCTGCCTGATCCGAATTGGGAGCTGGTTCCACAGGAGAGGAGCCTGAAAGCTGAAGGCTCTGCCTGCCATTCTACTCTTACAAACCCTAGGAACTACAAGTAAGCCTGCAGTCTGAGAGCGAAGCGCTCTATTGGGGTGATATGGTACTATGAGGTCCCTAAGATAAGATGGGACCTGATTATTCAAAACCTTATAAGTAAGAAGAACAATTTTAAATTCTATTCTAGAATTAGCAGGAAGCCAATGAAGAGAGGCCAATATGGGTGAGATATGCTCTCTCCTTCTAGTCCCCGTTAGCACTCTAGCTGCAGCATTTTGAATTAACTGAAGGCTTTTCAGGGAACTTTTAGGACAACCTGATAATAATGAATTACAATAGTACAGCCTAGAGGGAATAAATGCATGAATTAGTTTTTCAGCATCACTCTGAGACAAGACCTTTCTAATTTTAGAGATACTGCGTAAATGCAAAAAAGCAGTCCTACATATTTGTTTAATATGCGCTTTGAATGACATATCCTGATCAAAAATGACTCCAAGATTTCTCACCATGTTTCTAAGATTTGTGGGGCCAAGTACAATAACTTCAGTTTTATCTGAGTTTAAAAGCAGGAAATTAGAGGTCATCCATGTCTTTATGTCTGTAAGACAATCCTGCAGTTTAGCTAATTGGTGTGTGTCCTCTGGCTTCATGGATAGATAAAGCTGGGTATCATCTGCGTAACAATGAAAATTTAAGCAATACCGTCTAATAATACTGCCTAAGGGAAGCATGTATAAAGTGAATAAAATTGGTCCTAGCACAGAACCTTGTGGAACTCCATAATTAACCTTAGTCTGTGAAGAAGATTCCCCATTTACATGAACAAATTGTAATCTATTAGATAAATATGATTCAAACCACCGCAGCGCAGTGCCTTTAATACCTATGGCATGCTCTAATCTCTGTAATAAAATTTTATGGTCAACAGTATCAAAAGCAGCACTGAGGTCTAACAGAACAAGCACAGAGATGAGTCCACTGTCTGAGGCCATAAGAAGATCATTTGTAACCTTCACTAATGCTGTTTCTGTACTATGATGAATTCTAAACCCCGACTGAAACTCTTCAAATAGACCAAGAATTTTTGAGAGAAAAGGAAGGTTGGAGATTGGCCTATAATTAGCTAAGATAGCTGGGTCAAGTGATGGCTTTTTAAGTAATGGTTAATTAATTGAGAAACTTTACATTTCTCAAAACAGAGTCGCCAATAACCAGAGTTTGATCCTCGGCGGGTGTGTCGCCGAGTGGGGAAAAACGGTTAGAAATGTGAACGGGCTGGCGGTGTACACGGGGCTTCTGTTTAGGGCTACGCTTCCTCCTCACAGTCACCCAGTCGGCCTGCTTTCCCGGCTGCTCGGGATCTGCCAGAGGGAAACTAACGGCGGCTAAGCTACCTTGGTCCGCACCGACTACAGGGGCCTGGCTAGCTGTAGAATTTTCCACGGTGCCAATTCGCCCAGCCTGGCCTCCAAAGCTACGAATAAGCTACACTTATTACAAGTACCATTACTGCTAAAGGAGGCTGAGGAATAACTAAACATTTCACACCCAGAGCAGAAAAGTGCAGGAGAGACAGCAGAAGCCGCCATGCTAAACCGGTTAAGAGCTAGTAGCTGCGCTAAGCTAGCGGATTCCTAAAAACACACAAAGTGAATAATGTGTAAATAATTTAGAGGTGATTCAGCAGAGGGAGTGCTTTAGTTAAGGCACGTGAAGATTACACTGTGAAGCAAATCGTTATCTAGGTAACTAGATCAATCTAACTGTGCAGATTAAACAGCTAATAGATACAGCAAAACACCGCTGTGCTCCGGAACAGGAAGTGATACAATACCGCAATTACTGCCACCTTAAAAGCCTGTGGTACATAGCCAACTAATAAAGATAGATTGATCATATTTAAGATCGAAGCATTAAATAATGGTAGGGCTTCCTTGAGCAGCCTGGTAGGAATGGGGTCTAATAGACATGTTGATGGTTGGATGAAGTAACTAATGAAAATAACTCAGACAGAACAATCTGAGAGAAAGAGTCTAACCAAATACCGGCATCACTGAAAGCAGCCAAAGATAACGATATGTCTTTGGGATGGGTATGAGTAATTTTTTTCTCTAATAGTTAAAATTTTATTAGCAAAGAAAGTCATGAAGTCATTACTAGTTAAAGTTAAAGGAATACTCGGCTCAATAGAGCTCTGACTCTTTGTCAGCCTGGCTACAGTGCTGAAAAGAAACCTGGGGTTGTTCTTATTTTCTTCAATTAGTGATGAGTAGTAAGATGTCCTAGCTTTACGGAGGGCTTTTTTTTATAGAGCAACAGACTCTTTTTCCAGGCTAAGTGAAGATCTTCTAAATTAGTGAGATGCCATTTCCTCTCCAACTTATGGGTTATCTGCTTTAAGCTGCGAGTTTGTGAGTTATACCACGGAGTCAGGCACTTCTGATTTAAAGCTCTCTTTTTCAGAGGAGCTACAGCATCCAAAGTTGTCTTCAATGAGGATGTAAAACTATTGACGAGATACTCTATCTCACTTACAGAGTTTAGGTAGCTACTCTGCACTGTGTTGGTATATGGCATTAGAGAACATAAAGAAGGAATCATATCCATAAACCTAGTTACAGCGCTTTCTGAAAGACTTCTAGTGTAATGAAACTTATTCCCCACTGTTGGGTAGTCCATCAGAGTAAATGTAAATGTTATTAAGAAATTATCAGACAGAAGGGAGTTTTCAGTTTTACTGTTAAGTCTTCAATTTCCATACCATAAGTCAGAACAAGATCTAAGATATGATTAAAGCGGTGGGTGGACTCATTTACATTTTGAGCAAAGCCAATTGAGTCTAATAATAGATTAAATGCAGTGTTGAGGCTGTCATTCTCAGCATCTGTGTGGATGTTAAAATCGCCCACTATAATTATCTTATCTGAGCTAAGCACTAAGTCAGACAAAAGGTCTGAAAATTCACAGAGAAACTCACAGTAACGACCAGGAGGACGATAGATAACAACAAATAAAACTGTTTTTTGGGACTTCCAATTTGGATGGACAAGACTAAGAGTCAAGCTTTCAAATGAATTAAAGCTCTGTCTGGGTTTTTGATTAATTAATAAGCTGGAGTGGACGATTGCTGCTAATCCTCCGCCTCGGCCTGTGCTACGAGCATTCTGGCAGTTAGTGTGACTCAGGGGTGTTGACTCATTTAAACTAACATATTCATCCTGCTGTAACCAGGTTTCTGTTAGGCAGAATAAATCAATATGTTGATCAATTATTATATCATTTACTAACAGGGACTTAGAAGAGAGAGACCTAATGTTTAATAGACCACATTTAACTGTTTTAGTCTGTGGTGCAGTTGAAGGTGCTATATTATTTTTTCCTTTTGAATTTTTATGCTTAAATAGATTTTTGCTGGTTATTGGTGGTCTGGGAGCAGGCACCGTCTCTACGGGGATGGGGTAATGAGGGGATGGCAGGGGGAGAGAAGCTGCAGAGAGGTGTGTAAGACTACAACTCTGCTTCCTGGTCCCAACCCTGGACAGTCACAGTTTGGAGGATTTAAGAAAATTGGCCAGATTTCTAGAAATGAGAGCTGCTCCATCCAAAGTGGGATGGATGCCGTCTCTCCTAACAAGACCAGGTTTTCCCCAGAAGCTTTGCCAATTATCTATGAAGCCCACCTCATTTTTTGGGCCCACTCAGACAGCCAGCAATTCAAGGAGAACATGCGGCTAAACATGTCACTCCCGGTCCGATTGGGGAGGGGCCCAGAGAAAACTACAGAGTCCGACATTGTTTTTCCAAAGTTACACACCGATTCAATGTTAATTTTAGTGACCTCCGATTGGCGTAACTGGGTGTCATTACTGCCGACGTGAATTACAATCTTACCAAATTTACACTTAGCCTTAGCCAGCAGTTTCAAATTTCCTTCAATGTCACCTGCTCTGGCCCCCAGAAGACAAGTGACTATGGTTGCTGGTGTCGCTAACTTCACATTTCACAGCCAGCAGAAGGCAGAAAAGTGCTTCAAAAAAATTTTTTTTGGACATTTTTGTTACAAGCAGGCATCTATGCTAGATCAAGTCCTTATATAGTAAGGTTTCACATCAGGGGCAATGCCAAAAATACAAATCGTTTTTTTGGCCATTTTTGGGCCAAAACCCCTCATTTTTGGGTCAAAATTCAAAAATGGTCCAATCCTTTTGATATGCATATCAAATTACTCGTCTTGACGAGTAGAGTTCAAAAATATATAGTCTGACCTATTTCTGACCTTGCGTTATGTCACAATGACCGAAAATGTGGAAAGGTCAACGCACTTTTCGTGAAGGGTCAAATTCATAAAATCTGTTATGATGGTCCGATTTTGACAATTTTGGTGTCTAATTATATGTTTTCTTGCATGAGAAAACCAATAAGACAACTTTCATAGACCATTATACCAGTCTTAGCTATGAAAATACAATTTTGTCAGAAAATCCAAGTTCTGAAATGGGTATGCCCATAGACCCTAGAACTTTTTAGGGTCTATGATCATACATATTAACTGGCCTATTTTACCTCGAGAACCTTTATTGTACATCAAAAATACTTAATATTTATGTATATTTTGGTGAATATGAAGAAAACAAAATAAAGAAAATAAAGACATTTTAGAGTATAGGATAATGGTCAATTTATCAGAATCATATTTGGGCTAGGTTGCCTTCGTAATGGCAACTAAAATTACAAAATTCACAGGTTATTTAACATTGATTTTAATTACGAGAGGAAAAAGTGCAAGAAAAAGCAATTTAAAATGTAAAACATATTCCATGTGGCTTTCCATACAAGAAGCAGCATGATGCATGGGTGACAGGAGGGGTACAGGCTGGATGTAAACATTTGCATATGAAAAGAACTTTCTCCCATTGCTCAGAAGTTTGAGGAGATAAAAGTTAACCTTTTGTAGCTGTTGTTAGGTAAGTTTCACATATTTTGCTAATTTCCAGTAATATGTTGTTGCATATAGAAAAGTAAAGTGGAACTCAGTAGGAAAATGTAGGTTATGTGGTATTTCAAGTCAAGGTTGCTCCAAGCACATGGTCATCTGGATAGCTTCAAGGTATATAACTGACAAGTATCACATTCCATAAGTTTACTGACTTACTTTTGTGCAGTCTATTTATAACTACGGTAATAATTGCAAACATTATATACTACAGAAATCATATTTTAGTACTATATTACCTACATCAATCCACCACTAAAAATTAAAATGGGGTATGTTGAATGCAAGAAGGAATTTCTACCTCTCCCTCCCACTCTGGACAGTATCTTACGGAAAGCCATATCAGACATCAACAAAGCTATAACAATTATATGGATTTTCAGAAAGATATTTTGCCAAACACAGTTGATGTGTTTAATTGAAGTATACCCATCTTTATCCCTTACAGATATTCAAATGGCAGACATATCATTTTGAGGTGGAAACCAGGTCATGCTTATTTATCATTTTGCAACTATTTGTGGTGAGTAGGACTCATTTCAAGATCATGACTTATATTTAATGTCTTTACCTTGTTACCTCCATTTTGAGTTTGTTCTTTTACCAATTCATGCATGTTGTGGCCACACTGATTTATACAAAATGTTGAACCTATAATAATAAATGTTTTTTAAATTCCTTTCTGGATTTTAAGTAACAGAGCATTGAACATAATTATTTCTTACTTCTACCGTTTTCTGATATGTACCACCTTGCACACAATTAGCAGTATGCTAAGTTAAGCACCAAGTCCAAGCTTGCAAGAAATAAGCTACAGTAAAGTAAACTGGTAAGAGAATAGTTGAATGTAATATGGCAGTTAATGCAGAATGATGACAATGTAACATTGATTTTTAGTGAGCCTCCCAGGGGACATGGTGGAAAAAAAAAATTTAGGTGAGAAGAAAAAATAATAATTTTTGCAATATCTCGAGAAAGTTTTGCGATATCTTGAGAAACTTTTGCGTTATCTCGAGAAACTTTTGCGTTATCTCGAGAAAGTTTTGTGTTATCCTGAGAAAACACTGTACTTCCTGTATTTCTAGTGTTTCCGGGTCACTTTGCTGTAGTACTGCTGCAATCATGGAAGACACGCACGTACATGAGAGGTTCAGAGTTTTATTTTGAGATTGGCCTCAAATATAAAGACAAAGTCAGTGCTTAGCTGTAGACATGGTTTTCATATAAGTGAGAGACATCTGAAGAGGATTCGGCGCTCAAAGGGACTGTCGCGTCGTAAAGAGTATTCTGAACTAGTGGATCTGGTTGAGTTCGTTAGCAACCAATTGCAGTACTCTGGGCAGCTTCATGGCTACCGCTGGATGTACACCAAATGCAGAGAAAGTGGACTATGCGTGAGAAAAGGAGGATGTACGACTTGTGTTAAAAGGAGCTAGATCCCAGAGGTGTGGAATTGAGGCAGGCCAGACGTCTCAGACGACGAAACTACTTCTCAAAAGGGCCCAATTTCATCTGGCACTTGGACTCTTATGATAAACTGAAGCTGTATGGCATATGTGTGAATGGATGTATTGACGGTTATTCACGAAAAATAGTTTGGCTTAATGCCTACAGAACAAGCAACGATCCGAAGTTGACTGGAGGTTATTACTTAGTGGCCGTAAAACGTTTAGGGGGCTGTCCCAGAGTTGTGAGAGGTGATCTTGGAACTGAAAATGGCCATGTCACAGGTTTGCAGCATTTTCTCGTGCCCACACAAGACACTCTGGAAAGCTACTTGGAGGGAGCAAGCACCGCCAACCAGAGGATCGAATATTGGTGGGGATTTCTTCGCAAGCAGTGTGTGGAGTTTTGGTTGTGCTTGTTTCGAGACTTGAGAGACAACGGGTTCTTTGATTGCGGGTTTCTTGACAAAAACCTTCTCCAGTTTTCTTGCGGCGGCACAGGAAAAACACCTCCGTGTTGATAACCATTTGTAAAATCCAGGCGGCTTTTGATGGCTTTCAGTGGAGTGAGTATATGAGAAATTGTTTAACAGCTGGACATGTTCCAACTTGTCCTTAAGGCTTTCAACAGAGGTGTTTTTCCTGTGGCGGAGCGTCGCGGCGGCTGCGTCCCGACGCGCGGACCCGTCCGCACGTCTTTCATTAAAAAAAATCTCCTTTAACAGTGGAATATCCGGATAAAATGCTGAAACCGACTTCTTCTGAAACTTCTCTGTTCTCTCACGACGTCCTGGATCAATAGAGCCTGAAATGTGGAGGTTTTCAGCTTGAACAGGCTGATGACGCCGCCTGAGAGCGCTGCGCGACGTCTCGCACCGTGAAAAGTCCTTAAAGCGACAGTCTCACCTCAAAATCTCTCATCAGCCGTTAAAATTTTCACTGAAAACCAGCTTAATTTTTCGAACCGTGTCCACTTCGATGTGTCTCACAGGTTTAGAAAAAATTTTGGTCAAACAACGCGCCAGTCTCTCAGCAACTTCTCAGACAAAGGAATTCCGACGAGGGGCTGGACGACTCCTCCCACAAGGAGTGCTCACAGGCGAATGACGTCACCGACAGGCGTGGAAAAACTCACGCATGCGCACGAGGGTTCAAGCATGTCTGACGTAAAAACATATGAATGAAATCCATAGTTTTTGAAAAAAATAAAAAGGACCGTTACTTTATTGACAGCCTTCGTATATGGACTGTGCAACATTTTAATGACAGAGTCCCATCTCAATCTACCAACTGATCCATTTCAAGCTGTGAACTTATACATGCACCTAAGAGAATCTGTGAGAGCATCTCTGTAAAGTCAAGTTATTAAAATTAGTACAGAGGGTTTAATTGTGAATGCAGTTCATGTTATGTAATCCATTGACTGACTAGCTACTGTCTAGCTTTGTAGTAACAAGTGATGGCTTCTGTTTAGAATTGGGATACAACTATTTTGTCAGTCAGTATTATTGCAGGCTACATGTAGTAACAAACAGGGCAATATGCCATAGGAAGAAAAAATAACAACATGTGAACAGTGTGGATTTTTTTTTTTTAATTAACACAAACCGCAGCAGAATTTGTAAATAAATCCAACAAATTAGTAAAAAAAAAAAAAAAAAAAAACCCCACAGGTATCAGATTTTGTGACAGATGTTTCAAACCGTGAACCATCTAAAAACATATTTGGCTTTCAAAGCACCACCTTAAACTAGCCCAGGATTGACCAGGTCAAAACCAAGATGTAACCAGAACCTGCCCAGAAAGCAGGAATAAAACAGTAATATAACTTGACATTAATCTAAACCAGAAGAGCAGCTAAAGATTTCAGAGTACCAACATAGGCCCAAACAATTGTTCCTATAACCATAGTTTGAGAACCGCTGCCTCAGCCTTGGATCTAATGAGTCTTTTTCATGGGACATCGAACAGTGCGAAAAGTGTCAACCGTGTGAACTACAACACAGACAAAAGGAAGTCTTGACTTCTTACATCAAGGTTGAATGCAACAGAACAAAGAATAAATATAACAGTAAAATAACACTGATGCCACACACACAATATAGATCCATAAGGCTTTAGAGTTTATAGGACGTCCATTTCAAAGTAGTCACTTGACAGAATGTTATCAAACTCAATGTGAAACTCAGGGTATGAGCTGTATGTACAGGGCACTTCCAGAGTAGCTCCACATGTGTAACCAATAGGCCTCCTGTTTAGCCCAGTCTCAACATTAAAACACACCATTATTTTGCTGACACAAATGACAGAAGCACCAGTGCAGAATCTGAGGATTTGGCCTGCTTTAGATTGGTCTGCATTTTTAATATAACGCTGCAGATAATTAAATGTTGTCTGCTCTCATTGGGACAGCATTACATTTGTGGTTTCTAACAGTTGTGCCACTCGTTTGCCTGTTGGCTGTTTAGAGTCATACAGGCAGAGCACACTAGTTTTGTCTGACAGTTTTTGCTGTACCTGTGCCATGGGTATGGCAAAACAGTCAATAACGTATTTAGGTTCCTGTAAGATTGCTTTATGTGCCATTGTTTCAATAGCTGCCTTAAAGTTGTTCTTTGGAGGGAGGGAATGAGACCCCATTCTAGTGAACAAATCCATCAGATCATCTTCATTACTGTCATCCATTGTACCCTGAAGGGCACTTTCCACAGCTGATCTTTCAACTAAAGGGAGATAGTTAAGGAATGAGGATATTAAAATGTCTTCATCAACATAGTCAATGCCATGAATGCAGGCTAAAATGAAAGCCTTGCAGAGCCTCACAGGTAGCACACCATGGTCAAGTAGTCCTTTCACCCAGATCCTACTCACAGCCTGCCACTCACTATCCCAGAAATCTGGCCTCAATCTGGGGACCCGTTCATCTTCCCCTTCACAGTAGTCTAGAAAATGTTCCCAGAAAGCTGTGTAAATTTCTCTAGAGACTCCATCATCATCAACAGCTTTTTCATTTACAATGACCATTTTAAGATTGATATTCATTATCTTGCTATCCATAAAGACAGACAAAAGATCATCAACAACCTTGATTCTGCGAACTGATATACATTGTGAGTTCCCTGAATTTTCCAAATTGTCAGCTGTAGATGATGGGGAGAGCTGGCTGCTTGAATCTAAAGGCAAATCAGGTGGTCCGGGAAGTTGTCCATTGTCCTAAAATACAAAGAAAATTCTTATAAACAAAATATTCATCATAACAATCCCACATGATTAGCCAAAAGTAATGTCAACAAATGCAGGTTCTGTTTTGTAACAGAATACAAAGAAATAAATTATTTATTTTTAAACATAGATCCTTAATACAGTCGGTATGTTGTCTATTCTGGCCTCTAGTTAGTGAACCTAGTATCTTCATCTGGTTTAGATTCATAAATCTGATCTCAGCATGAAAGAATCTGTCTGGGATTAACATGAGAGTCAAAAATATGTGAACAGCGTAAAACCACTGATGAAATTCTGGGATAAACTCACTTAATTGCTTAATGAATAATACTATAATCAGGTTGTGAGCTTGATCATCAGACTGGCAGTTATAAGTAAAGTTCACATGTCTTCCTTGTGTTACAGTGGGACAGTGTAATTGCCAATAGTCACTATAATTGCCTATAGTCACTGGATGTTAGTGATCTGTCCTTGGCCAATGTCCATGTTGTATGATGTAAGATGGTTAATAGGGTAGGCTTTAGTAAGGAGATAAATGTATATTTAAAAGCATGTGTGTAGGGCTGAAACGATTAGTCGAGTAACTCGAATAATTCGATTACAAAAAATGTTCGAGGCAAATTCTGTGCCTCGAAGCTTCGTTTAACGTTGTAGTACATATGCCAGGCCTGTGTGTGGCGCTGCAATGTCCACAGGAAAAAAACAGAATTAGACTAGAGCATAACAGCTAATGAAATTAGCAATGATAGCTACCGCTTTCTAGCGTGACACAGAGTAAAATAAAGCCTTTCAAGAGATAGATGGTCCACGTGGATCATCTGAAATAGACTTACTGTGCATTTAAAGCGAAGCAGTGTGTTTGTGTAGTTTTAAAAAAACACATGGTCTGCTCTGCGTGGGGAGGGACGGTGGCTGGCTGCTCTCTGCCCGGTGTGAGGGGCTCTCAGACCGGGCGAGTCACAGCTCTGTCCCCGGCTACATTGACAAACAGCAGAAGTCCACTCTTTCTTCTGTTTCCCTCAGACTCACACTGTTTGACAACACACAACACTTCATAAACACGGTGAATTAAATAAAATAATAATAATAATAAAATAACTGACTGCGAGGCTGCATGTTCAACCTCCAGCTGAAATGCATTTGCTGAATTGCAGAGAGGGGGGGGAATCACACAGGGACCCAGTGGCCAAAAATGGCAAACATTTGCTCAAAATCAAAACTTAAAATCAAAATGGCCGACTTCCTGTCGATATTTTACCATGACAGTAAGAGACTTTTTCGTGCGTCCTGGCATGGTAAATATGTGTACCAAATTTCGTGAGGCTATGATGAAAAAAGCCCAATGCAGAGTGAGAATAATAATAATAATAATAATAATAAAAAAAATAATAATAATAATAAACAGCGCAATTACAATAGGGTCCTCGTAGGACGTTGCCTACTCGGGCCCTAATAAATAATAATAATAATAATAATAATAATAATAACTAGGACTGCAAGCAGTCATATACGGGCCCTTGTTCCGCGCAACCACCTACCCAGGCCACTGGGTGCCCTTGTGACCACATGTGGGCATGTGCATGCAGGGGCAACCACTCATCAGACAGTTAAAATTTTAAACAAATCACACAATGCTTCAAGGAGTTATGACATGTTGATTGTTCATCCACTAGGGGGCCCTCAGTGTACAAACAGAGGGGCTGGGTGTGTTCAGGGGCCAACTGTCATCATACATGTGAAGTTTCAAGTCAATCAAGCATAGCATGAAGGAGTTATGTTTTGATGTTCCATGGCGAAGGGTCAAAATGGCGGCACCATAGCGGCCACATCCTTCAACAGAGAGAAAAGCTTTCGATAACTTTTGGTCAGTATCATCTCTGGATGCTGTCAAAGAAATCTGAAGTGCATTGGACAAAATCCCTAGGAGGAGTTTTTTCAAATACAACATGTAGAAATCAGGCCAAAAAGAGAAGAAAATTCAAAATGGCCGACTTCCTATTTGGAGTAGACTCATGGTGCAAGACACGTTTTTGTACGTCTATGCAAGTCACACATGTGTACCAATTTTCATCTCCCTACTCCAAAAAAACCCCTATGGGGAGGGGTTTTGGAAAGTTTCAAGGGGGCGCTATTGAGGCACTTTGCTCCGCCCATGGGCGATGCCCCTATGAATTGTAAGAGGTTGTCGTGCTTGACCTGTGTTTCAATTTTCATAATGATATGACAAAATTAAAGCCGTCAAAAGGAAGAACGTAATTTCATGGCGATTGGGCAATATTCGGCACGCCGCCACATGGATGCCGTTACTCATAACTTCACGGCGATCATCGTCTACGTTCACCAAGTTGTTCTGCATGTTTTAGAAGTGGAAGGAAGTTGATGGGGTTAAATATGTGACTTCAGTACCTGTTTAAGTATAATGTTCATATGGCGAAGGGTCAAAATGGCGGCACCATAGCGGCCACACCCTTCGACATACAGAAAAGCTTTCGATAACTTTTGGTCAGTATCATGTCTGGGTGATCTGGAAGAAATTTGAAGTGCATTGGACAAAATCCCTAGGAGGAGTTCGTTCAAATACAACATGTGGAAATCACGCCAAAATGAGAACAAAATTCAAAATGGCTGACTTCCTGTTTGGAGTAGACCCATGGTGCAAGAGACTTTTTGGTACGTCTATGCAAGTCACACGTGTACCAATTTTCATCTCCCTACTCCAAAAAAACCCCTATGGGGAGGGGGTTTTGAAAGTTTCAAGGGGGCGCTATTGAGGCATTTTGCCCCGCCCATGGGCGACGCCCCTATGAATTATAAGAGGTTGTCGTGCTCGACCTGTGTATCAATTTTCATGATGATGTGACAAAATTAAAGCCGTCAAAAGGAAGAACGTAATTTCATGGCGAATGGGCAATATTCGGTACGCCGCCACACGGACGCCGTTACTCGTAAAGTAAAAATAGGACATTTCCCGCCACCACCGGGGGGTGCTATGGCGCAGGTGGGAACTTAAGATATGTAGACGTTCAGAGCGGAGCCCTCATCATGTCCAGCAAGTTTGAAGGATCTACGATGAAGTATGTGGGCGTGACAGCCGTTCGAAGTGAAATGGCGTGCTCCGAAAAGCTCGCCAAAGTTTGACGACCCCTAGCAGCCACGCCTTTTGACTTAATTAGAATCTTTTGATAACTTTTGATCACCATTGTGTTGTGATGATTTTGACCAAATTTGAAGTCGATCGGATGAAATCCCTAGGACGAGTTTGTTCAAATGTAAGTAGTGGAAACGGCCAAAAATGGCAAAAATTTGCTCAAAATTGAAACTTAAAATCAAAATGGCCGACTACCTGTCGCTATTTCACCATGACAGTAAGAGACTTTTTCGTGCGTCCTGGCATGGTAAATATGTGTACCGAATTTCGTGAGGCTATGACGAAAAAAGCCCAATGTGGAGGGGTTTTTGAAAATTTCTAGGGGGCGCTATTTCGCGATTTTTCTGCGACCATGTGCGAGGCCCCCAAAATATCGAATTTCGGATCCGGCCGGACGACTTTGGAAAGTTTGATGAGTTTTTGAGCATGGGAAGAGGCTGAAATTTCAATTTCAAGAGTGAGAATAATAATAATAATAACAACTAGGACTGCAAGCAGTCATATACGGGCCCTCGTTCCGCGCAACCGCCTACCCAGGCCACTGGGTGCCCTTGTGACCACATGTGGGCATGTGCATGCAGGGGCAACCACTCATCACACAGTTAAAATTTTAAACAAATCACACAATGCATCAAGGAGTAATGACATGTTGATTGTTCATCCACTAGGGGGCGCTCAGTGTACAAACAGAGGGGCTGGGTGTGTTCAGGGGTCAACCGTCATCACACATGTGAAGTTTCAAGTCAATCAGGCAAAGCATGAAGGAGTTGCCCCTCCCTGAGCCTGGTTCTGCTGGAGGTTTCTTCCTGTTAAAAGGGAGTTTTTCCTTCCCACTGTAGCCAAGTGCTTGCTCACAGGGGGTCGTTTTGACCGTTGGGGTTTTACATAATTATTGTATGGCCTTGCCTTACAATATAAAGCGCCTTGGGGCAACTGTTTGTTGTGATTTGGCGCTATATAAAAAAAAATTGATTGATTGATTGACTTGATGTTCCATGGCAAAGGGTCAAAATGGCGGCACCATAGCAGCCACACCCTTCAACATAGAGAAAAGCTTTCGATAACTTTTGGTCAGTATCATCTTCGGATGCTGTCAAAGAAATTTGAAGTGCATTGGCGAAAATCCCTAGGAGGAGTTCATTCAAATACAACATGTGGAAATCACGCCAAAATGAGAAGAAAATTCAAAATGGTCGACTTCCTGTTTGGAGTAGACCCATGGTGCAAGAGACTTTTTTGTACGTCTATGCAAGTCACACATGTGTACCAATTTTCATCTCCCGACTCCAAAAAAACCCCTATGGGGAGGGTTTTTTGAAAGTTTCAAGGGGGTGCTATTGAGGCATTTTGCCCCGATGGGGGACGCCCCTATGAATTGTAAGAGGTTGTCGTGCTCGACCTGTGTATCAATTTTCATGATGATGTGACAAAATTAAAGCTGTCAAAAGGAAGAACGTAATTTCATGGCGAATGGGCAATATTCGGCACGCCGCCACACGGACGCCATTACTCGTAATTTCACGGCGATCATCGCCTACGTTCACCAATTTATTGTGGATGTTTTAGAAGTGGAATGAAGTTGATTGGGTTAAGTATGTGACATAAGGACCTCTTAAAGTAAAAATAGGACATTTCCCGCCACCACCGGGGGACGCTATGGCGCAGATGGGAACTTAAGATATGTAGACATTCAGGGCGGCGCCCTCATCATGTTCAGCAAGTTTGAAGGATCTATGATGAAGTATGTGGGCGTGACAGCCGTTCGAAGTGAAATGGCTTGCTCCGAAAAGCTCGCCAAAGTTTGACGACCCCTAGCAGCCACGCCTTTTGACTTAATTAGAATCTTTTGATAACTTTTGATCACCATTGTGTTGTGATGATTTTGACCAAATTTGAAGACAATCGGATGAAATCCCTAGGACGAGTTCGTTCAAATGTAAGTAGTGGAAATGGTCAAAAATGGCAAAAATTTGCTCAAAATCGAAACTTAAAATCAAAATGGCCAACTTCCTGTCAATATTTCACCATGACAGTAAGAGACTTTTTTGTGCGTCCTGGCATGGTAAATGTGTGTACCGAATTTCGTGAGGCTACGACAAAAAAAGCTCAATGCGGAGGGGTTTTTGAAAATTTCTAGGGGGCGCTATTTCACGATTTTTCTGCGACCATGTGCGAGGCCCCCAAAATATCGAATTTCGGATCCGGCCGGACGACTTTGGAAAGTTTGGTGAGTTTTTGAGCATGGGAAGAGGCCGAAATTTCCATTTCAAGAGTGAGAATAATAATAAATAATAATAATAATAAATAATAATAATAATAATAATAATAATAAACAGCGCAATTACAATAGGGTCCTCGTAGGACGTTGCCTACTCGGGCGCTAATAATAAATAATAATAATAATAATAAACAGCGCAATTACAATAGGGTCCTCGTATCGGGCCCTAATAATAATAAATAATAATAATAAACAACGCAATTACAATAGGGTCCTCGTAGGACGTTGCCTACTTGGGCCCTAATAATAATAATAATAATAATAATAAACAATGCAATTACAATAGGGTCCTCGTAGGATGTTACCTACTCGGGCCCTAAAAATGGTTACATTTTATAAGTTGAAGAAAACAAAACAGAAAGCCACATCCCATCGCCATTTCAACAAAATGCCAACACTTTGGCACAGTGACATTGTGTCATTGCTTAGGGAGAGCCCTGGATAGGGCCGGTTTTGCCTATAGGCGAAGTAGGCGATCGCCTAGGGCGCAGAGCTGGTAGGGGCGCAAACTTGTGAAAAAAAAAATCCTAATTTGAAAATAACATAAAATTAGCCCCTATAAAAATAAGGGAAAAGTTGTAAATATCTTGGTAAATGTTATATAACACATACATTTTAGGGCTGCAGCTATCGATTATTTTAGTAATCGAGTATTCTATTGATTATTCTGCCGATTAATCGAGTAATAGAATAAAAAGTACATTTGCGTTTTTAAACATCAATAGTCCAGGGCTCTCCCTAAGCAATGGCACAATGTCACTGCGCCAAAGTGTTGAAATTTTGCTGAAATGGCGATGGGATGTGGCTTTCTGTTTTGTTTTCTCCAACTTGTAAAATGTTACCATTTTTAAGTTTTGTTTTTTTTTATTTTTTATAAAGGTTGATGGACTGGGTCCCTGTGTGATTTTTTTTTTATTTTTTTTTATCCCTCTTTCTCTGCAATTCAGCAGATGCATTTCAGCTGGAGGTTGAACATGCAAGCCTGACAGTTTTTTAAGTTATTATTTTATTTAAGTTACTGTGTTTGTGAAGTGTTGTGTGTTGCTCAAAAAAGCAAAAATTAAAAAGTCAAACACTCAGTGTGAGTCTGAGCAAAACACAGAAGAAAGAGTGGACTTCTGCTGTTTGTCAATGTAGCCGGGGACAGAGCTGTGACTCGCCCGGTCTGAGAGCCTCTCACACTATGCTGAGAGAGACAGCAGCCGGCCACCGGGTCAATAGTCCCTCCCCACGTAGAGCAAACTGTGCTTTTTTAAAAATAGACAAACACACTGCTTCGCTTTAAAGTAGACCTGCATTTTTTTCAATGCAGGTCTCCTTTAAATGCACAGTAAGTCTATTTCAGATGATCAGCGTGGACCATCTTTCTCTTAAAAGGCTTTATTTTACTCTGTCATGTTGGAAAGTGGTAGCTACCATTGCTAATTTGATTAGCTGTTATGCTCCAGTCTTCTTCTGTTTTTTTTTTCCTGTGGACGTTGCAGCGCCACACACAGGTCTGGCATATGTACTACAACGTTAAATGAAGCTTTGAGGCACAGAATTTGCCTTGAACATTTTTTGTAATTGAATTATTCGAGTTACTCGACTAATTGTTTCAGCCCTAATACATATACTTCATTTGTTGTCTTAATATGATATGCATTGATAATAATATTGATATTTAATTGTGCTGACTTTTAGGTAGCAATGGAAGGTAAACCTGGAAAATGGCCTTCAGGTGCTATGTACAGAAAAAAAACAGGCAGAAAGAGCTAAAGAATTAGCTAAACAAGAGGGCTCCTTACATAGATATCTTGCGAAACCAGTTGCCTCTGCCAATCCAGCCTCTGTCACTTCAGCAGTAGACAGCACAGTTTGAGGTGGTAGAGACCACAAGAAGAAGGAAAAAGAAGCGCCAGTTTGATTACGAAGCTGAAGATGAAATCATTGAAGACCCAACATTTAAATTCAAGATTGAATTCTACTATGCTGTGCTGGACACAGCAATTACCTCTATTGAAGAGAGGTTTAAGCAGATGGAAGTCCACACAGCTCTGTTTGGGTTCCTATATGAGATAGGTGATCTTGTAAGCATGCCAGTCAAAAAGATCCTAGAGTCCTGCAAGGCACTTGAAAGGGCTCTGAGTGATGATAACAACAAGTCCAGAGACATAGATGCAGAAGAACTGTGTGGAGAATTGCAAGCAATCACAAGAAGACTGCCAAGGTCACACATGAGCCCCCAGGAAGTGTTGGGTTTCATGATGCAAAACAAGCTACTGGACACACTTCCTAATGTGGCAGTAGCACTGCGAATCTTACTGACCCTGCAAGTGTCAGTAGCAACAGGAGAGCGTAGCTTTTCAAAGCTTAAACTAATTAAAAACTCCGCTCAACCATGAGCCAGGAAAGATTAGTTGGATTAGCCACTATATCTATTGAGCATGTTCTAGCATCTGAGCTAGACACCAAACAACTTGTAGCAAAATTTGCTAAGCTCAAGGCCGGAAAAGTTCATTTTTAAGGCTGATAACATGAACCATTACTATTGACTAAGATAACTGTGAGCATAGACACTTTTCTGTGACTCTTTGAGCTAGTGTGCAAAGCTTTACTAACAGTTAATTAGAAATATTAACCTTCTTGATGTTCTTGTCAAATAATTCTTACAGAAATTTATTACATATTTTGAGTGCAATTCACTAGAAATTCATTCTCATAAGGCACTATTACATAATAATATGACAATGTTTAAAAGGCATATAAAAGATTGAATCTAGTAACATGTATTTGCATTTATATGTATGTTGTATTCAGTTATAAAAATCACTAACTTTTGATGATATAGGCCTACAGTATACATGTACATGACTGCCATAGTGTTGCAGCCCTTCAGGCCTTGTCATCCGCGCCAGAAGGGGGCGCAATAATGTTCTTTGCCTAGGGCACATAATAGGCTATAACCAGCCCTGGCCCTGGACTGTCGATGTTGTTTAAAAACGCAAAAGTACTTTTTATCCGATTACTCGATTAATCGGCAGAATAATCGATAGAATACTTGATTACTAAAATAATTGATAGCTGCAGCCCTACATGTGTGCAAACCTATCTCAAACATTTGCAAAGTACTGAAAGTGACATCTGGTATTTGCTGTGTGTAGAATCATGCTGTGATGATGCATGCAGTTTACCTGTACATTTTGGACTGATTCCTCTGCGGACTGCTTCTGTACAGTATACAGGTCATCAGACAGCTGGAAATGTAAGCCTTTCAGCAGTAATTCACTGTGCTGGGAACTCTGAGGGATTGACAAAGTGTTAATTAATTCACTTATTACATACAATTATACTCGTAATTCTGAAAAAGTATTCTACAAATTTCAACAGAATGTATTTTTTAATGTTTCCTACTGGAAAGTAATCAATAATAATGAAATCACGTTTTTCTAGGCTCCATTTTATTTTTATAACACTATTAATATTTTTGCCTCTTGCCTTATGATCTTACTTTTTTTTTTTTTTTTACATTACGTTACCTGTGTTCATACTCTTGGTCACAATTCAGTGTGATCACAACTACGTTGTCATCACTTTCTCTGCTGGTGTGATCTTCTGGGTCCCATTCCACAGTTTCATCCATTCCTAGAACCTCAAAACCTTCAGAACACCCTTCGTTAGGTTGTAATTGTTTGGAACCTTTGGGATAGATGGTCAAATCACTATTTTAGAAAAAAATGACAGATAACTAAGTATTCAGAACGTTCATCATAAGCACTTAATTTTCCTGCTGTGACTGGTGTGTGTTGGGGTTGAACAAAGATTATGTAATCTCTCTGGACTTTGAGAAGCCACAGTCTCAGATGTTCTATGTTTTCTTGAAATTGGATGTAGTACTGGAAAATCCACAGCCTATAGCAAAAAAACAAAAAAGCCCTTAAATATTATAGCATAGTATAATGTTTTATTAGTTGCTAGTAAATAGTCACTGTTTTTGACATACACCTACAGGTAGACCTTCTAAAGTTTAAACAGATTTCAATATGATAATTTTATTTTTCAAATCCACCTGTTCCTCATTGTCACTATCAGATGACGATCTCAGTTCCAGCACATCTCCAGTGGGATCACTGACATCATGTACAGCGGCCTGCAGATCTTCTTCCTCACTGAAAACCTCAGAAGAAAAACCTCCATCTTCATCCACTTCTGCTTCTTTTGAGCAAAGATAAAATCTAAGCAGCCTCAGTTTGATTTGTTCATAGATTGCCAACAGTGTCCTCCATAGGTATCTGGTTTCTTTTAAAATCACAGATAGTGAAAGTAAAGTCCTCAACAGGTCCTTTCGTTGAATTCCCGTTTGGAAAAAATAGTCCTTTTGCCATTTCCAAAATCTGGGCAACAGTTGTTTTTTCCACTGTTGTATGTCTCGTACCACCACCATTTCTGGTCCTCACTTGATGATATTGGTTACTGCTAAAATGAAGCCACCCAACTTCAATCTTCCTGGTAGTCTTCTCAGCTGAGGTATTCCCGGATCGTGTCATGTCCTTTTTAGTTTGTGGTGCATTTAGTGTGTCAGTGAGTGCTCTTTTTGTTTTTGATTTCATTTTCCGTGTTCCAGTTTTTTCTTTCAGTCTCTGAAGTAGAATGTCTTTGTCAGTGTTGGTGCTGCTATTTCTTTGGCGGCAAAAGGAAAGGGTGGCAACTCTATCACCATATGAGGGGAGATATTTAGCCATTTGCTCATCCGTCATGATGGTCAGCACTGCCTTATCAATCTGCAAAATACACAAGAAACACATACACATAGGCTTGTTAGAACAAAAGAAAATAAGATATATACCTCAATAAAAGATAAGTAGACTGTTCTATGCCACACTGATCCTAGAACACAATAATCAGAGTTCATACAGAGGAGGTTTTCAGCTAGTTATGTAATAAAGTACCAAAATATATATTTATCTATGGATAGTGTAGTGAGTGTAACTGTAAATTGAAGCCTTCTCTTTTTAGTGGGCATACATCTTTGTGCCTGTTTTGCTAGGGCAGCATGTATCTTTAAGAAGGTGGAACAAACAGAATTGTAATTTTCTGTAAGTCATAGCTACCAGCGATCAAATGAACGTTCTTTACCATTCATTTTAATAAGGGAGTAAACTAAAAACATTAAATACAACGTTCTGGAACAGCAAAAATATATATATATTTGTTCTCAATACATTTGTGAAATAATCCACTGAATTGTTAGCTTCAAGATCTGCCAGTCTGTCACACTTTCTAAAGTTGAGAAAGTAGGATTTGTGTAGAGTGGTGGGTTAAAGCTGAGCAGACACCGACAAACTATTTGTGGTTGTCAACATTTCTATAAGTGCTTGTCCAGTAAAACCTAAAAATAAAGAAAGCAATTTTATTTAGCTTTTAGCACATTGCGGCTGTGGCTGCTCTTGAGACCCTAGTAGCGCAGCAGCCATAACCGCTGAACGAAAATGTGCACCATATGTCTAGTACCAGCTTTTTGTTGTGTTTACTATAAAGCGAATAAAAGGTCTGATTTGTTGTTAATCTATGTCTCCCATGTCTATGATGGTCTACCATCGATCTCCTCTGTAGTCGAGTGCCTAAAGTCCGTTAGAAATAGTACTGTTTGTAGCTAGTTAGTGGTAGTAATGTAACATTCATTTTAAAGTTATGTAATTTAAAATATACACAATAAGATAGTATCTCATTTGCCTTGAGGCTACAACGTTAGCGCTAGTTTTCACCTACACGCTCTTTCATTGTCCGCTAATGTTAAACTAGATTGCCATTAATGAGCAAATTTAAAATGTGCCATAATCACGTGAACATTTGTCACCTTGTCCCTTTGCATACGGATGATATCCTCTTTAGGGATCTGTCGTGACTCTAGAAACTGCAGGACATCCTCCTCCATGGCTGCTCCTGTCAACTGACCCGGAAACACTATAAAAACAGGAAGCACTTTGTTTTCTCAGGATAACGCAAAACTTTCTCAAGATATCACAAAAATTATTATTTTTTTTTTCCCTCACCTAATTTTTTTCCCCACCATGTCCCCTGGGAGGCTCACTAGATTTTACATATTTTTAAAGTCAACTGGGAAAACTAAATTGTGATGTTTTATATGATGATTTAATCAAAGTGTGCCACCCATGCGTAGTGTAACAGGAATTTAATTTTTTGTGATTTTAATTTTGTTTAATCAGCCTACTTGAATCGGATCATCATAACAGATTTTATGAATTTGACCCTTCACAAAAAGTGCGTTGACCTTTCCACATTTTCGGTCATTGTGACATAATGCAAGGTCAAAAATAGGTCAAACTATATATTTTTGAACTCTACTCGTCAAGACGAGTAATTTGATATGCATATCAAAAGAATTGGACACTTTTTAATTTTGAGACAAAAATGGGGGTTTTTGGCCCAAAAATGGCCAAAAAATTATTTTTATTTTTGGCATCGCCCCTGATGTGAAACCTTACTATATAAGGACTTGATCTAGCATAGATGCCTGCTTGTAACAAAAAATGCCAAAAAAAATTTTTTTGGAAGCACTTTTCTGCCTTCTGGAGAGCATTGAAGATGCAACATGGCTAGGTCTTCCAGCATGACAATGATCCCAAACACACCGCTCAGGTAATGAAGGAGTGGCTCTATAAAAGGCATTTCAAGGTCCTGGAGTGGCCAAGCCAGTCTCCAGACGACAACCCCATAGAAAATTTGTTGAGGGAGTTGAAAGTCCGTGTTGCCCAGCGACAGCCCCAAAACATCACTACTCTAGAGGAGATCTGCATGGAGGAATGGGCCAAAATACCAGCTACAGTGTGTGCAAACCTGCTGAAGACTTATAGGAAACGTTTGACCTCTGTCATTGCCAACAAAGATTATGTTACAAAGTATTGAGCTGAACTTTTGTTATTGACCAAAAAGTTATTTTCCACCATAATTTACAAATAAATTCTTTAAAAATCCTACAATGTGATTTCCTGGATTTTTTTTTCTCATTTTGTCTCTCACAGTTGAAGTGTATGTTGAAAATTACAGACCCCTCTCATCTTTCTAAGTAGGAGAACTTGCACAATCAGGGACTGACTAAATACTTTTTTTTTTAACCCCACTGTATAATATATATATATATATATATATATATATATATATATATATATATATATATATATATATATATATATATATATATATATATATATATATATAGACAGTTCTCAAAAACTGAGTGACTGTGCAAGAAGAAGAAGAGTGAGGAAAGCCACCAAGACACCCAGAAAACCCAGAAGAAGCTATAGGCTTCTGTGGCTGTGATTGGAGAAATTGTGCATAGGGCATATTTTGCATTTTGTATCCCCAGTTATCCAGCTTCATGATGAAGTGGAATAGAGGAGGATTTTCTGAAAAAGAAGACCTGAAAGTTTAGCTACAAAAACTCCCAGAAGGTACATCTGAGATGCAAGCCTGGATTTGATCTGTTTTGGTGAAAAAATATTCTTCTCCGCTTGACTCCATTATGTAAAGTAGAGCTTTATATACTCAACAAAAATATAAACGCAACACTTTTGGTTTGCTCCCATTTGTATGAGACAAACTCAAGATCTAAAACTTTTTCCACATACACAATATCACCATTTCCCTCAAATATTGTTCACAAACCAGTCTAAATCTGTGATAGTGAGCACTTCTCCTTTGCTGAGATAATCCATCCCACCTCACAGGTGTGCCATATCAAGATGCTGATTAGACACCATGATTAGTGCACAGGTGTGCCTTAGACTGCCCACAATAAAAGGCCACTCTGAAAGGTGCAGTTTTGTTTTATTGGGGGGGGATACCAGTCAGTATCTGGTGTGACCACCATTTGCCTCATGCAGTGCAACACATCTCCTTCGCATCATCCGTGAAGAGAACACCTCTCCAACGTGCCAAACGCCAGCGAATGTGAGCATTTGCCCACTCAAGTCGGTTACGACGACGAACTGGAGTCAGGTCGAGACCCCGATGAGGACGACGAGCATGCAGATGAGCTTCCCTGAGACGGTTTCTGACAGTTTGTGCAGACATTCTTTGGTTATGCAAACCGATTGTTTCAGCAGCTGTCCGAGTGGCTGGTCTCAGACGATCTTGGAGGTGAACATGTTGGATGTGGAGGTCCTGGGCTGGTGTGGTTACACGTGGTCTGCGGTTGTGAGGCTGGTTGGATGTACTGCCAAATTCTCTGAAACACCTTTGGAGACGGCTTATGGTAGAGAAATGAACATTCAATACACGAGCAACAGCTCTGGTTGACATTCCTGCTGTCAGCATGCCAACTGCACGCTCCCTCAAATCTTGAGACATCTGTGGCATTGTGCTGTGTGATAAAACTGCACCTTTCTTATAATTGCCTTGAACAAGTGTGAAGTATTTTAAATTGCCTGTTTGTGTCTGTGTGTTATACAAACCCCCCCCCCAAAAAAGCCTTTTAATGAGTACTTTCTGTCCACTCGGTATTTGTACGAGTTGCTTTTGACATA
Organism: Thalassophryne amazonica; assembly: GCF_902500255.1. NCBI lineage: Eukaryota > Metazoa > Chordata > Actinopteri > Batrachoidiformes > Batrachoididae > Thalassophryne > Thalassophryne amazonica. The sequence continues at coordinate 24,451,801 of NC_047118.1, read as the reverse complement.
AATGAGATACTCAGCCACCCGACAATTGTTCTAGGGGTGGGTGGCGGTGCACTTTCAAATGTTGACAGATTTCTTCACATCTGCCCTCTTTCCTCCGTGTTCATCTCCGTTATCTGCTGTGTTGCATCTGAGCTGGATTGTTTTCTCCTTGCCTTTATGTTCAGGCCTCTCAAAGAAATGGTGTCTTAAAATCCCCCCCATTGTTTTACTGCACATACACACGTCTCTACATTTGTCAGTGTGTGAGACATTCAAGTCAGGACTTGTTCTTCGAATGAATGCACGCTGTCAATGTGAATCAATGCACTGTGGAGCATTGTTACTCCCACGCGGTGCATTTCTAATGCCAATGCATCAGAACACATGCACATATTTTTTTTTCTTATGCACATAAATGAACACTGAATAGGGGGAATAAATATTGTTTGCACATGAATAACTTGCAGCAGTTTGCAACGGGTTTGACTCCTGTTCAAATAGAGTAAACCAGGAAAAATTTGTCACACTGGGTGGCAGCTTCCGCACCCCCACCAAAAAAATAGTGAGACATTCTACATAAATTCAGTCAATCATGTCTATTGCATCACGTTATACAGCTTCATGATAGAGTGAAACAGAAGAATTTTCTTCAAAAGATAATGTGAAATTTGCCAGAATTCACAGGGGAGACTTGTCAAGCAAGAGACAAAGGCTGCACTGATCTCACTTCTTCAAATTACTACCAGAGAACCTTATAACTCCTTCAAAGTTGTTTCAGGTGTCTTGGTGGCTTCCCTCACTTGTCGTCTTTTTGTACGGTCACTTGGTTTTTGAGAACTTCAACTCAAGACGGATTTACCATACAGTACCACACAGTTTAATGATATGAATTTGATTAGATTAGATTAGATTAGAATAGATAAAATGGAACTTTATTGATCCCTTTGGAAGACTCCCTCAGGGAAATTGAGGTTCCAGCAATATTGTATAGCAACACACAGGGTTAGACAGCACACAGAGTATCAAAAGTGCAAGTAAAAAAGAAAAAAGTTTGCACATATGAATATAATTACACAATAAGACATACCAATGAATACAATTAAGCCCAAGATGTGTTCAGCAGTTTGATAGCAGCATGGTGGCCAAGCAGTTACTGGACTTGTTTCCAGAGCAGAACGTTCCTGTTTCAAATCACCCTTGCCCATTCTCCGTGTCATGTGGAGTTGCAACAGGAAAGGGATCTGGCATATAACTTGTGCCAAATCAACATGCAGATCCATCTCAGATCAGACATGGAGTGTGAAGAAAAAGAAAACTGGATAAGAAAAAGTATGATTTGTATTAATAATAGTACCTATAGTGTATTTAGTTTAATTAAGCTACCTGTATTCTTTGAAAATGAAGGGACGGTATCTAAACATGGTAGTAATTCCTTCATCCAATATTTTTGTTCAACCCCTTAAAATGAAAGTCTAAACAACAAGCACATCTTCAGTGTTTCATTTGAACTCCATTGTGATGGTGAACAGAAGCAAAAAAAATAAATAAATAAATAAAAAAATATACTAAAAATATAAAAAAAAAATATACTGATGATGTTTGGCACTTCTCTGCTCTCAGGGTGCCATTCTAGCTCCACCTCAAATAACACGGAAAGGAACTGAGGCAGACACACGTTCCTTATCTCTCAGTTGCTTTGAACACTTGTGAGATTTTGAAGCTGCTTTTAATTTGAAATAAACTTAATGTCTATTTCTTTCATTTCCAACGCTTAGAACTAGTGGCCACCAAGGCGACTGCGACTTGTCGTTTCAGCCCATTGCCATAGCAATGCTTAAATTCCCGACAAAGCATTCCCTCGGTTCAGACGTACGCTTGTGTTTTATGCAGTATTGTTCAGAGACAAAATGACCGTATGACCATTAGCTCCTGAAATATTTATTTTTATCTTGTTGATGTTTATACGAGTCGGGTCACTTTAATCACGTTGGGGATTTTGGTGTGTCAGAGCATTGGTCATGCCTTCAGAATAATATCATGTATGATACCATTCCATGTTCATCGAATAGGTCAAAATAGTGCAGCAGTTAACTGAAACAATCATGCAAATGGTGATAAAAGCATCAAATTCTACAGAAATACTAGTTAGGCACTTCTGTTTTGAAAAAAAAAAACAAAAAAACAAAACGATTGGCCACTTGACTTTTCAATTGGTGGTCAGGTAGGGGTCAATTGAAGAATTGAGGGGTCAAAATTAAAGATGCTCCAATCATATTGAAAAATATTCCACATTATTTGCCTAATCATAAAGATTCCAAAAAGTTATAGTTTGGACTATCTGTGACTGAATTCCATGGAGTTACGGGATAAAAACAGCAAGAATGGTGACAAAGGTCAGTGTCATTTTGTACAGGGGTCAAAAGTTAAAGTTGCTCCAATTTTGGTAAAAAGTGATGCAAATTATTGGTTGAGCTAATAGGATTAATAAATGGAATAGTTTTGACAGTGGTGAATGCTTGGTCTCCAAAGTAAAGGTCAAACAAGGTCTACGTCTATTGGATTCTATGACATGTGACATATGTTACCCCGTAACGTGATAAGTAAGGATGATACATGGTCCAAACTATTCCTTTTTAAAACCGTGTTAACTCAACTAGTAATTTGCATCACTTCTTACCAAAATTGGAGCAACTTTAACTTTTGACCCCTGTACAAAATGACACTGACCTTTGTCACCATTCTTGCTGTTTTTATCCCGTAACTCCATAGAATTTAGTTACAGACCGTCCAAACCGTACCTTTTTGGAATCTTTATGATCAGGCAAGTAATGTGGCATAGGTTTCAATATGATTGGAGCATCTTTTAATTTTTACTCCTGTGTAATTCTTCAGTTGACCTCTACCTGAACGCCAACTGAAAAGTCAAGTGGCCAATCGTTTTTTTCTAAAGAGGATTGCATGAGGAGTATTTCTGCCGAATTGAATGCTTTTATCATCATTTGCAGGATTCCGCTCTAAATATTCTCTTATCTGCTGCACTAAAATGAGCTTCATAATGCTACAGCAAACCTCACAGAGGACAGAAGTTTTTTGCTCTGGTTCCCCCCACACTCCCCCGGCATGTCATTTCTGCCTCTATTTCTCTCTTCGTCCAGCCACCGTAGACTCCGCTGGGCTCCATGGCTTATTTTTCTTGCACGTCTGCCTGAACGCTGGGATCGATCCGAGCCAGTGGTGTAATAGAATTAACTGCTAATGGAAAGTACAAAGTAGCTTTCTATTTACTAAATTTGTCCTGGGGAGTTGTGGGTTGCTAAAGAGCAGACTGTGAAATGAGACCAAGGTGGTGGAAGCCTTGCATATGATTTTGTGGATTTAAATTCTTCATCTGCTGTCTCAACATCTGTCAGATAAGAATGCAGCCGGGGGAGAGGAGAGGAGAGAGATTGATGAGTTTGTGCAGTTCTAAAGACGTTTGTACTCATGGCAATATTTTTGCTTCTCTGTTCCTGTCTTCAAGCAGGTGCCAGTTTAAAAAAGAATGCCAGTACATTTTGGAAATTAATTAATTTATTTAGTTATGTGTTGAACTATTTATTAACAGCATGTTTGTGCTCAAAAGTTTACATACCCTGGCAGACGTTTTGTTTTTTTGGCCATTATTCAGACAATATGAATGATAAGACAAAACTTTATTTCACTGGTTGGGTGAAGCCATTTATTGTCAAACAACTGTGTTTGCTCTTTTTAAATCATAATGACAGAAACAGAAACAACTCAAATGACACAGATCAAAAGTTTACATACACCTGTTCTTAATACTGTGTGTTGCCCCTTTAACATCAACGACAGCTTGGAGTCTTCTGTGGTAGTTGTGGACAAGACTCTCTGATGGTGAAGCTGCCACTGAATATGAGTTCGACTTTATTTTCATCAATTACGAAGAAATACAAACAGTATGTCACTCTATGGTAAATCTGCATGGAGTAGACAGTTCTCAAAAACTAAGTGACTGTGCAACAAGGAGAAGAGTGAGGAAAGCCACCAAGACAGCCCAGATGAAGTTATAGGCTTATGTGGCTGTGATTGGAGAAAATTGTGCATCATAAATGGACTGGATTTATATAGTGCTTTTCCATCTGCATCAGAAGCTCAAACTGCTTTACAAGTATGCCTCACATTCACCCATTCACACAGACACACTCATACACTAATGTCAGGGTGCTGCCATGTAAAGCGCTCAGTACACACCAGGAGCAACTAGGGGATTAAGGACCTTGCCCAAGGGAAATGTCTGGCTGGGTTTTGAACCAAGGATCCTCTGGTCTGAAGCCCAACACTTAACAACTGGACCATCACCTCCCATGCATAGTGCATGTTTTTCCTCTTTGTTTTAAATCTACCTATGCTGTCACAAATTCGCACAACCCTGCGGAAAGAATTTTGAGAGAACACAGTTGAAACAGGAGCGCCCCCCCCCCCCCCCCCGCATATGTGCATGCACCTTGAAATGATCTTGTGTGTCAGTTTCATTTCCAGAGGTGTGCTGCTTCTCTGCACACAGCATCAGCCCAAATGATAAGAGAGTCACTTGTATCAGATATTTTTTAGTGTGCAACAAGAAACAGATTTAGCTGTTTACATCTAACTAACAATTGATTCTGAAGACTACTTTTGGCCCGCTGTGGTTGCATTATCACAGCCCGGTCGCCTGCATGGAGGACAGAGAGCGAGTGTGTACTTTGAGCTGGTGGCGTGCATCACTTCTCCCCCAGATCCTGCCATGGTTTATGGAGACCAACAGGGCTTCTTCTCCTTATCTCTACCCAGAGAGGATGAGTGCACACACAGGCACACAAACATACATGCACTCCTTTGGATGCTGCCTATCTGTTCGCAGCAGGCCCACAGGCTGTGACAATCCCGATCAGTGCAGCCATCCAAAGTGACACAGATGATTTGAACAAAGTTTTACATTTTTTAAACTCGGTCCTAAAGTTCAAACACTGTCAAAATAATCACGATTTAAATTATTTGTCTGTCAATGCCATATAACCTGATTTGTATTTATTTATTTATTTATTTTTGTATTTCAGCCAATAATGGGGGATTTTCAAGTTGTGACAGAGGAGCGCCTACGCGTATGCGTGATGACGTCACAGCTCTGTCCGGTTAGGGAGACGCCGTTTCGTTCATCAACAAGAACTGTCAAGAAACTTTCTTGTGTGTGGTTGGAGTTGTGTGGTGTGGTGTGTAGGAATCGCCTTTTAAATGCTTGAATAATGAAGCCAGTCACACAAAGAATTCAAATAATAGTGAAAACACATTCATTGTGCCCAGAATGTTGTATTTTGGTCATTGAACTTTCCTAGCAACAAATGTAAAGCCCCAGTCACATGGCACTATCGAAGGACGCCAATGCCAAAAAGAAATAAGAAATCTGGACTTAAGTTGACTTTCAGAGACATTGTTTAACCGGCGTCTAGCTTCGATCTCTCAGCCGCTCCATGAGGCGTCATAACATCCGATCAGTCAGCCGTTCCGTGAGGAGTCATAACATCTGATCGGTCAGCCACTCCGTGAGGCGTCATAACATCCGATTGGCCAACCGCTCCATGAGGCGTCATAACATCCGATCAGTCAGCCGTTCCGTGAGGAGTCATAACATCTGATCGGTCAGCTGCTCCGTGAGGCATCATAACATCCGATTGGCCAACCGCTCCATGAGGCGTCATAACATCCGATCAGTCAGCCGTTCCGTGAAGCGTCATAACATCCGATCAGTCAGCCGTTCCGTGAGGAGTCATAACATCTGATCGGTCAGCCGCTCCATGAAGCGTCATAACATCCGATCGTTCAGCCGCTCCGTGAGGCGTCATAACATCCGATCGGTCAGCCGTTCCGTGAGGAGTCATAACATCTGATCGGTCAGCTGCTCCGTGAGGCGTCATAACATCTGATCGCTCAGCCGCTCCGTGAGGTGTCATAACATCCGATCGGTCAACCGTTCCGTGATGCTTCATACCATCCGATCGGTCAACCGCTCCGTGAGGTGTCATAACATCCGACCGTCAGCCGTTCCGTGAGGAGTCATAACATCTGATCGGTCAGCTGCTCCGTGAGGCGTCATAACATCTGATCGCTCAGCCGCTCCGTGAGGTGTCATAACATCCGATCGGTCAACCGTTCCGTGATGCTTCATACCATCCGATCGGTCAACCGCTCCGTGAGGTGTCATAACATCCGACCGTCAGCCGTTCCATGAGGCGTCATAACATCCGATCAGTCAGCCGTTCTGTGAGGAGTCATAACATCTGATCGGTCAACCGCTCTGTGAGGTGTCATAACATCCGACCGTCAGCCGCTCCGTCAGGCGTCATAACATCCAATCGGTCAGCCGCTCTGTGAGGCGTCATAACATCTGACCGTCAGCCGCTCCGTGAGGTGTCATAACATCCGATCGGTCAACCGCTCCGTGAGGCGTCATAACATCCGATCGGTCAACCGCTCCGTGAGGCTTCATAACATCCGATTGGTCAACCGCTCCGTGAGGCTTCATAACATCTGATCGCTCAGCCGCTCCGTGAGGCGTCATAACATCTGATCGGTCAGCTGTTCCGTGATGCTTCATACCATCCGATCGGTCAACCGCTCCGTGAGGTGTCATAACATCTGACCGTCATCCGCTCCGTGAGGCGTCATAACATCCGAACGGTCAGCCGCTCCGTGAGGCGTCATAACATCCGATCGGTCAACCGCTCCGTGAGGCTTCATAACATCTGACCGTCAGTCGCTCCGTGAGGCGTCATAACATCCGACCGTCAGCCGCTCCGTGAGGCATCATAACATCCGATCAGTCAACCGCTCCATGAGGCGTCATAACATCCGATCGGCCAGCCTCTCTGTGAGGCTTCATAACATCCGATTGGTCAACCGCTCCATGAGGCTTCATAACATCAGACCGTCAGCCGCTCCATGAGGCTTCATAACATCTGATCGGTCAACCGCTCCGTGAGGCTTCATAACATCCGATCGGTCAACCGCTCCATGAGGCTTCATAACATCCGATCAGTCAGCCACTCAGTGAGGCTTCATAACATCCGATCGGTCAACCGCTCCATGAGGAGTCATAACATCCGATCGGTCAGCCACTCCCTGAGGAGTCATAACATCTGATCGGTCAGCCGCTCTGTGAGGCGTCATAACATCCGATCTGTTAGTCACTAACTGGAAGCCTTGGTTTCAAGATGGTGGCGCAACTTGAAAATTGTCCATTCCCAAAGTTGGTACAGCAGCCCCCTGGTAGGCCATAAAGGTGCTGCATGTGGGCCAGGAGAGGACATTAAAACTATTTTTTTGTCAATATTATTGGATATATATATATATATATATATATATATATATATATATATATATATATATATATATATATATATATATATACGAGGTCTGTTAGAAAACTATCCAACCTTTTTATTTTTTGCAAAAACTATATGGATTTGAATCATGTGCGCTTGCATCAGCCAAGCTTGAACCTTCTTGCGCATGCATGAGTTTTTTCATGCCTGTCGGTTGCGTCATTCACCTGTGAGCACGCTTTGAGTGAGCAGTGGTCCACCCCCCTCATCGGATTTTCATTGCGAGGAAAATGTCTGAACGATTTGGAGCTTTGCTGCATCAAATTTTTCCAGAAACTGTGAGAGACAGCCAGGTGGAAACCATTCGGAAGATTCAGACGGCTTTCAGGGACGATTCTATGGGGATCACACAGATTAAGGAGTGTAACAACCGGTTTAAAGAAGGCGCACAATGGTGGAGGGCGCGCCGATGGAAAGAGGAGCGGAGGAATTCACCACAGAGCTGCTAATGGCGCGGGACAAAAGCACCTCCGTGTTTGTCTCACAGGACATGTTGTAACATGCTCAGCTCTTGCGCCATTCGAAAGATTCAGACAGCTTTTGGTGGCTTTTCAGTCATGTGACTATCCGAGAAATTGTGGATGAGCTGGACATGCCACAACATGTCCTGTGAGGCTTCATCACGGCGTTGCTTTTTGTCCCGCACCATTAACGGCTCCATCCCGACGTGCAAATTCCTCAGCACATCTTTTCATGACAAAAACTCCTGTAACAGTGGAATGTGCCGAAAAAGTGCTATGTGCACATCTTCTGCCATTTCTCTGGTAGTCAGACGACATCCCGGATCAACACAGCGTTCAGGTTGGAAATGAAATGAATGAAAGACTGAGCCTTTCATTGGATTCAGATGTGTTGGAGCAGGGAGACAACTAAGAGCGTCAAGAATGTGGCTCTCGAGGACCGAACTTGGCCACCCCTGCCCTAGTTGCTCCCGGTGTGTAGTGAGCGCCTTGTATGGCAGCACCCTGATATCTGGGTGAATGTAAGGCATTATTGAAAAGCGCTTTGAGCATCTGATGCAGATGTAAAAGTGCTATATAAATGCAGTCCATTTACCATTTTAGAAAATAATTTCCTTTGGGAAAAATGAATTGATCTTATTTGTACTTTTATATGACCATGTTCAACAAATATTCTGTTTTTGAAATAAGTAATATTTATATGGAAATCCTCAATCTTGTGTCAGTCAAAACTGTCATTAATGATTTGCGTGGGAAGCAGAAAGTTTTTAATTTTCAAAGTGGACTGCAGTGTTCATAAAGCTACAGGATGTTGAGTACTGGCATCTAGTGGTGCTGTTTGAGATTGCATTATGTAATTCATGGTTATGATTTGTTTTGTCTGAACATTTTGCTTCTTTGGCATTGGAGATTCATGTTTCCTTGCCTTCTCTTCTGATTAGCAATAATGTATAGTCCTCCATTTGCACTTCCCTTGCACTAGCACCCAGTCGACAGTTTATAGGGGAACAACCACTGGTGCCTTTTCTTTTTTCCTCATTCTTCCAGCCATACTGCAAAATGTGAACAGCACAGTAAGTTTGTTCTTTTTGGGCTACTGTATGGACATGGTAGAACAACATGGTGGCCTCCCTGAGGGGGCCAACTCCATATTCACATGAATGGTTCATTCAAAGTTTGTGGAAACACACCATATCATTGTTGCAGGTAATTATAGATGAATTAACATGTGGTTGTGGATGCTGTATTCCATTTTTGCTAATAAACACAAATCCAGTTGAAGCTTTAAGTTCTGGAGTAGCTGGCTGTGCCATTAAAAATGAGACTGCATGTTTGTTGCCATATTTGCGATATATCAGCAAATTCATAAAATTTAATCTTTCAAAATGCTTGACAAAATATGCTCAATTAAGTTTCTGAAATGAGCGTGGATACATTTTCCCCCACTTTTGTTGATTTTGGTTACTTATGCAAAAACACTGATTTATGTTTTGTTTTTTCTCACAATATTTTTTTTGTCTCTCTACTGTCACACACTTGTATTCAAAGTCTTCAGCTGGTTCAAGGAAATTACATCATCAATCCAAGCCACACTTCAGTGGCTTATATAACATGTAAGAGCAGATTTTATTTTGGTATAAACATAAAAAAATGCAATGCTAAAATACCCTCGACTGCATGAGCATTGTCTTCTTTAGTCTTCTTAGTTTGAAGGTGTCTGATGTACAATTTGTAAATGTTCAATCAAGCCCCTCTATTTTGTGATGTGGTAATTTCACAATACCTTAGTATTTCTTCTGTTTTTCTTGTTGCTTAATGTTGACAAATTACACTGTATTTGTTGTCTTTCTGATACTTGATTCTGCTTTTTTTCTTTTCTCTGTGTTTGAGGTGCGGCTCCATCCAGAGATGGGTGTGGTATCTGTTCTGGAAACCGTCCTGTGCACTGGCAACATTTCATGTATGTTCGTTTTGTGAATTGCTTTGTAATTTGTGTCTGTAGCATGGCCCAAGCAGATGGTCACCCCTTTGAGTCTGGTCTGCTTGAGTTTTTTTCCTCAGAGGGAGTTTTTCCTTTCCACTGTTGCTCTGGGGGTTGGTGAGGTTAGTCCTTGCAGATTCATTCACCTTTGTCTGCTCCCTGCGCTCCCTGTGATTATTGTATTAGCTTACCTCTAGTCTTCTAGTCCATTCTGCCGTTGTTAGTTTGCTCAGCTGTCACCCTGTTTTTCCACAGTCATTTTTGGAATTAGTTTTGTTTGCTGTTTCTTCACTTCCCAAACTGTTTGGTCCAATTGCTCCTGGTTCAGCCAATAAACCACTCAGGTATTTTGACACTTACTCCTCGTTTTGTCTCTCTCTGCACTTTGGGTCCATCATAACCACTGATCGTTACACTAAGAATACTGATGGAGAAGTATAGGGAAGGCCAGAAGGAGTTACAGTATGTGTTTGTGGATTTAGAGAAAGTTTATGACAGGGTGCCAAGAGAAGAGTTGTGGTATTGCATGAGAAAGTCTGGAGTAGCAGAGAACTATGTGAGGGTAGTGCAGGACATGTACAAGGATAGTGGGACAGCAGTGAGATGCACAGTAGGAATGACAGACTAATTCACAGTGGAGGTGGGATTACACCAAGGATCAGCTCTGAGTCCTTTCTTGTTTGCAGTGGTGATGGACAGGTTGACAGATGAGATCAGACAGGAGTCCCCATGGACTATGATGTTTGCAGATGATATTGTGATCTGTAGTGAGAGTAGAGAGCAGGTTCAGTCTAGCCTGAAAAGGAGGAGATATGCTCTGGAGAGAAGGGGAATAAAAGTCAGCTGGAGCAAGACTGAGTATGTGTGTGAATGAGAAGGAGCTCAGTGGAATAGTGCGGTTACAAGGAGTAGAAGTGGTGAAAGTAAATGAGTTTAAATACTCGGGGTCAACTGTCCAAAGTAATGGAAAGTGTGGTAGAGAGGTGAAGAAGAGAGTGCAGACAGGGTGGAGTGGGTGGAGAAAGGTGGCAGGAGTGATCTGTAACTAAAGAATATCTACACGAGTGAAGGAGAAAATGTACAATACAGTAGTGAGACCAGCTGTATGGCTTAGAGATGGTGGCACTAATAAAAAGACAGGAGGCGGAGCTGGAGGTGGCAGAGCTGAAGATGTGATTCTCTTTGGGAGTGTCAAGAATTGAGAGGATTATGATTGAACATATCAGAGGAACAGCTCAGGTGGGACGGTTTGGAGAAAATGTCAGAGAGGTGAGATTGAGATGGTCTGAACATGTGCAGAGGAGGGACCCAGGGTATAAGGAGAAGGCAGGAGGAGAAGAGGGAGGCCAAAGACAAGGTTTATGGATGTGGTGAGGAAGGACATGCTTGTGGTGTGACAGAGGAAGTTATAGCCCCGTCACACTAGAGGCCAAATGAGGACAAATACCGCCAGAATGAAAATTCAGCATACATTTGAGAAAAGTTGAGGCACACTCATAAACCTCCGACAGCAGTCTGAGTATATTCCAAACACTTGGGCACAGTCGTGCATCCCCACTGGATCCCATTCGGGGTGCGCAAAGGAAATATTGTTATGTGCAATGACTGTGGCACGCATTCATCTTGTGAACTAGATGTGAACATTGCGCAAGCAAACCGAAAGCACCGTGTGTCACTACGAGTCAGTGCCTCTCACAGCAGTGCACACATCTGAACGGGTGTTATATCCATAATAAACCTGGTATTACAGATACATTGTCATTCTCTTCCTTTGCTCAGAAAATGTATTTGAAATATTATGATCATCATAGCTGTAACACCTATAAGCGGATGTGCTGCACCGCACTGCTGCCCCCATGGTGAGTCAATGCATTTCAGAGGCTTGTCACAGCACAATGCAGCTGAATGGGTTGTTACAGCTGTAATACACATATTATGACATGTACACCATCAAACTCTTTAGGAGGAATGATGTTCCAACTGTATTGCCAAGCCATTACAATCTAAATAAAAAATATAATAACCTTTGGAATGGCTCCAGATGCATCTCACAGCGCAGGGTGTATAACAGCCAGGCTGCACCCTGTGATAACATCCATGTCATCCTGGGAGTGCCATGAGATGGTTACATCAGCCATGTGCTGATGGCACATGCCTCATCCACCACAAAATATATATTGCATATGATGCGCCGTCTAGCAGTGCAACACGTGCCATCCAGCCAGATGCACAGTTCCTCCTGGAGCCGAGGGTTATATTTTCTCTTCTACCAAGTTGTGCCCTCGACTATACTAGACTGTACAATAAAATATAAAGCAAATATTTGGATTTTTAAACACTTGTGTTGATTATATGGTGTTGTAAGTTACACAAAAATTTAATAAATAGATAAATAAATAATAATAGATATAGAATAACAGATGAATAAATACCTCTCCGGGAACCATCACCTTATCATGGTGGAGAGGTTTGTGTGCCGCTGTGAACCTGAGAGCTGTGTTGTCTGGAGCCTTTGTGCTCCTGGTAGGGTCTCCCATGGCAAATTGGTCTCAGGCGAGAGGCCAGACTAAGAATGGTTCACAAGACACCATGATAGAATGAGGTAGAGGAAATGTGACCCGGCCCGGAGGAAGCCCAGGGCCCTCATCTGTGCCAGGTCTGGATGTATGGCCTGTCAGCGAGCACCTGGTGGCTGGGCTTGCCACAGAGCCCAGTCAGGCACAGCCTGAAAAGACAAAGTGGGCCTTCCATCTCCACCCTGTGGGCTCACCACCCACAGGGGGAACCGCTGGTGTTGGGTGTGCTGTCCCTTGGGTGGCAGTGAAAGCCGAGGGCCTCGACGGACCAGACCCGGGTGGCAGGGGTTAGCTCTGGGGGTGTGGAACATCACCTCGCTGTGGGGGAAGGAGCCGGAGCTTGTGCAGGAGGTGGAGCGATACCAGTTAGATCTGGTGGGCCTCGCCTTCACGCACAGCCTCGGTTCCGGAACCACTCTCCTTGATAGGGGTTGGACCTTATTCTTCTCTTTAGTTGCCCAGGGGGTGAGGTGCCGGATGAGTGTGAGGATACTCACGAGTCCTAGGCTGTGCGTCGCTACATTGGAGTTTACTCCAGTAGATGAGAGGGTCGCCTCCCTGCGTCTTCGGGTGGCAGGGGAGGAAAACTCTGACTGTTGTTTGTGCGTATGCACCGAACAGCATTTTGGAGTATTCGGCCTTCTTGGAGTCCCTGAATGGAGTCCTGTATGGGGCTCCGATGGGGGACTCCATTGTTCTGCTGGGGGACTTCAATGCACATGTGGGCAATGACAGAGACACCTGGAGAGGTGTGATTGGGAGGAATGGCTTCCCTGATCTAAACCTGATTGATCGTTTGTTATTTGACTTCTGTGCTAGTCACGGATTGTCCATAACAAAAACTGTGTTCAAACATAAGGATGCTTATAAGTGTACATGGTACCAGGGCACCCTAGGCCGAAGATCGATGATTGATTTTGTGATCGTATCATCTGATTTGAGGCCGCATGTTCTGAACACTCGGGTGAAGAGAGGGGCAGAGCTGTCAACTCTCACCATGTGGTGGTGAGTTGGATCAGAAGATGGGGGAGCTTCTGTAGCATCCCTGTGGAGGTTGGGGGCATTGAACCAGAATGGGCAATGTTCAAAACTTCCATTGATGAAGCTGCAGCGGGGAGCTGTGGCCTGAAGGTCTTAGGTGCCTCAAGGGGTGGCAACCCTCAAACCCTGTGGTGGACACCAGTGGTCAGGGAAGCCAACAGACTGAAGGAGTGCTTCCGGGATATGTTATCTCAGAAGGCCCCAGAGGCAGTTGCAAGGTACCGACAGGCCCAAAGGGCAGCAGCCTCTGCTGTGGGTGAGGAAAAGCAGCGAGTGTGTGAGAAGTTCGGAGCAACCATGGAGAAGGACTTTCGGTTGGCACCAAGGTGCTTCTGGCGGACTGTCAGGCACCTCAGGAGGGGAAAATGGGGAACCATCCAAGCTGTCTACAGTAAGGATGGGACTCTGTTGACCTCAACTGAGGATGTAATCCGGCACTGGAAGGAACACTTTGAGGGACTCCTGCATCAGATCGGAGTGCCCTCTATAGTAGGGGCAGAGCTGGAAGCTGATGGAGGATTTTCATCAGTTTCCCTGGTGGAAGTCACTGAGGTAGTCAAACAAGTTTGCAATGGAAAGGCCCTGGGGGTTGATGAGATCTGTCCAGAAATGCTGAAGGCTCTGGGTGTGGAGGGATTGTCTTGGGTGAGACGTCTCTTCAACATTGCGTTGAGATCTGGGACAGTGCCCAAGGAGTGGCAAACTGGGGTGGTGGGCTCCATATTTAAAAAGGGGGACCAGAGAGTGTGTGCCAACTACAGGGGCATCACACTACTCAGCCTGCCTGGTAAAGTTACAAGTACCTCAGGGTCTTGTTCACGAGTGAGGGGACGATGGAGCGTGAGATTGGCCGGAGAATCGGTGCAGCAGGGGCGGTATTACATTCGCTCTCCTGTACTGTTGTGGCAAAAAGGGAGCTGAGCCAAAAGGCAAAGCTCTCAATCTACTGGTCAATCTTCATTTCTACGCTCACCTATAGTCATGAGGGTTGGGTCATGACCGAAAGAACTAGATTGTGGGTACAATAGCCAAAATTGGCTTCATCAAGAGGGTGGCTGGTGTCTCCCTTAGAGATAGGGTGAGAAGTTCGGTCATCCGTGGGGAGCTCGGAGTAGAGCCGCTGCTCCTTCATGTTGAAAGGAGCCAGCTGAGGTGGTTTGGGAATCTGATAAGGATGCCCCCTGGGCGCCTCCCTAGGGAGGTGTTCCAGGCGCATTCATCTGAGAGGAGACTCTGGGGAAGACCAAGGACTAGGTGGAGAGATTATATCTCCACACTGGCCTGAGAACGCCTCGTCGTCAATGTGGCATGGGAAAGAGAAGTTTGGGGTCCCCTGCTGGAGCTGTTGCCCCCACGACCCAAACCTGGAAAAGTGATTGAAGATGAATGAATCAATGAAATAAATAAATAAAGTATCTAAATTGATTTGCTGCCTCCACAAAAGTAAATGCAGAGTAAATGTTGAGTAATGTTGCATCAGTCTTCTCCATAACTGTAACCTATTAAAAAACTGTAAAACAAATTGTTCTTACACCACTATTTAAATCTTTAAATTTTATTCATGAAACTGCACTGTTGTGTCACTTCCTTATACTGTGTTATTGTGTTGTTACATGGTTTTGTTGTGATGCAACTCAATGTGACATGAAGTGTCTTGCTGTAATTGGATATGAGCTGACAGGATTTCCTTTTGAAGTCATGCAGTGCAACATGTTAAAATTCACATTCCTCCATTCTTTCCCCCCAATACATCCCTTAAAAGCTTAATAAAGCCTTCACACAATGTTACGTAGATATGCATTTTTTTGGTGTTCCATTTCATTAGAGCACAACGTGTGCTTGATATGTTTCTTTGCTCTGCCTGCTAATTGCATGAACCAAATACTGTTCCTTCAAAGCAGCCAACCCAGACAAAGCACGCACTCAGCAAATACCCCCCCCCCCCCCCCCCTTGTTTCCAACAGCATTCTCTGAACCTTAATTATTAAAGGAACTTATGAAAAACATAGTTCAACTCAAAATGGCAAGAAGGGGTATTTTTTCCCACACTGTGCTTTGATATCCGCATAACCTGACCATGGGAAACATACTATTTCATGTATCCAGCCTTAAACGAAAAAGTGTTTTACTACGTAAACCTTTTGGCAGTATTATTGTAGACAGTCACTCCATTTTCTAACATCAAATGTCCCAGCTGTAGTCAAGCATAGTTTAATCCAGTGGCGCCCAAACTATTCCAGAAAGGGCCGAGAGGGTGCAGGTTTTCTTTGCAGCCACTGACTCCAGCAGGTGATTTCACTGATTAACATCCCTTTGAACAGGTGGGATGAGTTCATCCTTGCACAGGATGCCAGTCTGTCGCTGAGCCACATGAAGGCAGACAAACACATTCACACCCATACACACACCTGCGGTCAATTTCAAGTTTCCATTACACCTAACATGCATGTTGTTAGGAAGCCGGAGCACACAGAGGAAACCCACAGAAACAAGGACAGTACATGCAAACTCCACACACAGAAAGGATCACAAAAGAAAAATACAGACACTGCGATTTATTTATTTATTTAGTTTTGGAATAGCTTAGTATTCCTTTTTCTTCACTTTCTGTAAAGTAATAACAAATTTGATAAATTTTTCTTGATGTCTTGATTTGGAAGAGAATGTGCAGTGTTCCCAAAGTGTTTGCATGTGTCGAAGTAAAAGCTATTCAATCACACTGCTATTATTTTAAACACAACTGTAAATCACAATGTGTGTATTAAAATTGGTGTGCACTCTAAGAAATAAAATGTTGAATTTAATTGATAAAGTTAAGGTAACTTTTTCCACATAACTTTGTCAATTAAATGCAACACAATATTGGGATTTAAGTAATAATGTTTCATTTGATTTAATTAATGTCAGTGACAATGTTGTTTTGCTCTTAATTAACAATGTTATGTGGAAAACGTTACCTTAACTTTATCAATTAAATTCAACATTTTATGCCTAAGAGTGTATGGTTCCTTTCTAAGAGTGTGCACATCATTTAGGTCCCATTTTGTGCGTGTGCAACAGTTATAAATGAGGTTCTTGGACCTTTGTTCTCCTGCTTAGATATCAGCATGGACAAACACTTCTGTTCAGCAAACTCGTGACTCCATGAAAATTCAGTAAGGTATGTCTTCTATAATACATTCCAATTCTAAGGGCCCTGTCCCACTGGGGAGAGGATTAGTTGCGCATGAATTGAGTATACAAATTGCGGGCGTTCGTTGTTGTCCACAACAAAAATGGCCAAAAATGACAAATGTCCCAGTATGCATTACGGATATATTAATAATATATAGCGAATATATGATGAACAACCACGGTTATATAACGCATGTAGTGAGGAAACTGATCCGACACTTTGAGATTATCACGGCAGTATTACGGGTGTATTATGAATGCATCGTGCACATGTTGCGCGTGCATGGCAACTGCATTGCGGTCATAAAAGAAGTGCACTTGCTCCTTTTGGCATCAGTATTCACACCAACAATACAGCCTCTGGAGCATTTGCTGGACTTGGACAAGTTGATCACAGAGTTTGTTCATGTTGTCATGCGAGGGTTAACTGTTCATGAGTTTGGGGAGCGGGAGGGGGGAAGCCGCTCAGGGTGTGAGACAGTGTTTTTTTTTTTTTTGGAGTTAGTTGTTAAACAGTGACTCTTCCTTTTGTTGGTGTTAAATAAAAGTCCTGGATTGTAGCAGCTACGTCTTTGTGGATTTACACAGCTGGACCGGGGCACTGACTTGCAGGTATGTCACTTTCTGCCACACTTTGTGTTTATGTGACATGTTTGTTATGCATTCACAGATTGTCCACAAATCAGCTGCAAAGCAGATGTAATAAAAACGCTTTATTCATGGCCAGTTTGTATGCATTCGTTACAACATATTTTAGTTTGTGATGTGGACATGATGGGCGCGCAATAGCTGTTTTACACACTGTCCCAATACGCTGCCAAGCCGCAAATCCCCGGATCAGCGGTTAACGGCAGATATACAGCGCATAGAGTGAGTATGTATTGTGTATGAATTGAGTATATATGGAGTATGTAAGGCGGATGTCATCCGCATGCAGATTTTTGAACAGCTCAAAAATCCTGGCTGTGGACATGCGTGCCTCTGTGGATGATCACGGGCGTGTTCGGATAACGGTCGACTCATACAGGCATGTTACACAGATATTGCGGATGTTTGGCGAATATGGGCCAATTTTGTGCGCAATCCATACACAAATCCTCCTAAACACCAGTGGGACAGGGCCCTAAGGTAGAGTTCTACCTTAGAATCGGGATGTATTATAGAAGACATACCTTATACCAAGAATGTATACTAAAGTATATATAAAAAAAAAAGAAGAGTCAAATAGAAGAGTAGAATAGTGTAGAGTAGAGCCACTTTGGTGCCTGGTCCTGAGAAAGGGAGTCTCTCGATCTGGAAGATGGAGGACTCAGAGACATGAACATCACTGCCAAGACAAGTGAAAAGCTTTAAAAGTGAAGCAGCATTTAGTTATTATGCTCCTGACCTGTGGAACAAACTTCCTGAACACCTGAGGTCTGCTCAAACTGTCAGTTCATTTAAATCATGGCTGAAAACAATATTGTTTACAGCAGCTTATTCATAAATTAATTTTTAGATTTTTTTCTTTTCACTGTTCTGCATGCACTTTTATTAGTTTTATTTCAATATTTCGTTTTTCTGTTTTAATTGCCTTTTGTCTTTTAATGCTTTTATTGTCATTTTAATTATGTATTTTTTGCTTTTGTAAATTATGTTAGATTAGATTAGCTAGAACTTTATTGATCCCTTGGGAAGACTCCCTCAGGGAAATTGAGTTTCCAGCAGTATTTTATAACAGCACACAGGGTAAGAAGCACACAGAGCATCAAAAGTGAAAAAAAAGAAAAACAGTTTGAGAATATAAATAGAAATACAAATACCAGGAGTACAGATCAATACTGGTTTACTGGCTACTAGTGTTCCATTCATTCTCATTCCCGACCTCTGTCTTCAAATTGAAAACACTTTGATTTGCCTGTGCATGAATTGTGCTATACAAATAAATTTGCCTTGTGTTGCCTTACAAGTTCAACACTTGCTGCATCCTTATGGCCACATGAAAAAGTGCTCACAACAACTTCCATTTTGGGTAAGTTGGGACTAATTCTACTTCTAGTGGTGAAATGCTTTATTTTGTGGCCTGCCACAGTCTAGCATTCGGGATCTTCAATTGGTACAAAATGCTGCTGCCAGACTTTTGACACAAAGTAGAAGGTTTGACCACATTACACCCATTCTGGCATCCCTTCATTGGCTACCGGTTTCTGCCAGATCAGATTTTAAAGTCTTATTGTTGGTTTATAAAATTGTTCACGCACTGGCACCTTCCTACCTGGCAGACTTGGTTAAGCCCTGCGTACCTGTGTGGCCCTTGCATTCACAGGGCTTCTGTGTGTTCCGAGGGTGAACAAGAAGTCTGTGGCGTATAGAGCCTTCTCCTACCGTGGCCCTACTCTTTGGAGCAATCTACCTGCAGTTATTAGGCAGTCTGACACGGTGGAGACTTTTAAATCAAGACTGAAGACCCACTTTTTTAGACTGTCTTATTATTAATCTATTTTTTTTATGTTTGCTTTGTAATTTCTTTTTATTCTACTGTGTTTTATCTTTTTTATTGTGATTTTCTTGAGTTTAATTTTGATTTTAAATTACTTTGTGCTGTTATGAATTGTGTGAAGCGCCTTGGGGCGACTTTGTCGTGAGTTGGCGCTATATAAACTAATAAATTTAAATTAAATTGAAATTGAAATGAGGGTAAAGTAGTGCTCATGACTTATTTATTAAGAGTATAAGGGTGTTAACAAAAAGTGAACTTGTTCTTCAATCTAAAATAAATCCTACAAGCAGTTCATTCAGAGCTGAGATTTGATTTCTTTATGACGTGTTTGATTTTTTATTTTTTGTTTTTTTTGCCTTCGCTGTCCATGGTGCTGAAAGCTTAAATTTGCAGTCGGATTTTGTACTGTGCGTCGTGCATGCGCCGTGCACATGTCGTCATGCCCTATTAACTCCCCGGTGACAATCTTCTTTCCCAGCTGATTTTGCAGCACTCTCTCTGCCTCTCTCACACGCGCGCACCACTTCTCGCCGCTGCGCTCCCCTGGGTTCTCCACACGCCTGTAGCGAATGGCCACCCAGCGTCAAAATGCTCTGGACTCACAAGCATTATCTTCCTTTTCCTCCACCACCGCGTTTCTGTAATGTTTGAGCAGAACTTGTTCACGCGCGAGTCGTTTGCTTGTCCGATCTCATCAAGAATAAGACAAAAAAAAAAAAAAAAGGCTCGCTCTGATTGTCCGCGGAGAATACATGCGTGCGCGCAGGTACGAGTTTGGCACTAAAGCAGTTTTAAGGTTCCAATCACGTGTCATCGCATATTAAATCCGCCAATCACCATTTTCCCACCGCACAGGCAAGCGTGGCACCGAGGCGCGCAGAGATCCCACAACAAAGTGCGTGCGCTCCAGACAGCGCTGCGCTATGCGCTTCGTTCGGTGTTGCCAATCTCTCTCTCTGTCTCTCTCTGTCTCGCTCTCACCCCCATCTTTTCCTCCCTTTCGCTCTCAGAAATCTTCCTCGCCGAGATTCGACCACAGGATGAGGGTTCTGACGTGCCACCGACACATTAATAATGAACATGTGGGAATATTTACACAGGAACCACTAAGTTACAGCTGATCGTTCAAATTTTTGGACATTTTCTATTTTTAAGTCAGGTGGTTTGGGAGGTAAACCTTCGTGGGAACATTTGACAGATGATCATCCTGAGGACCAGAGGAGCTCCGTGCGCAAAATGAAGTGAAGCCGTTTTACTCGTGGGATTTTTTAAATTTTTCTCCCTCTGTGAGAATTTTTGTCTGCAGGTGAGCGAAAGAGGCACGCCCTTTGGATACAGGGTCTGGAAGAATTAAGTTGAAACTCAGCATCATGATGACAAATGTTTAAAGGCAAGGCAGAAGAGATGGGAGCGTTTTAAAGAGCTGAGAGACCCGTCTTTTTTCTTCTGTCTCACAGGATTATTTTTGCAGTGTGCTCAGTCAGCGTGACCACGCGGGGGGAAAAGTGGAAACTCAAAATGTTGCGCGTCTGTTGCAAAACCAATGAATTAGCGCTTCCGTGAAGAAAAGAAAAGAAATAAAACACACCAGATGGGCAACAAACTGTGAGATTTGCCGTTTGGATTCTGTTGGAGAATGTGAGTGTGCGCACCAAAGAGAGTCACAGACACTGCAACCCAGTTTTCCTTTGGGGGACAGGGCTTTGCACTGCAGCATCCTCGCTGCGCTCTTCCCCCCCTTTTTTTTTCCAGAATGCCGTCGTGCGCACCGATTCTATAAATGGCCAGTGGATACTAATTCTACATGCCGTTCGTCGGCCAGGTGTCTCAGAGGAAACGAACCCTCGACTCTTTCATACAGTAAAATCCTGGACACACCTTTTTTAATGTCAGCCAAGGTAAGTTTGACCCATTCCCACATGGATGTGATTGTCTCACATGAGCTCCTACAAAGTCTTAATGTGAATTTTTGTTATTATTATTATTATTTACTTATTTATTTTTTGGCAGAGCTGAGAGACAGAGCGCGCACAGAAGTGGGATTTTGCTTATAAATTAAACTCGAAAAATGCTGATTTTAATTGTTTTTGCCTTTCTGTGCGCGCACACACAGTCACAATTATGCGTATTACCCTTTTTAAAGCAGCATCACATGAAGATAACAGCCTTGTCACTCAAATTACAATTTCGTAAAATATTTCCAATCAGACATGTTAATGTTCATCAAATTAAAATCTAATTATCCTCTCAAAACGAAGCATTTTAAGCAGTAATCTGAGCGCTGTCCATGGTCCTGAACTGTGACTGTCGCTCATCATTTCACTGACGCACTTCAAGGCCTCCTGCAGTTAATTTTGGACTGAATTGGAATATAACTCAGCCAGAAGAAAAGGCATCACTTCCAAAATGCAACATTTGAGACTACACCTGAGTAGTACTCTTCAGGAAGCGCAAAAAAAAAAAAAAAAAAAAAAAAAAAAAAAAATGAGTGGTGCAAAAATTGGACAGACTGTTCTGTCACTGCTTGTTTCTTTTCATTCATCCATCAACTTGACACCTGTTTTGACCTAATCAATATTACTTAAGAGGAATAAACAACACTTACTATGCAACCTCAGCACACCCTGGCCTAGACGAAGTATACGGTGGCTATTGTAGGGTGGCAGCTATAGCCATCTAGGTGTCAGCAGAGGAGTCCACATTTTAAAATCCTCCCATTAAACCTATACTACATAATTTGTCTGACCATAAAGATTCCAAACTATCTGACTGAATGTTATGGTTTTATTGGGTAAAAACAGCAAAAATTGTGTCAAAGGTCAATTTCAGTTTGTGCTCTAATTTTTGTAAAAAGTGGTGCAAATTACTGGCTGATGGATTAATAAAGTTTTGACCTTGATGAATGCTTGGTTTCCAATGTAATGGTCAAACAAGACTGACATCCATTGGATATATGACATCTGACATACGTTAATGTGACAATTAAGCAGAACAGATGGTGCAGACTGTTCCTTTTTAAAACCCTAATCGCTCAACTAGTAATGTGCATTACTTTTTAGCAAAATTGGACCAACTTTAAGTTTTGACCCTTGCACAAACTAAAATTGACCTTTGTCATTACCCCATAACTCCATTACCCCAAAACATACAGCCATAGTTCATCCAAACTGTCCTTTTTTTATTTTTATGCTGACAAATAATGTGGTATATTTTCCCAATATGATTGGAATGTTTTTCAATGTGGACCACTGGGAAAATCCTTCACTGACCCCAACCTGGCTACAGCTGCCTTCGTAGGATGGCCACCATAAATGTTGTCTAAGCTATGGTATACTGAGGTTGTATTGCAAGTGATGTTTCATCCCCTTAAGTGGCATCAAAAACCTGCTGTATTCTCCTCTCCTTACTATCTGCACATTTTAAGAAAAAAAGAAAAAAAAAATCACAAACAGCATTCCTTCCTTTTGATCTGCATTTGTAGATCTTGCACATTATGTCATTATGTGTATTATAAAACATTTTTTAAGCACATGTTTTGCACGCTTTTGTCATATATGATAATTTAAGTGTTGTTATCACATATTCACTGCGTGGGAAGTGTAACTTTGACTCTCGGATTTATGCTTCTATTTATTTAATTCCATTTAAGCTCAGTTTCTTCCTACATCACTTGTAAATGATTCTGTATCAGTGTGTATGAGTGTCATCTTACAACACAGTAATTGCATTGCAGTTACAAAAGCACACACATGCACAAGCACATGCATGCCTCGCTGCATTACATTCTGATCTGCTGCCTTAAACTAAGACTCCATGCTGGTATAACTGCCGAATCCCTCTTCATGCTCAGATCACACTTCTAGGCTTTACCAGTAATGAAACGCACCTGGTGCTGCACAATAAGATGCAACTGACAATTTGTTTTAATTGAACTCTGGCCCTTCCAACAAAGGGGCCAGTAAGCTTGATCATCCCTCTCTGCTCCCTCCCTCTGCAGTTGCTGATGTTGCATATGTGTGTCTAACCTCACACCATCTCCAACATGAAAACATATGCCATGTTGATGGACTCTTTTATCTGCAGCTCTGCAAAGACTCAGGGTTGCACCTCAAAAACACAAGTGCCGCTAAATGCGTCAAAAGATCCATTCACACACAGTGGCATGATTCATCACTTCAGTGCAGCGGATCTTTTTTTTTCCTCTTCTGCAACATTTCTGGTGTCACTGACCCACTCATTAACAATCACACATCTGATGCTGTAAATGTAAGCACCACAGTCTGAATAGATGCTGTGGTAGGTTTGTGCTATACTGTGGCTCATGTCCTTGAGGCTTCCTTGTCAGTTTTTATTTGGTTAGACAATCACAGGCAGTGAATAACGAATTATGTGCAGCTGTTAGGAAAAAAGAAAAAAAACTGCAAGGAGCTATAAATGTTGGTAAAGATTCTCAGTCTTCCAGTTAGGGGAATACTGTATCCAGAAGATTTCATCTTCATAAAGTAGACTTCTTGTTGGTCTTCAAGATTTACCACTTTGGCACTCATTCAAATAACTGCTTGTTATAAATCAAAGCCAAGAAGACATGTGAATAATTGGCTAAATGTCTTGAAGGACTACTAAATCCAGTTAATATGGAGCAGGGGTCAGCATGAAGGGTCAAGATGGTGCAGGTTTTCCTTGCAACTGATCACCTCAGCAGGTGATTTCACAGATAATCAAGGAGGTGATGGTCTAGTGGTTAAGCGTTGGGCTTGAGACCAGCGATCCTCGGTTCAAACCCCAGTTTGACCTGAAAATTGCTAAAGGCCCTTGGGCAAGCTCCTTAATCCCCAACTTGCTCCTGGTGTGTAGTGAGCGCCTTGCATGGCAGCACCCTGACATCGGTGTATGAATGGGTGGATGTGAGGCATCATTGTAAAGCGCTTTGAGCTTCTGTTTCAGATGGAAAAGCGCTATATAAATGCAGTCCATTTACCATCAAAACTTTAAGTTGAGGGAAGGAGCCAAATCAAGTCTGGGAGCATGCACTGGTGCCGCACATCACCGCATCCACCACACCAGGGAATCGCATTGGATTCTGGATGGCAACTACACAAGCAGACCTTTTTTCCATCACCACCTCTGGAAAGTAAATATCTGTCTGCTGCAGCCTTGGCCTTCTCTAACACCAGGGTCATCAACACTAAGGCACCTGTGTGGGGAAATGTGGTACGTGGTCAAAATGTCAAAGCTGACATTCCCTTTGACACAATGTCATTCCAGTGGTACCCAATGATCCTCAAAAATCAACTAGTAATTACCACTGGTTAATGTCCAGGTCTCACAACCACATGGTAAGACACGAAGCACTAAGACCCTAACACCTCATTTCCACATAGCGCACTGACAATGTCCATAATTTACACAATAAGCTATGTAGTGGTCAGCACAAAGAAATTAATTTCTTTCCAGAGTTCACAGTAGCCATGAGAGGCTAATTTTTTTGTTTTGTTTTTGATTTTTTCATCCAGTTGTATGGCTTGTGTGCAGGGAACACTACAGAGACAAAAAAAAAGTCCTTAACAGCTGCAAAACACAACTAATATTCACAGCTAGAGCGCTTGGCAAAATTATATTGTAATTGTATTAATGAAAATGTCCACCAGGTGGAGATACTGTTCCATTTCAATATCCTTGAGTACAGGTTCTTTTTACTTCTCCAGTGATACAAATTGAACATCAACAGTCAAACAACTGAATTGGAGGATCTAGCTTGTTAGCATTCCAAAAGTTGTTAGCTTTCCAAAACCAGCTTCCTGACACAAAGGCATATGATTTCAACATTTCAACAGCTCTCCGTGCATCCCACAATCAAGTTTTATGTCTATTTTTTCAGGACAACCTGTGCTTTCAGAATATATATGTTTTTGTTGTGGTTTATAAGTGTAATAAAGGTTTACAATCAAAAATAGGCAAGGAAAAAATAAAGCAAAAAATAATTTTCCACACACATTTATTCAAAACACACAGCAAACTATAATAAACAACTGTTTTGACACTTTATAAAGGTAATTTGAGGTCTTGTGTGAAAGACTGTACAACAAAAAAGTTCAAACAATAAACACAAATGCACATTTTGAACAATATATACAAAATGGTCTATGCATTTTGTTGTCCATTGATATGGTAAACAGTGCTTTACGCAGAGAAAGCAACAGAGTTATCCAGTAACATTCACATGCAAACTAGTGGAGCAATCCTGATAGTTACACACTCTTTGTTTGAGCACGTGAGATTGTCATCAGAGGCTCTCTGTCTGCTCCTGCTTTCACTGATTGCTGTGCGTAATGGTGCAGGGTGCACTGAGTATGTACTAATAGTATGTACTCATTGGCGCACCCAGGGGGCCTATTCAAACAGCCAACTAATAACATATCACTCCTGAAAACGATCTTTGGCTTTTCACGTGAGGTAAATCTGCCCTACGATTGGATTTTGGAAAACCATGTTACGGTGAACCAATTCCGATTGGACACTCACATTGTGCACGTCATCGCACAGCTTCTATGAGGACTACAAAGATGGCCGACAGTGGATCGAAAGTCCACGGAGTTAACTTTTCAGCAAAAAAAAAAAGTAAGTATCTATCTCATATCATTCCAGAGGTATTTATACGGCGGCGTCGACCCCAGAGGGTTAATGCACTCGAGGCAATTTCTGCCCCCACAAGAAAAAAAAAAAAAAAAACAGAAGGAAGAGCTTCGCACATATGATGGACAGTAGAGATGCTTCAGTAGAAATGAATGGGTAATGGAACATCATGGTTATGTAACATAAGCTATGTGGTATCGAAGGGTAAAGACTTTGACTTTGGTTCTCCTTCAAAAAAATCACCGTAACCCAATATGTCTGTCCAGTGACCTCAGCACTCCATACAGGTAAAGCTCAAGTCAAGATTTACTCTCCTTGGCTTCACAGATGATGCTGTGATCTTTGCTGAATCAGTGGATGCCCTGATTTCAACACTTGTCTGGATTTGCAGTCATCCTGGATGAAGATGAAGAACCCGGCTTTCAATGACTTCCTGGACTCACCATCAAAAGCACAGTGTTAAACCTGTTGAGATGTTCACTTAACTCTGTAGTGACATTCATATCTCTGGATCCTCAGCCTTTCAGATGGGAAAACACCAGGGAAAAGGGGAGGAGCCCATCAGTAAAAACATTTACTGACGCTATTGCTTTCAAGTAAAACCTGCAACATCTTGGCTCTTCATGATCCACTGTTGCCCAGTCTTGCTGTAGAGTCAACTTCCAGATAAGGAGTGATGAAAAATACTCCAAATGGACAGAAAGAAGAGCACTGTTGTGGAGTAGCCGTTCTGGAACACGTTTGAAGCTGAATTTAGTATTGTACCCCAGACTCAGGCGTGAATAGAACCGTACATAGACATGTGTGGTTTGGCGTGTGATGGATTCAGTATTGTGGTTCACCTGGGGGGGGGGGCTTTTTAGCTCTTTGTAGCAGCGCTACACAATGACCTGAAAGTAAAAGGGGGCGGCACAAACACTCAGAGGCAACGTGCACATAAGGAATGAGATAGACTCATAAACCAAAGGCAGAAAGGAAAGGAGAGACACAAAAGGACAAGAAGCAGACAATCAAGGAAAATGGTTAAGAATGATAAAGGGAAAGACCTGGTGTTCCGGAGGTGCAGTGGGGAAACTGAAGACATGCAAAGCAGAGGGTCAACGCAAAGCTGAAGTGTAAAGACAAGGGGGGGGGTTAAGGACAATGGATGGAAAGAATGAGACAGATGATGGAATGGAAGAATGTGACATAAAACAGGTTATAGGGAGCACAAAGAGAAGGACGGCGAGGGGGACGGGGTGTCAGCTCAGTGAAGACCATTTTATTATGTGAGGCGGAACTGCTGGTGTGTGAGATGATCACACAAGCAGACTGTGGCTTCAGAGCCTCCTGTGAAGGTTGGAACAACTGAAAGACTGACAGTGTGTATGTGTGTATTTGCTCTTTCTGTCAGTTCTCCATGTTCAACAACAAAGAAAGAGAAAATGTCAGCAAAATAGGAACACCAGCAGAGGACAACACAAAGTGAGACACATAAATCATAAAAAAAAAAAAAAAAAAAAGCAGCTGAAAACAGGGCCGCAGCCACAGGTTCGTTTTTGAGGGGGGGCAGGGGTGGGGGATCCACTAGATGTCACTATAGTCTTGAAACAATTATTTGAAACACTGAAAATGTTCTGAAACAATTATACTTTTTAAGCTTTTTTCATGTGGTTCAAGTGTGTGTAAAGCAATTATAGCTAAGTAGGATAAATCTGCAACAGGCTGCACAAATCACCAACTTTTTCCAGATATTGCTTGGTGGAATTGCAATAACTAGCAAACTACCAATCCTACGGGCAGGAATTTTGCTTGGTGAAGATTTCAAAGGCAGAAATCATATATCCTGGAATGGAATCTCACAAATTTGTTAGTTGCACAAAAGCTTGATCCCTGGGGGGACAAATGTTCAGCTTGTCGCTGTCTTCTCCACAGGGAAACATCAATAGTTAGTGAAGAAGGTCATAGCTCCTCTGTTGCTCTGTGGTGGTTTGCAGTGCATCATCATACTTTTGTAAAACAACACTCAGGTGATCCAGATTCTCTCCAGGTATGATGACAGATACTCTCCTGTGGCAGATTGTAACATAGGACATGTTCAGCTGAAGGGTGTCTTCTTACATCTATGACCATTTTGATGTGTTCATCTGATGTCATCAACTCAAATGCTGGTTTCATTGATGAGTGTATGGGTTGGTCTGACACAGGAAATCATGCAGAGTTTTCATGATACTTCGCTCAAGTTTTTCACTGAAGCATAAACTCTCCTCAAGCTAATGAGTGTCATGGAACCATATTTTTGTGAACACTGGATTCAACCAGTCATTGTCTGGCTAAAGTGACCCAATTTAATGGTATAGAGTGCATTTGGAAAGTATTCACAGCGCTTTACTTTTTCCACATTTTGTTATGTTGCAGTCTTATTCCAAAATAGAGCAAATTCATTTGTTCCCTCAAAATTATACTCACAAGACCCCATAATGACATTAAAAGTTTGTTTAATTGTTGCAAATTTATTAAAATTTAAAAAACAAACAAACAAGAACTAAGAAATCACATGTACTGTACGTAAGTATTCACACCCTTTACGTAATACTTTGTCGATGCACCTTTGGCAGCAATTACAGCCTCATGTCTTCTTGAATATGATGCCACAAGCTTGGCGCACCTGTCTTTGGGCAGTTTTGTCCATTCCTCTTTGCAGCACCTCTCTAGCTCCATCAGGTTGGATGGGGAGTGCTGGTGCACAGACATTTTCACATCCTGAAAATGACCGCCTGTCCTGAAGCCACTCCTCTGATATCTTGGCTGTGTGCTTAGGGTCATTGTCCTGCTGAAAGATGAACCTTCACCCCAGTCTGAGGTCAAGAGTGCTCTTGCATAAACTTATGTACATATGATTTCTTAGACTGTTTTTATTTTAGAAAATTTGTAAAAATCTCAAAAAAACGTGTGTGTACAATTATGAGGAAAAAATTAATTACATCCGCCGAGGATGTAATAAAATCATCAGTGTTTATTTTTTTGTCTGTCTGTCTGTGTTTTAGCAGGATTACAATTTCAATTTCAATTTTCAATTTATTTTCCTTTATATAGCGCCAAATCACAACAGAGTTGCCTCAAGGCGCTTCACACAGGTAAGGTCTAACCTTACCAACCCCCAGAGCAACAGTGGTAAGGAAAAACTCCCTCTGAGGAAGAAACCTCAAGCAGACCAGACTCAAAGCTGCTTGGGCCATGCTACAAACATAAATTACAGAAATAATTCACAGAACAATTCACGGACGAATATACAAGAATTGCTGTTGGTGCACAGGACAGGAGGGTCGCCAACAGGAATACAACTCCCATCTCTGGATGGAGCTGCACCTTAAACAGAGAGAAAAAACAGAATCAGGCATCAGAAAGACAAAAAAAAATACTGTATAATTTGCCAGCATTAATCAACAAGAAAAACAGAAGAAATACTAAGGTGATCGCCGGCCGCTAGCCCTAAGCTTCACTAAAAGACCCAGAATTTAGGAGAAGTTGAGGCCACGACCCGCTCCAATTACTAATAATATGAATTAAAAGAGTAAAAAGTGTAAAACAAAACTGTACCAGTATGCTAGCCATATGAAAGGGAAAATAAGTGCGTCTTAAGTCTGGACTTGAAAGTCTCCACAGAATGTGATTGTTTATTGACGCAGGGAGACCATTCCACAGAACAGGGGCATGATAAGAGAAAGCTCTGTGACCCGCAGACTTCTTATTCACCCTAGGGACACAAAGTAGTCATGCACCCTAAGAACGTAAAGCCCGGGCCGGTACGTAAGGTTTAATTAGGTCAGCTAGGTAGGGAGGTGCCAGTCCATGAATAATTTAATAGATTAGTAGCAGAACCTTAAAATCTGATCTCACTGGGACAGGAAGCCAGTGAAGAGACGCCAAAATGGGTGTAATGTGGTCAATCTTTCTGTTTCGTGTCAAAAGTCTGGCTGCAGTATTCTGAACCAATTGGAGAGCCCTAATGCTAGACTGCGGTAAACCAGAAAATAGAACATTGCAGTAGTCCAATCTAGAAGAGATGAATGCATGGATCAGGGTCTCAGCATCAGCCATAGACAGGATGGGATGAATCTTCACTATATTTCGCAGGTGGAAGAAAGCAGTCCTAGTAATATTTCTAATATGAGGCCAAAGGACAACGAAGGATCAAAAATTACCCCAAGGTTCCTCACTTTGTCAGTGTGATGTATGACACACGAGCCTAGGCTGAGTGTTAACTGGTCAAATTGATGCTGATGTCTCACTGGACCAAGAACCATCATTTCAGTCTTTTCAGAGTTTAAAAGTAGGAAGTTTCTAGACATCCAACTTCTCACTGCTGCGAGGCAATCTTCTAAGTATTTTATGTGAACGACATAACCAGCAGTTATCGGCATATATAACTGAGTATCATCTGCATAGCAGTAAAAGGTAATCCCAAAACGCCGCAATATGTGCGCAAGGGGTGCTATAACAAGGGAGAAAAGCAGGGGGCCTAAGACAGACCCCTGCGGAACCCCAAATTTCATGTCACTATGGTTAGAGGTCGTGTTACTGTACAAAACACAGTGAGAACGACTGGTCAAGTATGGCGTCAGCCATGCAAGGGCACTCCCAGTAATCCCAAAATGATTTTCCAGCCTATCAAGTAGAATATTATGATCGACTGTATCAAATGCAGCACTGAGATCTAACAGCAGCAGAACCGTAGTGGTGTCCGAATCCATTGTAAGCAGAAGATCATTCACCACTTTAGTGAGAGCCGTCTCTGTGGAATGATATTTTCTAAACGCAGACTGCAGTGGCTCAAAGAGATTATTCTCAGTAAGATAGTCTATGAGCTGCCGTGACACCACTTTTTCCAGAATTTTAGAGAAAAATGATAGATTTGATATCGCCTGATAGTTTTTCAATACACTAGGGTCAAGATTAGGTTTCTTAAGTAATGGTTTAATCACTGCAGATTTGAAACATTTAGGAACAGATCCAGAAGTTAAAGAAAGATTAATAATTTCCAGCACAATCGGCCCAAGAGTGGGCCACAGGTCCTTAAACAGTTTTGTTGGTATAGGATCAAATAAACAGGTTGTGCTTTTTGTTGACATTACGAGTTTCGTCAGCATGTCAGGGGAGATACTATCAAATTCTGTAAATCTAGGTAATACCTCAGTAGTGGCGCCCACCTCAATAGCATGGTGTAGTGGCTGGGTTAAGCTATGCTGGGATATATTCAACCTAATGTCATCTATTTTCTTCTCAAAGTAATCTAGGAAATCTTGTGCTGTAAAAGAAGAGCGAGCTACAGGTGGTTGTCCATGAATAAGTGTTGCCACCATGTCGAACAAGAACTTTATGCTTGTTTTTGTTGATCAAATCAGAGTAATAGGTCCGCTTTGTAGCCAATAATGCATGCTTATAGTCTAAGACAGCATCACGCCATGCAAGTTAGAATACTTCTAATTTTGAACAATGCCATTTCCGTTCTAGACCTCTTGCTTTATGCTTGAGGTCATGCAGGTAATCATTGAACCAAGGTGACTGCGATTTGGGGGGCGCGGTTTCAACACAGGTGGTGCAATCATGTCGAGTGTCGTTTTGAGCACTGAGTTTAAACTATCCACAAGTCTGTCTACTGACTGGGTATTTGTCAGAAGTGAGGCTAAGACATCAGGCAGTCTAGCTTCTAGTTCAGTCTTAGTTAAGGAGTTGATGCATCGCTGCAGTGATAAATAAGGTTGTTGTTCCACTAAACACGGCAGCGAAACTGTAAACTTAATAAGTGAGTGATCAGAGACCACTGATGTAAGAGGCATGATGTCAATATTTGTGACAGCAATACCACGCACGAGAACCAGATCCAGGGTATTTCCACTAATGTGTGTCGAATCCCGAATGCATTGCTGAAATCCTCATGCATCCACAAATTCCATAAATGATTTGCAGAGGGGATCAGAAGGCTTATTTATATGAACATTAAAGTCACCAATGATCAGAATGTTATCTGCTCTAGTTGACAAGTTAGAGATGAACGCACCAAATTCATTTAAGAATTCAGAATATGGGCCAGGAGGCCTACATACAGTGACAAAGTAATACGGCTGATTTTTATTCTTCTGACCTTGGCAATGCGTAATATCCTGAGCAGAGCTCAGAATCAGATGCTCAAACGAGTTATATTTGTGACCCCCAACAGCTAATAAGCTAAACCTAGATTTATAAATAAGAGCAACACACCCGCCTTGCTTCACATCACGAGGGACGTGACTAAATGTATATGCTGGTGGGCAGGCTTCATTTAAGGGGAGGACAGCTGTAGGTTTAAGCCAGGTTTCACATAACCCAATCATATCTAAGTAATGATCAATAATTAAATCATTAATCAACAATGATTTTGAGGACAGTGATCTTATGTTAATGAGACCCAGTCTAAGGAACTCAGTGGGGTTGACAGTTGAACTGTTTGGGTTTAGGGGTGGTTCCAGAGTGGCATATATAAGATGCCTAGAAGTAGGTTTAGGTTTGAGACATTCCACGCACATTGTAGGTAGCAGACGCGAAAGCTTTGCTATTACTGGAACAACCACTGGGCCATCCTCAATTTCAACATGATCCAATATAGTAATGGGTATTAAGTTTGCAAAGCATATCCCTCTATGATTTTTATGGACACGTCTACGGGAGCAGGCCACAGTCTCAACTTGTTGAATTTCCCTCCCTGGCAGATAAACTGCACTATCACCATAGTGGATTTTCTGCACTAATTTCCCCACTAAGCTAATGGATTCCACATCCACATTTCTCATAAGCCTTGCAGGGTCTCTAATCACCTGCTCCATGTCCTGCTGTAGATTCCTAATGTCACCCTCCCTGTAGAGCTCTATCTATGTTCACAGACAAGATGGCAGCGCCTTCCCCAGTAGGGTGGAGGCCGTCTGGCAACGGCAGGCCACAGCGGCCCCAGAACGAAGGCCAGTTATCAATAAAGCTAAAGCCTTGCTGTTGACAAAACTGCGCCAGCCACCTATTTAATGATGTCAGCCTGCTAAATGCCTCATCAGTACCCCGGGAGGGGAGGGGACCAGAGACTATTAATTGATACCGACACATCTTTCTGGCAAGGTCACAAGTCCTCTCTAGGTCCATTTTTGTGACCTCTGAGTGCTTCATCCTGATATCATTGGTGCCGACGTGAATAACTATGTGACTATATCTTAGGTCATGTTCCTTCGTCTGTCTTCCCTTCTGCAGTATCAGCACCCTAAGATGGGATGCAATGTCAGGAGCTCTGGCCCCAGGAATACATTTAACGTCAGCCGGCATCTGTAACCTGACTTTGCGGGTGATAGAATCCCCTATCACTAAAGTCTGGTGTTTCGGCCTGGAGAAAGGAGTGGAAGTCACTTGTGGGCTCGGAGAATTCACATCAGGTAAATCCAAGGGGGAGAACTGATTCACAGTTCGCAGTGGTGAGTGTGATCGGGGTGCCACAACCAGGCACCAAGCCCTACGGGGCTTCCTCCGCCTCGCTACAGTCCGAAAACCGTCCTCCACAGCCGGCGTTTCTAGGCTGATGCTAATGGGCTCGCTAGCCAGCCCAGCACTAACCTCATCTGGAGTGCCCATAACATCTAACTCCACTGCGCTAAGAAGCTGCTCTAACTTACGGATATGGCTCTCTAAGAGATCCACCCTATCTTCCAACATCACATAGGATTTATAGAGGGTGTAAAGTAGGTAAAGTAGTGTACTTTATGCACTAGGAAATTCAAGAATATAGCCAAGCAAGCACAAGCTAACCAATAATGGATAAGCTAACCACTCCTAAGGCTCACACAGACACAAATAAATGAATTAAAGTTCACAGCAGTTACACTGAAAGAGTAGCAGAAGTATTAGAAATGTAGGAACAGTAAATATATATATACCACTCTTAAGATTAACACAAGAGTAAAGTACTAAGCTAAAGTTCACAACAGTTACACTAACAGTTATCTAACAGAAGTATATAAAAAAATGAAATGAAAAAATTAAAACAAGGGTCCGAAGTCGCTAACACAAGCTAGTCGCTAATGCAAGCTAACCGCTAGCGAAAATGCTAGCCGCTCTTAAGATTTACACAGGAGTAAAATAATTACTTAAAATTCACAGCAGTTCGACTGAAAAACTAACAGAAGTATTAACCAGGTAAAAAGAACCAGCTATAAAAATAACGACGGGTGGGAAGGGAGGAGTCGACCTAGCTAGCGAAAGCTAAATGCTAGCGAATGCTAACTGCTAGCAAATGCTAACTGCTAGTGAATGCTAACTGCTAGCGAATAACAACAGGACTATAGATAAATAACGTTCAGAATAGATAAAATTAATAACCAGAAGAGTGCTAAACAGAAATAAAAGAAACGTATACAACCGTGTGAAGTTCAGAATAGCATCACAACAACAAACAATCCGTTGGAAACAAGTTGCCAGATCTGTCATCAGGTTACGTCAAAACTACTGCATACATTTTGATAAAATTTTCACCACAGATATTAGGGCATAGAAGACGTCACTGAATTTTGGAGGTGATCCGGATTGGCAGACGTCAGAAACCTCTGATTGCTCTTGTTTCATCTGTTCTGGAATAAGGCTGTAATATAACACAATTTCAAAATAGTGAAGCCCTGTGAATACTTTCTGGATGCACAGTATATATTTTTTAATTCCAATGTACACCACGCTTGGCACACATATGGAGATGGTTTGTGGAATTGCCTCAATCAGATTTAGCAAAACTCAATCATTGGGGTCAAAATTTAAGTTTTTCCCTTTGATTTTAGACAGTTTGAAACATTAAGGGAAACAACTGCTTCGGAATCTAGTTGAATCTTTCAGGATATTTCACACATGAAATAGAGCCATTTTTAAAAAATATGACTGTTTGAAAAAGGTTGAAACTGTGAAAAACACTTAAGATAAACTCATAGACTCTCCAAAAACATGGAGCCAAAGTGAATTCCTGGCTCCACCCCTGACGAACTGCAATGCATCGTGTGCAGCTACACATGGAAAGAATTGTATGCTTTGGTGTCATGCTCAAGGGTATTTTGACACATAGACAGGAGCAGCTGGGACACAAACCAACAACTCTTCAGTTTTTGTTCAATGTGCATGATCATGTGAGCTGCAGATCCCAGTGGATCAAACATAAATGTATTGGTTTTAATCCGAAGCACTGATACAATAACCTCACATTCCACTCTGATGTTTCATGTTGGTGACATGTTTCTCTCTTAGTAAACATGACTGTAGCCAGATTTTGGATGAGCTATATAAAGATGATGTGAATGTGTGTTGTTTTGCTTTTGGACAGTGTTTCGTTCCCCCTCATTATCGCATTTCATTCGGCTGCTTTGATGAAGCGTTCCCAGGTACAGTGTCGGATTCGAACAGCAGACTTCTCTTCATTTAACCTCTCATTTAGAGATGCTTTGTGCCGCACATCATGTGAGCGTGTGAATCCGCTGTGACTGAGTTGGTACAAGGTGGAAGTGATGTGTTCATCATGTTGAGGATTATTGTGCATCCTTTTGTAATCTGATGACAAGTGATAGTTGCTGGTTAAGCTGCTGAAAATAAGACATGCTGTTGGATTTTGGAAGAAAGTTCCGATGACTTTGCAGTTGATTTTTTTAAAACTTATATGAGTATGTGGCTGTGTTAATATCTCAACCAAAACATAATGACTTTATTATGCTGAATTTGGACTGTATGTGATTTGGACTGCAACCAAATCTGTCACGTTATAGCCCTGTCGTTGATCCCGGATGGCAAAACTAACCATCTACCTTCTGTAGCCAGCTGACATATGGGCATCCCCTTACACTTAGACATCTCCAACCACACGGGTCCTCAGAGAAATATGCTACATGGACAAAATGTTGTACCTGATGTTCCCTCATAATTCAACTTACACACCTCATCTGATTCTTCCTAAGTAGCCATTCCATTGACAAAAAGTCATTCAAGTGTTACACAAATATCCTCTGGAGAGCCCCAGTATGAACACATCTAGTCCTCACCTTAATTCACTGTTTAGCATCCAAATTTAACAATGCAATAAGACAGGCAGCACCAGGACCTCAAAGACTAGGGCGTTTCTTCTCCTGCAAAGATATTGGCATTGACACAAACCTCTCTTACAAGCCAAAGACCCAGAGACATAAACGCAACAAACGCAACATTCTATCACTTTTGTGGTCTCTAACCTTTTAGTCCTTGATCTCTGAGATCTGGAGACACCTGGGAAACCAAAACAACTAAAACAGAGCAAAGTCTCATATTTTGTTAAAAGCCAGTGAATAAAAGTGGGTTTTAAGATCGGTTTTAAAAACAGACAGTGAAGTGGCCTGCCGAATGTGCAAAGATAAACCACTCCAAATTTTTGGAGCTGCAACAGAAAATTCTCTAACTGAGCATTCGCTTAGACCTTGGTACCTCAAGGAGTAGATGATCAGGTGACAAGAGGCACCGCGCAGAGGCATAGAGGTGAAGTAGCTCAGAGAGGTAGGGCGGGGCGAGGCCATTTAAAGATTTAAAATCAAATAAGCATCTTAAAATGAACTCTAAAATGCACAGGCAGCAAGTGGAGGGAGGCCAGGACAGGTGCAAAGTGCTCCCTCTTTCATACTCCAGTTAGCAGAGGAGCGGCAGCGTTCTGAACTAACTGGAGACGTACAAGGGAGGACTGGCTAACTCCAAGATAAAGTGCATTACAGTAATCCAGCCGAGAAGTAATGAAGGCATGGATTACTGTTTCTAAGTGCTGAAGTGCAAGGAAAGGCTTCACCTTAGCAAGCTGCCTAGGGTGAAAGAAACAAGACCTACAACACAAATTCCAATGAAGTTGGGACGTTGTGTAAAATGTAAATTAAAAACAGAATACAATCATTTGCAAATCCCCTTCAACCTCTATTCAACTCAATACGCCACAAAGACAAGATATTTAATGTTCAAACTGCTAAACTTTATTGTTTTTGTGCAAATATTTGCTCATTTTGAAATAGATGCCTGCAACACGTTTCAAAAAAGCTGGGACAGTGGTATGTTTACCACTGTGTTACATCACCAATGATCAAAGAACACCTGTTTGGAACATTCCACAGGTGAACAGGTTAATTGGAAACAGGTGAGTGTCATGATTGGGTATGAAAGGAGCATCCCCAAAAGGCTCAGCCACTCACAAGCAAAGATAGGGCGAGGATCACCATTGTCTGAACAACTGCGTGAAAAAATAGTTCAACAGTTTAAGAACAATGTGTTGTGTGTGGGCCGCCAGAAGAGGAGGTACTGCTGGCCCACCACCAGTGGGCGCTCTGCCTGAAGTGCGGGCTTCAGGCACGAGAGGGCGCTGCCGCCATGGACACAGCCGGGGGTGACAGCTGTCGCTCATTACCTCTTGACAGCTGTCACCCATCTACTCAACATCATCTCACTCCATAAAGACCAGACGTCATCTCCACCTCGTTGCCGAGATATCATACTTCATTGGAGGTAATAGCCTCAGCCTTTTGTAAATCTGTTTATTGTGAGTGTTTGCAGGAGAACCGGTCGTTTTTGAGGAGGCTGTGCAAGACGGCGCTCCTTTTCAGCTGAGACCGCTGCAACGCGCTGAGTGTGAGGTGGAGGTGGCATTCCCACCGTTGTTGTTACTGGGTGTACACACACCCACACTTGACTGTCTTTGTTCTTCGCCAGCAGTACCAGATCTGACAGTCGGGGACGGTGATCACCTCGGAATTCGGGACTTGGCGGCTCCAGTATTCATCAGGTTCTGGGGCAGCGGAAATCGTGTGGTTCCGGCTCTCCTCAGGACAGACGTCTTCTATCCTCGAGCCTGCCCACACGTCACCTTTGTGTATTGACTGTTGTGATATTCTGAGATTGTCTGTATGTTCGTTGTGCACATTCACAACATTAAATTGTTATATTTTGGCTCATCTATTGACCGTTCATTTGCGCCCCCTGTTGTGGGTCCGTGTCACTACACTTTCCCAACAGGATATCTCGGCCAGCGTCATGGACTCCGAGGGGCGTCACCCGGCTGTTGAACGACCAATGGGAGAGCAGGGAGCGCAGGCGTCTGCAGGAGACGTGATTGGTGAGCTGCAGCACATTCTCACCGCCTTTACGGCTCGGTTGGATCAAATGACTGAGCAAAACATCCTCCTGAACCGCAGGGTGGAGGCTCTCTCTGCACAGATGGCGGCGAGCGCTCAGGGCGCTGCTGCAGCTCGTCCTCCTGTCGACCCTGTGCAGGATATAAATGTTCCAGTGGTGGTTCAACAACCCCTCCCACCATCCCCTGAAGCATACATAAGCCCTCCTGAGCCGTATGGAGGTTGTGTGGAGACGTGTGCAGACTTTCTTATGCAGTGTTCGCTCGTCTTCGCACAACGTCCCGTCATGTACACGTCAGATGCTAGTAAAATAGCTTATGTGATTGCTCTACTTCGGGGTAAAGCACGCGCCTGGGCTACGGCGCTCTGGGAACAGAACTCACGGTTGTTATCAGCATACACTGGGTTTGTGGGGGAGTTCAGAACAGTGTTTGATCACCCTAACAGAGGAGAGACCGCTTCAACAATGCTGCTGTCAATGAGACAGGGACGCGAGAGCGCAGCCGCTTATGCAGTCAACTTCCGCATCGCGGCTGCAAGGTCCGGCTGGAATAACGTGGCGCTCCACGCCGCCTTCATAAACGGACTGTCGTTGGTTCTGAAGGAGCAGCTGGTAGCTAAGGAGGAACCGCGGGATTTAGATGGGCTTATCGATCTCGTTATACGGTTAGACAATCGGTTGGAGGAACGCCATCGGGAGCGAGGCGAAGGACGTGACCGGATACGCGCCGCCCCTCTCCCTTCCGGGTTCGAAAAGGGGCCGCCCTCCCCACGCTCCACAGCCGCAGCGCTTTGTGGGGCAACAGCTCCCCCTGCTGACGTTGTTAGGGAAATGCACAGGGCCAAAATGGGGAGGCTGATCCGTGGAGAGTGTTTTCTCTGTAGCTCAACTGAGCACACCCAGAGAAACTGCCCCAAACGGCCAAAACGACAACACTCGCCCTTAGAGACTGGGCTAAGGGGGGGTCAAAACATTCAAGTAAGACACACACAAATTGCCACACGACTCCCAGTCACAATCCTGAGCGGGGATTTAACCCTTCAAGCCCGAGCACTGGTGGACACGGGGTCAGAAGGGAATCTGCTAGACAGCAGATGGGCAAGGGAGGTAGGGCTCCCTCTGGTGGCGCTTCCTTCGCCATTGCAGGTGCGGGCCCTAGATGGCACCCTCCTCCCTTTACTCACACACAAGACACAACCAGTAACTCTGGTGGTGTCTGGAAACCATCGGGAGGAGATTGAGTTTTTTGTAACTCCTTCTACCTCCCGCGTGATTTTGGGCATCCCATGGATGTTGAAGCACAATCCCCGGATTGATTGGCCGTCTGGGGTGGTGGTTCAGTGGAGCGAAACCTGCCATCGGGGGTGTTTAGGATCCTCGGTTCCTCCCGGTTCACAGGCTAAGGAGGAGGTCAAAGTCCCTCCCAATCTGACGGCAGTGCCGGTTGAGTACCACGATCTTGCTGACGTCTTCAGCAAGGATCTGGCACTCACCCTTCCCCCGCACCGTCCATACGATTGTGCCATTGATTTGGGTCCAGGCGCTGAGTTCCCGTCCAGCAGGCTGTACAACCTCTCACGACCTGAGCGCGAATCAATGGAGACCTACATCCGGGACTCATTAGCTGCCGGGCTGATCCGGAACTCCACCTCCCTGATGGGGGCAGGTTTCTTTTTTGTGGGCAAGAAAGATGGCGGACTCCGTCCATGCATTGATTACAGGGGCTGAATGAGATTACGGTTCGCAACCGATACCCGTTGCCATTGTTAGATTCCGTGTTCACCCCCCTGCATGGAGCCAAAATCTTTACTAAGCTGGATCTTAGAAATGCGTATCACCTGGTTCGGATCCGGAAGGGAGACGAATGGAAGACGGCATTTAACACCCCATTAGGTCACTTTGAGTACCTGGTCATGCCGTTCGGCCTCACCAACGCCCCCGCGACGTTCCAAGCCTTGGTTAACGACGTCTTGCGGGACTTCCTGCACCGATTCGTCTTTGTATATCTGGACGATATTCTCATCTTTTCTCCGGATCCTGAGACCCATGTCCAGCATGTACGTCAGGTCCTGCAGCGGTTGTTAGAGAACCGACTGTTTGTGAAGGGCGAGAAGTGCGAGTTTCACCGCACGTCTTTGTCCTTCCTGGGGTTTATAATCTCCTCCAACTCCGTCGCCCCTGATCCGGCCAAGGTTGCGGCGGTGAGAGATTGGCCCCAACCAACAAGCCGTAGGAAGCTGCAACAGTTCCTCGGTTTCGCTAATTTCTATAGGAGGTTCATTAAGGGCTACAGTCAGGTAGTTAGCCCCCTGACAGCCCTGACCTCTCCAAAAGTCCGCTTCACCTGGTCGGATCGGTGCGAAGCCGCGTTCAAGGAGTTGAAACGACGGTTCTGTACTGCGCCAGTTTTGGTGCAGCCCGAACCTAGCCACCAGTTCATGGTTAAAGTGGACGCCTCTGACTCAGGGATAGGAGCCGTGCTGTCCCAGAGCGGAGAGACCGATAAGGTTCTTCACCCGTGTGCCTACTTTTCACGCAGGTTGACCCCGGCTGAACGGAACTATGACGTCGGCAATCGAGAACACCTTGCGGTGAAAGAGGCTCTTGAGGAGTGGAGACACCTGTTGGAGGGAGCGTCTGTGCCGTTCACGGTTTTCACTGACCATCGGAACCTGGAGTATATCAGGACCGCCAAGCGGCTGAACCCCAGGCAAGCCCGCTGGTCACTGTTCTTCGGGCGTTTTGACTTCCGGATCACCTATCGCCCCGGGACCAAGAACCAGAGGTCGGATGCCTTGTCCCGGGTACACGAAGAGGAGGTCAATACTGCACTGTCGGATCCACCGGAGCCCATCCTGCCGGAGTCCACTATCGTGGCCACCCTCACCTGGGACGTGGAGAAGACCGTCCGGGTGGCCCTGGCACGGAGCCCGGACCCAAGAACAGGTCAGAAGAACCGTCTGTATGTCCCACCAGAGGCCAGAGCTGCAGTCTTGGACTTCTGTCACGGTTCCAAGCTCTCCTGTCATCCAGGGGTGCGAAGGACCGTGGCAGTTGTCCGGCAGCGCTTCTGGTGGGCGTCTATGGAGGCAGACGTCTGGGAATATATCCAGGCCTGCACCACCTGTGCCAGGGGCAAGGCAGTACACACGAAGGCCCAAGGACTCCTCCAGCCGCTGCCGGTGCCTCATCGCCCCTGGTCCCACATCGGCCTGGATTTCGTCACTGGCCTCCCGCCGTCCCAGGGCAACACCACCATCTTCACGATAGTGGACCGTTTCTCCAATGCGGCCCACTTCGTGGCCCTCCTGAAGCTCCCAACAGCCCAGGAGACAGCAGACCTCCTGGTCCACCACGTTGTCCGTCTGCATGGGATACCCTCCGACATCGTCTCAGATCGTGGTCCCCAGTTCTCCTCACACGTCTGGAGGAGCTTCTGCAGGGAACTGGGGGCCACCATGAGCCTCTCGTCTGGGTACCATCCACAGACGAACGGACAGGCAGAGCGGGTCAACCAGGAACTGGAACAGACCCTCCGCTGCATCACATCCGCGCACCCGACGGCCTGGAGTAACCATCTGGCCTGGATCGAGTATGCGCCTAACAGCCAGGTGTCTTCGGCCACCGGCCTCTCCCCATTTGAGGTGTGTTTGGGGTATTAGCCCCCGTTGTTTCCCGTGGTGGAGGGAGAGGTCGGTGTGCCCTCGGTCCAGGCCCACCTGCGGAAGTGCCGTCGGGTGTGGCGCTCCGCCCGCTCTGCCTTGTTGAAGGCCCGGACGAGGGCGAAGACCCATGCAGACCGCCGGCGATCCCCGGCCCCTGCTTACCAGCCCGGGCAGGAGGTGTGGCTTTCCACGAAGGACATCCCCCTCCAGGTGGACTCCCCGAAACTTCAGGACAGGTACATTGGCCCCTTCAAGATCCTCAAAGTCCTCAGTCCTGCCGCAGTGAAGCTCCAACTCCCGGCTTCACTGCGGATCCATCCGGTTTTCCACATGTCACGTATCAAACCTCATCACACCTCACCCCTCTGTGCTCCCAGACCGGTGCCCCCTCCTGCTCGGATCATCGACGGGGGGCCGGCTTGGACGGTGCGCCGGCTCCTGGACGTCCGTCGGATGGGTCGGGGGTTCCAGTACTTGGTGGACTGGGAGGGGTATGGACCCGAAAAACGCTCCTGGGTGAAGAGGAGCTTCATCCTGGATCCGGCCCTCCTGGCCGACTTCTACCGTCGACACCCCAACAAGCCGGGTCGGGCGCCAGGAGGCGCCCGTTGAGGGGGGGGTCCTGTTGTGTGTGGGCCGCCAGAAGAGGAGGTACTGCTGGCCCACCACCAGTGGGCGCTCTGCCTGAAGTACGGGCTTCAGGCACGAGAGGGCGCTGCCGCCATGGACACAGCCGGGGGTGACAGCTGTCGCTCATTACCTCTTGACAGCTGTCACCCATCTACTCAACATCATCTCACTCCATAAAGACCAGACGTCATCTCCACCTCGTTGCCGAGATATCATACTTCATTGGAGATAATAGCCTCAGCCTTTTGTAAATCTGTTTATTGTGAGTGTTTGCAGGAGAACCGGTCGTTTTTGAGGAGGCTGTGCAAGATGGCGCTCCTTTTCAGCTGAGACCGCTGCAACGCGCTGAGTGTGAGGTGGAGGTGGCATTCCCACCGTTATTGTTACTGGGTGTACACACACCCACACTTGACTGTCTTTGTTCTTCGCCAGCAGTACCAGATCCGACAGTCGGGGACGGTGATCACCTGGGAATTCGGGACTTGGCGGCTCCAGTATTCACCAGGTTCTGGGGCGGCGGAAATCGTGTAGTTCCGGCTCTCCTCAGGACAGACGTCTTCTATCCTCGAGCCTGCCCACACGTCACCTTTGTGTATTGACTGTTGTGATATTCTGAGATTGTCTGTATGTTCGTTGTGCACATTCACAACATTAAATTGTTATATTTTGGCTCATCTATTGACTGTTCATTTGCGCCCCCTGTTGTGGGTCCGTGTCACTACACTTTCCCAACACAATGTTTCTCAACGTTCAACTGCAAGAAATTTAGGGATTCTATCATCTACAGTGACATGACTTTCTTTGCTAATAAAATTTAACTATTAGAGAAAAAATTACTCATAACCATCCCAAAGACATATCGTTATCTTTGGCTGCTTTCAGTGATGCCGGTATTTGGTTAGACTCTTTTTCTCCGATTGTTCTGAGTTATTTTCATTAG
The DNA here is from genome assembly GCF_902500255.1 of Thalassophryne amazonica. Lineage (NCBI taxonomy): Eukaryota > Metazoa > Chordata > Actinopteri > Batrachoidiformes > Batrachoididae > Thalassophryne > Thalassophryne amazonica. The sequence goes on along the minus strand of NC_047118.1, from coordinate 24,408,662 downwards.
TTACTTCCTCCAAACCATCAACATGTCTATTAGACCTCATTCCTACCAGGCTGCTCAAGGAAGCCCTACCATTAATTAATGCTTCGATCTTAAATATGATCAATCTATCTTTATTAGTTGGCTATGTACCACAGGCTTTTAAGGTGGCAGTAATTAAGCCATTACTTAAAAAGCCATCACTTGACCCAGCTATCTTAGCTAATTATAGGCCAATCTCCAACCTTCCTTTTCTCTCAAAAATTCTTGAAAGGGTAGTTGTAAAACAGCTAACTGATCATCTGCAGAGGAATGGTCTTCTTATGGCCTCAGACTCATCTCTGTGCTTGTCCTGTTAGACCTCAATGCTGCTTTTGATACTGTTGACCATAAAATTTTATTACAGAGATTAGAGCATGCCCTAGGTATTAAAGACACTGTGCTGCGGTGGTTTGAATCATATTTATCTAATAGATTACAATTTGTTCATGTAAATGGGGAATCATCTTCACAGACTAAGGTTAATTATGGAGTTCCACAAGGTTCTGTGCTAGGACCAATTTTATTCACTTTATACATGCTTCCCTTAGATAGTATTATTAGACAGCATTGCTTAAATTTTCATTGTTACGCAGATGATACCCAGCCAGAGGACACACACCCATTAGCTAAACTGCAGGATTGTCTTACAGACATAAAGACATGGATGACCTCTAATTTCCTGCTTTTAAACTCAGATAAAACTGAAGTTATTGTACTTGGCCCCACAAATCTTAGAAACATGGTGTCTAACCAGAAGGAGAGAGCATATCTCACCCATATTGGCCTCTCTTCATTGGCTTCCTGTTAATTCTAGAATAGAATTTAAAATTCTTCTTCTTACTTATAAGGTTTTGAATAATCAGGTCCCATCTTATCTTAGGGACCTCATAGTACCATATCACCCCAATAGAGCACTTCGCTCTTAGACTGCAGGCTTACTTGTAGTTCCTAGGGTTTGTAAGAGTAGAATGGGAGGCAGAGCCTTCAGCTTTCAGGCTCCTCTCCTGTGGAACCAGCTCCCAATTCGGATCAGGGAGACAGACACCCTCTCTACTTTTAAGATTAGGCTTAAAACTTTCCTTTTTGCTAAAGCTTATAGTTAGGGCTGGATCAGGTGACCCTGAACCATCCCTTAGTTATGCTGCTATAGACTTAGACTGCTGGCGGGTTCCCATGATGCACTGAGTGTTTCTTTCTCTTTTTGCTCTGTATGCACCACTCTGCATTTAATCATTAGTGATTGATCTCTGCTCCCCTCCACAGCATGTCTTTTTCCTGGTTCTCTCCCTCAGCCCCAACCAGTCCCAGCAGAAGACTGCCCCTCCCTGAGCCTGGTTCTGCTGGAGGTTTCTTCCTGTTAAAAGGGAGTTTTTCCTTCCCACTGTCGCCAAGTGCTTGCTCACAGGGGGTTGTTTTGACCGTTGGGGTTTTTCCGTAATTATTTTATGGCTTTGCCTTACAATATAAAGTGCCTTGGGGCAACTGTTTGTTGTGATTTGGCACTATATAAATAAAATTGATTTGATTTGATTTGATTTACAGTCCATAATATAATCAGAAGATTCAGAAAATCTGGAGAACTTTCTACACGTAAGCAGCAAGGCCAAAAACCACACTGAATGCCCGTGACCTTCTATCCCTCAGGCGGCACTGCATTAAAAACCAGCATCATTGTATAAAGGATCTTACTGCGTGGGCTCAGTAACACTTCAGAAAACCATTGTCAGTTAACACAGTTCGTCGCTACATCTTCAAGTACAAGTTAAAACTACCATGCAAAGCGAAAGCCATATATCAACAACATCCACAAACGCCGCCGCCTTCTCTGGGTCCGAGCTCATTTGAAATGGACAGACGCAAAGTGGAAAAGTGTGCTGTGGTCTGATGAGTCCACATTTCAAATTGTTTTTGGAAATCATGGATGTAGTGTCCTCCGGAGAAAAGAGGAAAAAGACCAGCGCAAAGTTCAAAAACCAGCATCTGTGATGGTGTGGGGGTGTATTAGTGTCCATGGCATGGGCAACTTACACATCTGTGATGGCACCAACAATGCTGAAAGGTACATCCAGCTTTTGGAGCAACACATGCTGCCATCCAAGCAACATCTTTTTCAGGGACGTCCCTGCTTATTTCAGCAAGACAATGCCAAGCCACATTCTGCACATGTTACAACAGCGTGGCTTCATAGTAAAATAGTGCAGGTACTAGACTGGCCTGCCTGCAGTCCAGACCTGTCGCCCATTGAAAATGTGTGGCACATTATGAAGTGCAAAATACGACAACAGAGACCCCGGACTGTTGAACAACTGAAGTCGAACATCAACCAAGAATGGGAAACTGTGTCCTCAGTTCCCAAACGCTTATTGAGTGTTGTTAGAAGGCAAGGTGATGTAACACAGTGGTAAACATACCACTGTCCCAGCTTTTTTGAAACATGTTGCAGGCATCCATTTAAAAATGAGCAAATATTTGCACAAAAACAATAAAGTTTATCAGTTTGAACATTAAATATCTTGTCTTTGTGGTGTATTCAGTTGAATAGGTCCCAATGTCCCAACTTCATTAGAACTGGGGTTGTAACTACTGCACTAATTTGGCGATCCAATTTAAAATCGCTGTCGATCTTAAAACCCAAATTGGTAACAGTACTCTTTGCATAAGCTGCCAATGGACCCAAATCAATGTGTGGCTTCCTGGCCTTTCTGTGTACAAACTCCACACAGAAAGGGCAGGAAGCGATCCCATGACCTTCCTGCTGTGAGGGACCAGTGCTAACCACTAAGCCTCCGTGCTGCCACAATTATTAATAACTCCAAAGTTAGATGTCACATGTTATTAGCTTCAGACACCTTTTCAATATTTAGCAACGAGAATGTACAGATTATATATAAAGTTGAATTAGAACAATAATTTGGGTAAGGAAGTGTGAAATGAGCTCATGCTACTCTATTGAAAACATTTCTTCAAAAATCTGTTTCCTCAAACTGCAGATTGTTGCGTGAAAAATCATGAAAAATCCTTTGCATGCAATTTATCACAACACAAAATCAGATGTACTCTGCTGTCACAATATTTTGTGCGTCTTCACAAACGTGAGTGTTGGAGGAAAGGAATGCAGTCTCACCCATTACGGGTGCTTGTTTGAATTTGGATCACGGCCCCAGAAGGCACCTCACTAAGCTGTGTTGTCCCAGAAACATCCACCCTCACACCTGCTGTGAGCATTAATGTTCACCAACACACCCCCGACACCAAACCCACTTATCTCAATCCAGCTCATTTATTTATTTGCAAACATCTGTATCACACATAAACAAGACCCAACCTGTTCACAATGAAGCAATAGAAGAATTTTAAGAATTGCATATGAATATTCAGTGGACTGGTGCCACAGCTGTTGTTGCAGGTGGATAATAATAATAATAATAATAATAATAATAATAATAATAATAATAATAATAATAATAATAATAATTCCAGAACTTCTTGCTCATGTGCACATAGAGCTGCATGTGTTCCTTAGTCTATTTATCACCTGTCAGGACTGACACCTCTAAAGAAGAAGAACTCCAGCCTGCTGGACCATCACCACCTCATTTTGACAGAAACCACATCTCATCGTTCAACCACACTGTGTTTGATGCTCAGTAATGTGAATAAATGTAACCCCACCATCCAGAATGGTGACCTGTAGGAGTCAGAACAGTCATATTGAGAACCTTTTCTAAAAGAAATGAAGTGATTGATCCAAAAAATGATCATAAATCAACCCAGTCTCAAGGACTGTCGTGATTCAGCAGCACGAAATATACATTAATATATTGGTTCGTCATATTGTCACGAATAGTGCAAAATTTTCATCATGGGAGCACAAATTTATTCTAATTCATTCCGTGATGGTGATTGAATCATTTTGTGATGGGAGGATGAAAAAAATGTGAGACTGGCCTGCACAAATAGCAATTATGCTGTAATTTGACACAATTTTGTCTCTGTCTTTCCCTATACCTCTCAGGTCCTTTGGCTGATTTCCTCCATACACATAGTGTGTTGCTGAAAGTCGAGCCCAGAAGTTCTTTTAAAGGGTTTCTTTAGGAAAAAGTCAGTCAATATGATCACAGGTCATAATATTTTCACTCCATTGTCCAAAAAGCTTGGCACAGATGCAGGTTGGTTCTGGAATTGCCCAGGAGAGCTCAAATTTAGCAAATGTCTGTCATTGGGATCGAGGTCACTGGGAACAAAGGTCAAAGTTTAGGTTTTTCACTTTGATTTTCACCAAACGTTGCACACATATGGAGGTGCGTTTATTAAGACAGTTCAGATTTACCAAATACCAATCATTGGGTTCAGTATTACTGAGGTTAATGTGAAAATTAAAATTTTTCAATCTGATTTTAACCAAAGGGCTTGTGGCCAAGTGGTTAGTGTGTTTGGTTCCGTGCAGAAGGTTCCCGGTTCAAATCCCACCCCTGCTACATTTGTCCTTGGAATGTGGAGTTGCATCAGGAACGGCATCTGGCGTAAAACTTGTGCCAGTTAATCATGCAGATCCACCTCGGATTTACTGTGGTGACTCTGAATACAAAACAAGGGAGCAGCCGAAGGGATTTACTAATCTGACTTTAACCCAAGTTGGGAATTATGAAGATGCCCAGAATTGCCCAGCAAGGTCAAATTTGCACAATATCAATTACTGGATTCAGGGGCATGTCTCTCTACCAGGTCCTTTTTGCTGATTTCTACCAAACTTGGTATGTCAATGACGGTTGACCTAAAATTGGCCTTAAATAATTAATTTGGGCAAAAGTCAGTGTCACGAAATTTGATTGTCAGCCTGATTTCCCTAAATTAGCTGCACAATTAGGTGGATTCCAGAATTTTCCTGACAAAGAAAGATAGTGGTCAGTCATTTGGATGAAGCACAGGGTCAGTGGGCTCATATAGATTGCACAAGTCCTTACTGTTGCCATGCTCAGCGGTTCTATTATCCATGTTTGCAAAAGTGCTCCAAGTTACCCAAGTTCTTAACTGACAAAAGAATGTGGTTTGGAGACTGGATCATCAGCATCTTTAGAGACAATGAATGATAAAAAGTCCCGAAATAACTTCAACTTCAACTTATTTTCATTTATATAGCACCAAATCACAAAAGAGTTGCCTCAAAGCGCTTCACACAGGTAAGGTCTAACATTACCAACCCCCAGAGCAACAGTGGTAAGGAAAAACTCCCTCTGAGGAAGAAACCTCAAGCAGACCAGACTCAAAGGGGTGACCCTCTGCTTGGGCCATGCTACAAAACATAAATTACAGAACAATTCACAAAACAATTCACGGACGAATATACAAGAAATGCAATTGGCACACAGGACAGGAGGATCGCCAACACGAAAACAACTCCCATCTCTGGATGGAGCTGCACCTTAAACAGAGAGAAAAAAACAGAATCAGGCATCAGAAAGACGAGAAATACTGTATAATTTGTCAGCATTAAACAACAAGAAAAACAGAGAAATACTAAGGTGATCGCCGGCCACTAGCCCTAAACCTCATTAAAAGACCCAGAATTTAGGTAAAGTTGAGGCCGCGGCCCGCTCCAATTACTACTAAAATGAATTAAAAGAGTAAAAAGCATAAAATGAAACTGTTCCAGTATGCTAGCCCTATGAAAGGGAAAATAAGTGTGTCTTAAGTCTGGAGTTGAAAGTCTCCACAGAATGTGACTGTTTTATTGACGCAGGGAGATCATTCCACAGAACAGGGGCATGATAAGAGAAAGCTCTGTGACCCACAGACTTCTTATTCACCTTAGGGACACAAAGTACTCCTGCACCCTGAGAACATAAAGCCCGGGCCGGTACGTAAGGTTTAATTAGGTCAGCTAGGTAGGAGGGTGCCAGTCCATGAATAATTTAATAGGTTAGTAACAGAACCAGTTTTTACAGAAATAAACATTTGACCCTGCAAACATTTCAATTAATAATACTATTTAGATATTTCCACTGTCAGGATTTGACATTAAATCTACCAGGACTGGTTTTATGCAACAGCTGCAACTTTGAGTCAGCAGTTTGGAAACTCAAGGACATATTTAGATAGTGAGCAAGAGATGGGATGGGATGATGCTATTTATCACAGCCTTCTGCTTCATAAATCTCCATTTCTTTCTCTCTATCTCTCTCTTGTCCTGCATGGAAGATAAATAACAGAATACAGGGAAGAGATGTGGAAGACACAAACAGAAAGCAAAGGTTTGCATTTTGGATCAGAGAATGGCTGTTTTTTTTTTTTTAACATTCTTGAAAAATGAAATCATCTTGGGAGAATCAAAACATTTGGCAGGTTGTTTTCCAGCTGCGTACTAACATTTATCACCTCCTTATCCTCATGGAGCAATATTCATTTAGTGGAGTAGAAAGTAAAAAATTAATAACCCGAGAATATGTGGCAATTATAACAACTGACAGATTTTGCTCTGAATTAGACACATGGTCACTCTCCGATCATTACTGATTATACAACAGCATTATGAGGCCGTATGGTCTAATCTGATCCGTACTGTCAAATGTGGTCATTCTGTGATGTGATTTGACAAACTCATGCAAACATATAGACTTGCCTGTTATTTGTCATAATTGTTGTGGGTCAGTAAACTAGATTACCGTTAACTCCTGCCAGAGGATGTGTGTGTGTGTGTGTGTGTGTGTGGAGAAACGCCTAAAGAGGTGCAAGAAGCAGATTCCTCTGGACGGAGGCCAGTTTTGCTTTCTCATTTGACTCCTTTTCACCTGTTCCCGTCACCCAATTGGATCCGGTGAGGCTGCTTATCCTCGTTGCCCATCTATCAAACTGTATTTTACCGATGAACATGTTGAAATTGATGAGAGCACCATGGCCGCTTGAATTATCCTCAAGGTCGTCTGTCTCTTGTGTTGCAATTACAAACTGCAATGCTGTGATTGTGTGATTGTTGCAGTTATCATCAGTTTTTACAGTTTTTTTTTTTTTACTTCATCTCTGGTCAACATAAAATTAAAAGATTCAGATTGTTTCCTGGACCAGGTTATGATTTTTCTGGACATTTCCGTGGATATCTGTCTTTAATCTGTTCTCTCTTGACTTTCAGAGGCCTGCACAAAGACAGACACGGACATGTGTGTTAGTGTGCAAATGGTGTCTGCTGTTGCCTTCAGGTCTCTCTCTGGTGGTGCCAGCAATAAAGCAACTTTCCAATAGCTTTCAGGCAACAGCAGATGATGTGCTCCAGTTTGCCTCTTCTCTGCCACAGTGGGCACCATGGTGCCTAGAGTGTGTTTCTTTTTACATATACCTACAGAGGCTAAAATCAGTATTGAACACATCACCGTTGTTCTCAGTAAAGATATTTCTAAAGGTGGTATTGACAACCCAGTCTCACGGCAGCTCGTGATGGCATTGCAAAAAGTCAATTAATCTATGGGTTTGTGATATCGTCATGAAAATGGGGCACTTTTCATGATGGGGCATAAATTCATTTCATGATAGAGTCACGAAATGTGGGGTGATGGGGGGTTGGGGAGTTAGGGTTAGGTGAAAAGGAGATGCTTATGTTATGGTTAGAGTTCAGAGAAGGGGGATGATTATGAATAGTAAAATAAATAAAAAAATACTTGTCATGAAAAGCACCCCATTTTGTGATGGGAGCATAGAAAAAAGCGTGAGACTTGGCATCAGATTTTCACCAGATGTTGGTAACAACCCAAGTAATCCATATATGCAAAGAAACCAAAACAAATAAGTACAGAAATTAAGTTATGTATAATGAAATGGAATGACAGAGTGAAAAAGTATTGAACACGCTTACTGAAATTAATTTAACCTTCTGGGGTCCAAGGGCATTTTTTGGACAGTTCACTCGCCTGGCATAAATGTTTTATTATTGCTGTTAACAGCTCTCCCTGCATCCCACAATCAAGTTTTATGTCTCTTTTTTTTCATGACAACCTGTACTTTCAGAATATATATGCCATAGTTGTGTTTTAGAAGTATAATAAAGGTTTACAATCAGAAATAAGAAAGGAAAAAGTAAAGCGGGAAATCATTTTCCACACACATTTATTCAAAATACATAGTAAACTATAATAAACAACTGTTTTGACACTTTATAAAGGCAATTTGGGCTCTTGTGTGAAAGACTGTACAACAAAAAGGTTCAAACAATAAACACAAATGCACATTTTGAACAATATATACAAAATTGTCTATGTGTTTTGTTTGTGTTCATCTCAAAGCAATTTCTGTCTGCTATTACACAAAGGTCACATCACAAACTTCTACTTCTGCTGTGTTTTGGAGTGTTCTGTCCTGCTCTGAAAGCAACATTGACACTTTGGCCCATTTACACTCTGAGGAGCAGCCCCTTCCCCCTCACTCCATTGATATGCTAAACAGCGCTTTACACCGGAGCGAGAGAGCTTGCCACAGGCTTATTAATAATAATAATAATAATAATAATAATAATTCATTTTATTTGTATTGCACCTTACATTTCAAAGAAATCTCAAAGTGCTACAGCAAAGATTTAAAAACAGAATTAAAACAGATTTCAAAAACCATTTCAAACGATAAGATATCTAAAAGGCCTTTTGAAATAGCAATGTCTTTAGGCCTTTTTTTAAAGGCCTCCACACTTTGTGGGGTCCTCAGGGCCTCTGGGAGGGAGTTCCAGAGCCGAGGGGCCACTGCCTGGAAGGCCCTGTCTCCCATGGTGGAGAGTCTGGTCCTGGGTTGGTGAAGGCAGTGTGAGGAGGTGGTGGAGCGGAGGGATCTTGAGGTGGTGTGTGGGGTGAGGAGTTCACTGAGGTAGGCAGGGGCGGTTCCGTGCATGCACTGATAAGTCAGGAGGCAGAGTTTGTACTCTATTCTGTATTTGATGGGCAGCCAGTGGAGGGATCTGAGGACAGGGGTGATGTGGTCAAACTTGTGCCTCCTCGTCAGGACCCGGGCAGCACAGTTCTGGATGTGCTGCAGCTTTTGAAGGTTTTTACCAGGGGTCCCGACGAGGAGGGCATTGCAATAGTCCAACCTGGAGGAGACAAAAGCATGGACCAACCTCTCAGCATCTGGTTGGGAAAGGGAGGGGCGAAGCTTGGCTATGTTTTTGAGGTGATGGAAGGAGACTTTGCATAGGTGGCGGATGTGGGTGTCAAAGGTGAGATGTGGGTCAAATCTGACTCCAAGGTTGGTGACGGAGGTGGACAGGGGAATGTTGTGGCAGAGAATGGGAATACTGGTGAGGGAGGAGGACTGGGTTTGATGTGGGGTACCGATCAGGATGGCTTAAGTTTTGTCAGTGTTTAGTTTAAGAAAGTTATCAGTCATCCATGCTTCCATCTCCTCCAGGCAAGCCTGAAAGGCAGACGGCAGAGCTGAGGGGAGTGTGGAGTCCATTTTGATGTATAACTGTGTGTCGTCTGCGTAGCAATGAAATGAAATCTTGTGTTTACGGATGATTTGACCAAGGGGGAGCATGTAGATGGTAAAAAGGGTTGGACCAAGGACGGACCTTTGTGGCACTCCACAGCTGACAGTATGGGTTTTGGATTTGGATTGTCCGAGTGTAACACATTCTGTCCTGTTCGTGAGATATGAGCGAAACCAGTTGAGAGTTGTGCCAGTGAGTCCTATTTCAGTGTAGAGGCGGTGGAGCAGGATGGTGTGGTCAGTGGTGTCAAAAGATTGTTCTGTCTGAGTTATTTTCATTAGTTACTTCATCCAAACCATCAACATGTTTATTAGACCCCATTCCTACCAGGCTGCTCAAGGAAGCCCTACCATTATTTAATGCTTCGATCTTAAATATGATCAATCTATCTTTGTTAGTTGGCTATGTACCACAGGCTTTTAAGGTGGCAGTAATTAAACCATTACTTAAAAAGCCATTAGACGGTATTGCTTAAATTTTCATTGTTACGCAGATGATACCCAGCTTTATCTATCCATGAAGCCAGAGGACACACACCAATTAGCTAAACTGCAGGATTGTCTTACAGACATAAAGACATGGATGACCTCTAATTTCCTGCTTTTAAACTCAAATAAAACTGAAGTTATTGTACTTGGCCCCACAAATCTTAGAAACATGGTGTCTAACCAGATCCTTACTCTGGATGGCATTACCCTGACCTCTAGTAATACTGTGAGAAATCTTGGAGTCATTTTTGATCAGGATATGTCATTCAAAGCGCATATTAAACAAATATGTAGGACTGCTTTTTTGCATTTACGCAATATCTCTAAAATCAGAAAGGTCTTATCTCAGAGTGATGCTGAAAAACTAATTCATGCATTTATTTCCTCTAGGCTGGACTATTGTAATTCATTATTATCAGGTTGTCCTAAAAGTTCCCTAAAAAGCCTTCAGTTAATTCAAAATGCTGCAGCTAGAGTACTGACGGGGACTAGAAGGAGAGAGCATATCTCACCCATATTAGCCTCTCTTCATTGGCTTCCTGTTAATTCTAGAATAGAATTTAAAATTCTTCTTCTTACTTATAAGGTTTTGAATAATCAGGTCCCATCTTATCTTAGGGACCTCGTAGTACCATATCACCCTAATAGAGCGCTTCGCTCTCAGACTGCAGGCTTACTTGTAGTTCCTAGGGTTTGTAAGAGTAGAATGGGAGGCAGAGCCTTCAGCTTTCAGGCCCCTCTCCTGTGGAACCAGCTCCCAATTCAGATCAGGGAGACAGACACCCTCTCTACTTTTAAGATTAGGCTTAAAACTTTCCTTTTTGCTAAAGCTTATAGTTAGGGCTGGATCAGGTGACCCTGAACCATCCCTTAGTTATGCTGCTATAGACGTAGACTGCTGGGGGGTTCCCATGATGCACTGTTTCTTTCTCTTTTTGCTCTGTATGCACCACTCTGCATTTAATCATTAGTGATCAATCTCTGCTCCCCTCCACAGCATGTCTTTTTCCTCGTTCTCTCCCTCAGCCCCAACCAGTCCCAGCAGAGGACTGCCCCTCCCTGGGCCTGGTTCTGCTGGAGGTTTCTTCCTGTTAAAGGGGAGTTTTTCCTTCCCACTGTAGCCAAGTGCTTGCTCACAGGGGGTCGTTTTGACCATTGGGGTTTTACATAATTATTGTATGGCCTTGCCTTACAATATAAAGCGCCTTGGGGCAACTGTTTGTTGTGATTTGGCGCTATATAAAAAAATTGATTGATTGATTGAAAAGCGGCTGATAGATCCAGTAGGAGGAGGAGAGATAACATTCACAGGTAATGAGGAGTGGAGCGTCTCTAAAACTCACACAATCTGTGTTTGAGCATGTGAGATTGTCATCAGAGGCTCTCCGTCTGCTCACTTTCACTGATCACTGTGCGTAATGGCGCAGGGCACATTGGAGCGAACAGCCAGATGGCTATTCAAACGGCCAACTAGTAATACATCACTGGTAAAATGGTTTATCATGTGTGGTAAATCTTCCCTACGATTGGATTTTGGAAAACCATGTGACGGTGAACCAGTTCTGATTGGACACTCACATTGCACACATCATCACACAGCTTCTGTGAGGAGTACAAAGATGGCTGGCTCGAAAGTCCACAGAGTTAACTTTTCAGCAAAAAAAGAGTACGTTTCTATCTCATATCATTAAAAAGTTATTTATAATTTAGTAAAGCTTGGTCTCAGCCGTCGTATATGACGGCGTTGGCCCCAGAGGGTTAATACATCGTATAAAAGCCCTTGTTGGTAATGACACCTTCAGGATTGCCAGGACTGTCCCAAAACCAGCCCAATATCAAAATTCAAAATACACTCTTGGCAAACCATCCATCTATCTGATGCAGGCAGGTGAAATGTGGGCATCCCCTTGGCCTTTTCCAGTTGATGGTGTGTTCAGCAGTGAGGCTCCGGCATGCTGGAACACACCCAGAGACATGCACCACTTGGCTAAAATGTCACAGCTGATGTTCTTTCTCACAGTGCAAGAGATACATCTCATCTGATTCTGCCTAAGTAACTGCATGTTTGCACAGAGTCATTTCAGTAGCATCCAATGATCCTCGAAAGTGCCTTATAGATCACTTGTTATCATCTAAGTCACACAACTATACAGTAAGACAGGAAGTAGCAGGACGCAATAAAACTGGATCATTTGTTGTCCTGACCCTCCCCTAATGTTTTGATTAATCTGGATTACATTTTCATAGAACCTTTGTATTTTTATGTAAAATAGTAACTTCACTCTTATTTTTTTCATTTCAGGAGGTTTTTCTCCATCTATCCTTACATCACAGCACAAAACATTAGCTTGTTAAACAGAATATCAAATTTATTATGTTTAATGTTAAATTAATCATATTTTTTGTATAGTTGTGGTTGTTTATACATTTTTAAATGGTGTCTAAAACATCTAATTTCACACACACACACACACACACACACACATAGGAATATTACTATTCTTAATATTGTACAATAATTCAATAATAATTAGGCCAGCTAGGCAGGAAGGCACTAATCCATGAATAATTTTATAAGTTAGTAGCAGAACCTTAAAATCACACCTCACAGAGACAGGAAGCCAGTGAAAGGAGGCCAAAACCGATGTAATGTGGTCAAACTTTCTACTTCGAGTCAAAATTCTGGATGCAGCATTTTGAACCAACTGGAGATCCCTAATGCTGGACTGTAGTAAACCAGAAAATAGAACATTGCAGTAGTCCAGTCTAGAAGAGACAAATGCATGGATCAAAGTCTCTGCATCAGCCATAGACAGGTTGGGATAAATCTTTGCTATATTACGAAGGTGGAAGAATGCAGTCCGAGTGATTTCTCAAAGGACAGGTCAAAGGACAACATGGGATCAAAAATCACCCCAAGGTTCCTCAGTTTGTCAGAGTGATGCGTGACACACAAGTCTAAAGGTGCCTAGACACTTGTTCGACTGTGATCCGTGCACTTGCATGCATATCGTTGTGATGATCCCACCCGCTGTGTTCCCAGCTGGATGCCGCGCTTTGTTTCACTGGCTGCCATGCGCTATGGCCTGGATGCTGCATCTGTAAAACAATTATTTCGTAGTGGATTAATCATTTTCTCTTCAAGCTGGCTATTGAAAACGGCACAAATCACTTCCTGAATCACAGAGGAACGCTCCAGCCGCAGCTTTTCTCTCGTGATTGCTGAATGAGATGGAGAACACATTTTGTAATGGCTTGGTAAAACAGTTGCATGTTCTTTCCTTCTTGTGTGCAGCTGTAAAAGTATCTTTGTGAGAGATTTAACATCACGTTATAATCGTTCAGACGATCTGCGCTCTGATGTAGTGCGCTGACGCAACCACTCCCACTGTTCACTTCTTTACTTGATGAGCTGAATGTAGTGTTGGCGAGTAGATCGTGCAGCATTCACTACCACTTCATGTTTTTTGCACAACATTTATGCATGAAAGATTTTTTGAACATTTCAAAATTCTCTTTGCGCAATTGCATGCACCAGCGCCCCTCTCACATTCAGTCTACACCCGTTAACAATGAGTTTACTCTCCTGCGCGACACAATGCATGCAAGTGCATGCATCAAAGTCTTGCAAGTGTCAGGGGGCCTCAAGTTAAGCGTTAGCTGGTCAAGCAGATGTTGATGTCATTTCCAGTCTGAATTTAAAAGTAAGAAACTGCTAGACATCCAGCTTTGCAATCAAGCAAGGTAATCCTCTAAAGGGTATTTTACAGGGTACAATGAAAAAAAATTACAGCACACTCAGAGGCACCATGAAACAATGAATGGGCTGTGGTCCAGTGGTTAATAAACACTGATGTAAAGCACTATAAATTTCGGTCATTATGATGTAGTCACACTTAGGGATGGGTATTGATAAGATTTTATCGATATCAATACTATTATCAATTCTTATCGATCCGATTCCTTATCGATCCGATCCAGGTTCTTAAAGATAGCTGGAGGAACTATCAATGTGTGGTTAAAGCAGAGAAAACAAAATATTTATCTGACTTAATCGCCAACAGTGTTAACAAACCTTGTGTTCTTTTTAAAACTGTGAACTCTATTTTTAATCCTAATCCTTCCACTGCAGTGGAAATAACCAATGAAACCTGTGAGAGATTTCTCTCCTTTTTTAATGATAAGGTTGCTGCGATAAGGACCAATATTTCGCCCTCTTCACCTTGTGGTCCAGGGGCTAAGGCATGTACGGCAGCATTTAGCCAGTTTGAGCCTGTGCCACTTACTGTTCTTACTGGGATTGTGAGTAAACGCAAAGCCTCTACTAGTCCTACAGACCCAGTTCCTCCTCGCTTTTTTAAAGAGGTCTGGGGCACCATTGGCATCTTTGTGAGCGAGGTAATAAACAGTAGTCTGGTCTCTGGCACTGTCCCCATTTTTTGTAAAAATGCTGAGCCTCTGATTAAGAAGCCTGGCCTTGACCCTGTGACTTTATCAAATTATTGGCCCATTTTTAAGCTTCTTTTGGTTTCCAAGATCTTGGAGAAATGCGTGCTGGCTCAATTGCAACCGTTTTTAGATGCACATGGCATTTTAGACCTGTTTCAGTCAGGTTACAAAACGTTTCACAGTACAGAGTCTGCACTTCTTAAGGTTTTTAATGACCTGTTTTTAATAGCTGATGCGGGAAGCTCTGCTATTTTAGTGCTTTTAGACCTGACTGCTGCTTTTGACACAGTGGACCATGCAACTCTCTGATCTCGCTTGGAAACCTGTGTGGGTGTCAGGGGGACTGCTTTGAAGTGGTTTGAGTCTTACTTGAGTGGGAGGTCCTTCTCCGTTAGGCTGGGAGACTCCTGCTCCTCTTCTGCTCCCCTGCAGTGCGGTGTCCCCCAGGGTTCTATCTTAGACCCAATTCTTTTTGCTCTGTATCTCCTCCCACTCGGGGAGATATTTAGAAAACATGGCATGTCATATCATTTTTATGCTGATGACTGCCAAATTTACATGCCGATTCTCAAAAATAACCACTGCCCCCTGACACCCCTTCTCGACTGTCTCGGTGATGTCAAGGCTTGGTTAGCACAGAATTATTTAAAACTTAACGAGGGAAAAACTGAAATAATTCTGTTTGGCAATTCCCGCTTTGACTTGGGACCTCTCCAAAGTTTTGTGCCTCCCAAAGTCACCAGCCTTGGTGTCACCATAGACAGCGATCTTAAACTTGATAAACAGGTTAACGCGGTTTTAAAATCAAGCTTTTTTTATCTTCGTCTTTTATCAAAAGTGAAACCTTTTAGCCCTTTTAATTTGTTTGAACAAGTCATGCACGCTTTTATTTCTTCTCGTTTAGACTACTGCAATGCACTTTATTCCGGAATTAGCCATCAAGCACTTTCCCGACTGCAGTTAGTCCAGAATTCAGCGGCTCGACTTTTAACAGGGGCCAGAAAGCGTGAGCACATTACCCCAATTTTGGCTTCTCTGCACTGGCTCCCTGTACATTTCAGAATTGATTTTAAGATACTTTTGTTTGTTTTTAAAGCTCTGAATGGACTGGCCCCGCAATATATCATCAACTGCCTCCAAGTTTACACTCCAGCACGAGCTCTGAGGTCTGAGGGCCAGTCCCAGCTCATGGTGCCTAGGACGAGACTTAAAACTCGAGGGGACAGAGCCTTCTCCGTGGTCGGTCCCAGACTCTGGAACGCTCTGCCCCTACACGTCCGATCTGCTCCCACTGTGGAGTGTTTTAAGTCCCATCTTAAGGCCCACTTTTATTCCTTGGATTTTAACACCGCGTGAGTTGTATGGTCCTTGTGTCTTATTTTATTCTTATTTTATTGAAATTTATTGTTTTATCATGGTTTTATTTATTTATGTATTATTTTATCTTATCTATTTTACTGTTATTATTGTTATTATTACTATTTTGCGTGTCTATGCTTTTGCTGTGCAGCACTTTGGAGACTCGAGTCTGTTTAAATGTGCTTTATAAATAAAGTGGATTGGACTGGATTGGATGAATATCTCTCCATACTTCTGAGCTGAACTCAGCTGGCTGCTGGAGTCTGCAGGTCTGCAGCCATACAGTCTTGGGCTGCTGCACATCAGTGCAGGACGTCTCATTTTGGGAGGAAAAAATCATTTTGACTGATTGCAGTTTATTGGTTTATTGGTTACAACGTTTGGAAAGAGGTGTTATTTGATTTAAATGGCAATTCACTTTGAAGTTATTAATTCCTGAATTTCTGACTCTAGACTCAGTAGAGAGCTGCACAGCATTTGGATAAACGGAATGGAGGACGATTCTCATTTCTTTCTCACAAGACAGGAGTACTAGTTAATCAATTTAATCCACACAAAAGTGACTCATGATTGACATACTTTAATGGCTTTGAGAGCGGATAAGAAGCAGACTTGCCGCTTATGAAGATGAGCAAAGTAAAGAACCAATGAAGCAGTGGATCGAAGCACTGCTTCGCTGGTTCAAGGTTCAAAGCAAAGCCGCGCTGCAGAAAAGGTTGATCACAGAGGCGCTGCAGGGTCTGTAATAAATGTAGAGAAGTGATCATTTTCCCAACAAACACCCTCAAAAACAATGGGTGCACTGAAGGACCAGTAAGGGAATCATTAAGTGGTGGATCAAATCATTTCTTAACAATACCCGAAAAGAACCGGTTCTCGATACCCAACCCTACTCACACTGTGACAGATTGAGTAAACAAAATAGTAACAGATTGAAATAATTTGTCTGGTCCCAAAAATTGGCAAACTCTTCGGTTTTTGATGGATTTGGGGCAGTAATGGAATGAGTGGACAACCACTGAATGTTAGCTCCTTTACCGACAGGACACCAATAGATAATGTATGGATAAAACAATGGCAAGCTAACAAACAAGTTTCTGTTCTTTATTATTGTGAGTATATTATTATTGTGAATTATACAGCAATGAACAGATGGTTATCAATGTTATATTATATTTCTACTAATACGCACCACTAGATCCTACACACTGTAGCTTTAATTTTATGAAACCTATATGCAGTAACCTGCAGCATATGCTGCAGGGAATACAGCCAGTGCTGCAAAAAACTGCATCTTCTGTCCGCAGCTTATGTTACATTCCTTTTGTGCATCCTTTCTTTTGTGCACATCACTGAACAAACATCACCGGTGAGCGTTTTTTCTTCATTCTACCTTGTAAAATATTAACTATGTTTGTTCTAGTGTCACAGCATGTCAGAAAAAGCCATTCTTGCACATGTATTTAAGCTGTTTGACTTCAAATGTTCCATTGTAGTTACTGTTACTGATGTGCACAACATTAATTCAGTCATGAAATTTTTGGAGCTCAGTCTGTTTTTGGTCATTTACGGTTCAAATAACACTGTGGGACGGCCTTAGTTTTAAAGCCTGTGGCAGGTGAAGATACTGAATGCTGCGTGTTGCCAAATGTCAGGAGCAGGGTACATTGCATTAGCGTGGATCAAAATGACACGAAGCAGCACTTTGGGGATATGAGCTAGTTAATTGTTACACAACATGAGTTATCAGCCTCAGATGGGAAAATAAGACCATAAAAAGCTGTTCTGCATGAGGGCCATAGAAAACTGTGTTGCATCAGTTTAATGGCAAATCATACTGCAAAAACTGTCATTTTGATACATACAAAATAATCTACAAATAACAGCTTGTCTTATGTAGCTTTTGTTCCAGTAATTGTTACTTACTGTAAGTGCATCACATGAGGTGGGCTGTGATTATCTCGGTCAAATTATTGATAGAGCAAGTTTCGTGGCCCCAAATGACATCCGAAGTCCAAACATGCGGTAATCGGCCTTGGATCGCCTACAGCCATCGGTAGCAATTTTAGTGCAGCAGATAACTGAAACAGTCATGCAAATGGTGATACAAGCACCAACGGTGGCACAAATACTCCTTATACATTACTCTTTTGAACAAACCGACTGGCCACTTGAATTTTCAGTAAGTGGCCAGTGGTCAATTGAAGAATTACACAGGGGTCAAAATTAAAAATGCTCAAATCATTTTGAAAACTACACCACATTATTTGTCTGATCATAAAGATTCCAAAAAGGTATAGTTTGGACTATCTATGACTGAATGATCAGGAGTTATGGGGTAAAAACAGCACAAATTGTGACAAAGGTCAGTTTCAGATTGTACAGGGGTCAAAAGTAAAAGTTGCTCCAATTTTGGTAAAAAGTGATGCAAAATATTGGTTGCGATAATAAGATTAATAAATGGAATAGTTTGATTGTGTTGAATCTTTGGTCTCCAAAGTAAAGGTCAAACAAGGTCAACGTCCATTGGATTCTATGACATGTGACATATGTTACCCCTTAACATGATAACTAAGCATGATACATGGTCCAAACTATTCCTTTTTAAAACCCTGTTAACTCAACTAATAATCTGCATCATGTTTTACCAAAATTGGAGCAACTTTAACTTTTGACCCCTGTTCAAACTGACACTGACCTTTGTCACCATTTTTGCTGTTTTTACCCCATAACTCCTGATCATTCAGTCATAGATAGTCCAAACTATACCTTTTTGGAATCTTTATGATCAGACAAATAATGTGGTGTAGTTTTCAAAATGATTTGAGCATTTTTAATTTTGACCCCTCAATTCTTCAATTGACCCCTACCTGGCCGCCTATTGAAAATTCAAGTGGCCAGTTGGTTTGTTCAAAAGAGTAATGTCTAAGGAGTATTTGTGGCAACTTTGGTGCTTGTATCACCATTTGCATGGTTTTGCTTTAAATATGCTCTTAGCTGCTGCATTATCTTGTGTCGTTTGGGTGGAACTGACCACCGGTGATTACAAGCGGCATTGAACGCAGCACTATGTGTTCTTGATGTGCACACACGGTAATGTCTGTGGTATAACATGTTACAAAGCTAAAATCTAACATCTAAATTGTGTTCTTCTGAAGCATGTGGCATGCCTTTCATGAGATTATGAATGTATATTATATTTTCAGAGAAGATTTAAAGAGATCAGCCAACAATGAGTCTTTGAACTGCACACACACACACACACACTGACCACTGCATTCACTGCACAAATAACACAACTTAGATTTCATTTCTTAAATTGTAGCCTGCCATCATTAACGCTGCCCTCTGAACCACCGTGCATCCCATTGGAACCATCCTAATCTTCCCTTGCTCCCCTGGCGCACAGTTACTGCACCACTGCACATGATCACTGCCTGCTCATGTCAATGAAATCTCTTTCCCCCAAAACTGAAATAGACCTCTATACATTTTAATTTCAGCCAGTCAAAGTCACTGTTCAGCTTCAACTAGAAATGATTTGTTTGTTGATGCAGCAATTGCAATAAAAACTAAAGCTGTCTGTAAAATGAAGTTAACAGTATCATATCAACCCCATCTGCACATATTCCAATCTGATTGTTCCCTTTTGTGGTTCAGGATGGGTCACAACATCACAAATCTTTTACATATTTTCAAAACCTTCAGGGTGGGTTTCAACCATCTGCAATGGCAGAATTACCAAAGATTACCCACAAAAGTATGCCCTCATTGGGTATTTGTTTTTTTTTAATTACTATAGTAACCAACTGGGTGCCAAAAATTGGCAAGGTTAGATCTTCTGGTCCTTCTGCATATTTGTTTTATGCAACTACTAAACCATCTGGTTCTCATTAGTTCAGCTCTTCACTGATTAGTGAAACCACCTGCTTTAGGTACACAGGCTACAATCCATTTTAGGACGTTTACTCACTGAAGCTGTAGTTGAAACAAATGTTCCATTTGATTTGTGCCCTCGGGGGTAAAAACATATGAATGAACAAGTATCACACTGTTTAACAAATTCATATTTTAATGCCCCATTTACACTAGAGTGAGACCTATATAAGACCTACAAGATCATGACAGTTTGTCACCTCTCACAAGTCTTGGCTCGTCTCCGTTGTGATCTGTTATTTGCATTTACACCAAGCTTGCATTGCAAATGAATTGTGCGAGTGAAAAATATTTTAGTATCCGCGATTATTGATGGAACCCCAGGCAGAGTCAATTGAGAGTCTATTACGACCAACAGGATCAAGTTGAGAGTGAGTTGAGATGTGAGAGTCTATCAAGACCCATTATGAGACCCATGTATCTGGTAAGTGGAAGCACACCTTCTGCAAGCTCAGAACTCTCACACCTGTTGGAGACCGACGGAGAGTGATGGCGACCAAGAAGGATCTTTTTTCCGACCATGGAGACCACATTATGACCAGCCTGCAACCCCAGTGGGAGTCAGTGAGAGTGACGGTGAGCAGAGGCCATTTTTGATCGCAACCCGGTCTTGGATTTGGCTTAAACGGGGTGTGAGGCTGCAGTTAGTGCAGGGTGTGTCATACTACACAGCCTGCTGGATGCAACATGACATATACTAAACATCTTAGTTTTGCTGAGAATTTACATGTGTACATTCCTTGGATGACTTTCTGCAAATGGCTACTGTAGATTTACAAAAGGTTCCAAAATCACTTTGTAGTTGAGAAAGAGACTGTAAAATCACTTACATTTTCCTGACAGCTTGAATTTGTCCTAGTTACAGCAGAATATACAACAACATTCCAAACAGTCAAATTGTGTGCGTTATTTTGGCTCTCCACTCTCCACCTAATGCCTTTTTTCCTGCTGCTGCTGCACCTGTCTGATCCTCTTCTCTACTGCTGCTTGTCTGTTATATGGACCGGAGCAGAAGCTGACAGACATATAGGGCTCCCGCTGTTGTTGACAGTGATGAAGCTGCAGTTCCACTGAGTCCTCTCAGTCATTACAATAAGTCACACATAAAGATGTTGCATACACAAGTAATAAAATATGCAGTATTAAAACATATGCAGTATTGAGACATGTTTTTTTCTTGACACCCTCCAAAAGTCAGCTCCTTATTTTCCAGAGCATGACACTGGTCAACATGATTTTTCTTGCATGGAATATTTCAACAGATTTTGGGTCATTTGGGGGTGCTGAATATGAATCTGGTCTTAGTTTTGGCCAATTGCATCATGTTTTTGAGATATGAAAATATATTTCTCATATCAAGCATTGAAGCAAAAGCTTCAGTCTCGCACACCTCTTCGGCACCATAAACGATATTACGGCTGTTCCTCACATTTCACGAAGCCGTAGCGCATCAGATAAGAGAAAATTTAGAGCGGAATCCTGCAAATGGTGATACAAGTATCAGATTTGGCACAAGTACTCCTTAGACATTACTCTTTTGAAAAAAACGGATTAGCCATCTGAATTTTCAATAGGCAGCCAGGTAGGGGTCAATTGAAGAATTACACAGGGGTCAAACTTTTAAAATGCTCTAATCATGTTGAAAACTATACCATATTACTTGTGTGATCATAACAATTGCAAAAAGGTATAGTTTGGACTAACTATGACTGAATTCCATGGAGTTATGGGGTAAAAACAGCAAAAATGGTGACAAAGGTCCGTTTCAGTTTGTACAGGGGTTAAAAGTTAAAGTTTGCCAATTTGGTAAAAAAAAAAAAAAAAAAATGATGCAAATTATTGGTTGAGTTAATAGGATTTTAAAAAAGAATAGTTTCCACCATCTTTCATGCTTAGGTATCATGTTACAGGGTAACATATGTCATACGTCATAGAATCCAATGGACATCGTCCTTGTTTGACCTTTACTTTGGAGACAAAGCATTCAACACTGTCAAAACTATTCCATTTATTCATCATATTAGCTCAGTCACTCAGTTTTTGATAACTGTCTACTCCACACAGATTCACCATAGAGTGCCGTACTGTTTGTATTTCTTCATAACTGAAGTAAATAACGTCAAAAACATAGTCAGTGAATTTGGAAATGTTCATGTATCCATCCCTTGACCTGTCTGAAGAAAACTGCCAATAAAACTGATTATCTATAGGTATTATACCAAATTGTTCCATTACTTATGCAACCCATCATCTTAGCTTTTATATTTTTAATTAATTTATATCAAGCTAAGAGATTTTCAGTAAGTTTGAATTTAAAGAATAATAATTTTTGAAATTTTTATTTTGAGAAACCTGATTTACTTTTTGTAACTGGAATGGTATAAACAAATTAAAATGTGTGAAATACCAAGGGGCCCAATACTTTTGGAGAGCAATGTACATCTCGAGTTCGATGGTCATAACAATCGATGACTGAATAAAATCATCCAAATGGTGACCAGCAGAGTCTCAAGGAACAGAATATAATTGGTCCGTCAGTGTTCAAAGGCAGTTCAGTCACCTAAGGAACATTCTTCAGCATTTGCCCATTAGATTCTTTCAGAATCTCACAAGCCCCAGCCCTGGATGGATCTCAGAGGATCAGATGGATGAAGCGCCAAACTGAATTGAAAGGTCCTCACTGCTGCTTGTGTGCCTCTTCAACTGAAAATTGACCTCAGGTGGAAACAAAGCAGAAAGCAATCAAGTGGAATTAATAGTCCATGGTAACAACATCTCACAATGGCAAAATAACAAAATGCATGTTTAAGTGCAACATGATAGCATTTGGTGATGCTGGGGTGTGCATGAAGGTGAATATACTGTCAGTACAAGTCATACAGGTCCTAAGTGAGCTTCCATATAGTGCTGTAATTGTGGAGTAACTCTGCCATAAAACCCATGTAATCAGTCTGTGAGTGCTGCAAACCAAATTGGAATTCTATTGCCTATTGTAGTATCTTGTGATGCAGATATTTTTGCAGGTGAATGAAGGTCCAATTCTTTAGGGTCCTGGTGCTTCCTGTCTTGCTGTATGGTTGTGAGACGTGGACGCTAACCAGTGACATAAGGCAAGGACTGGATGCCTTTGGTCATAGGCAAAGGTGGGAGTAAGTCACCATCAAGTTACTCTCAAGTCATGAATCAGCAAGTCCCAAGTCAAGTCTCAAATCATAATGACAACCAATTGTTTGCAAGCTGACTTGAGATTTGACTTGCAAATTGATGACTTGAGAATGACTTGAGAGTGACTTCCTCCCACCTCCGGTGATAGGGGTCTTTGAAGGATCCTTGGGGTACCTCTGGAGGCAGTTACTAAGAGAGACTAAGATGAGGAATATCATTTGAATTATTGAATGAGTGTTGTGGACCCCAGGAGGTCGACAAGACCAAGGGGACACTTACGTTTCACCTGGCTGCAGCAGACACATGGTTATTTTAGAGATGTAGGAATATACTAGTTGTCTGCCTGGGTGGTTGCCATTCAAAACCCAAGGTGATTCTGGGGTGTTGTGGATGCGGCAAAGCACAGCACCGAACCGGTGCATGCCCCCGGACTTGATTTGACTTTACTTGATCCGGGCTCTACCCACAAATGTACAGATAGATGGCGCTATATATCTGGGAAGTGTGTGACAATGAGGGAGGAGACAACCCCCCTCCCTACCACCCCCACCGCATTCCCACGGAAGGTGTAGGGTCTAGTATTTTGTCAGATGGACTAATCAATCCAGGCATTGGCTGTGGTGAGCACAATGGACCAGGGATCGTACGACACACAAACACAAATTTGCATGTGCACACAAATTCACAAGGCGAAGGATTTGCATTGGAACTTTGAACATGCATCTGCCAAAATAAATACAAAGCACAAATATTTTCATGAATTCTTAAGCACTCGCACCTGCATAAATACATAATCATACATAGTCCTTTTTTCACGTACACACTCACTCGATCCATGCAAAATGTGCTGACACACTAAAGGTACACTGTCCTCGCTCCCCCCAAGGATTCTAGTAAGTAGATTCCTACAGGCCAAGTCTCAATTTCACTACATTTAACAGAAGGCGCACAGGCACGCACCGACAACTCGTGCACATTTGCACAGAAGGCTCCACAGGTCCACGCTTGTTGATCAAAAGCACAAGCTGTGTGGTCTTAATAATTAATTTCAACACCATCTCCCCCCCTCTCACATGCCTCATTTACCAATCAATCTCTTCTTTGTTTTTATAAATTCTATTAAGTCGCTCTGTGTTGTGCTGGAGAGAGATGGAGGCACGGAGGGATTAGAGATGAACATTGTTTGTCTTAGGGATGCATTCTCGTTGAGGCGAGCTGCGTATTAAGCATTCATGCACAGTTGGGCTGAATATGCCTACCTGTGGATGCACACGCTGAGGTACAAGGGCAGACATATGGGAAAAGAACACCTAAAAAGTACGCATGCGCCTGTTTGAATAGCAGGATAGTCATTGAGACTGACATGTCAGCCCTGGGCTTTCTTCGGGGTTAAAAGCTCCAGTGCATCACAATCCAGAAAGGTATCTTTGTAAATTTACTTTAGTTCATTGTGTTCCATGAACAGAATATGATCAGGGAGCAGAGTTAGCAATCCTGGCAACAGAATGCATTTGTGCTGTTCACCAAAGGGCCATTACAATCAATGCAGCTGTTGTTGCATAATTTTTTTTTCCTGCAGCTTGACAATATAGAATTCCCATGTTTGTTTTTGTTTTTTTTTCCTTTGGGGAGGTTGTGATGCTGGTGAGCATACAATTTATGGTTCACAGCAGATGATAAAGGAAGGATTTTTTTTTTTTTATTTAAATCCTCTTTGATTAATAGTATCAGCTGCACAGGGGAGGTCCAGTGGTTAAGCATTGGGCTTGAGACCAGAAGATCCTTGGTTCAAATCCCAGCCTGAAATCACTAAGGGACCTTGGGCAAGGTCCTTAATCCCCTAGTTGCTCCCCTAGTTGCTCCTGTGTAGTGAGTGCCTTGCATGGCAGCACCCTGAAATCTGGATGAATGTGAGGCATTATTGTAAAGTACTTTGAGTGTCTGATGCAGATGGAAAACCACTATATAAATGCAGCCCATTTACAACTTTGGTTCAACAGCAATGTGTGAATAAAGAATGACAAAATGTCAGTTTACCTCATAAGGAAAATGCTTTGAAAACGATTTGCAGTGCATCCAACAAAATGTTTTTTTTTTTTGGTTAAAGGTTCAAACCTTTGTTCATGTTGCACCATGTCATGCACTTAAGGGTCAAATCATATCAAATTAAAAAAATTAATGATGACATGAATCATAAAATGAACTAGAAGTAAAATGTTAGTCCACTGATTGTCAGTCTTATGCTTCATAATATTTGTTAATATTGACTTTACTTACCTCCATGCTATATTTGTAAAATAACTGGTTATCGACCCCAGTGCAGAGAACCCCAATGAAAGGCAAGCAAAAAGAAGATTATTTTACCAAAAGGTGCAAATCAAAGCAGTTTGTTAACTTTTAGTAGCAGACAAAACAGGCAACAGGTCAGACCAATTGTCAAGATTTTTTCTGAGGGACGCAGCAAAGAATTTTCCAAAAACAACAACTAGAGACATTCATCATGAAATGCCCCACACGCAGTATTATTTTCCATGCAAAGTGCAGTAATATGTACTTGTATGGGGTGGGTATTTGGTTGAAGCCTTATGTGTTTGATGTAAACTGGGATATACAATGAAAAAATTGGAGATTGGCATAATATGTATTTCAAGGATGTGACAAACGTTGACCATAAAAAGTCAGTCACGGTCACCAGCCTTTAAAACAAATGTGTCCCATGAGAAGGTTCTTAACTGGTTTGTTAAATTAGGTGTACTGAGTCATTCGAGACCTGAGCACTCAAATGAAAACATTTGATGTGGCTCATTAAATGTCAGTAAAGCACAGAGAGGTTAAATATTTAAAATGTCCCTCTGGTCAGATCTGAAGAGGATACATTGCAAAACCTGCAGATCTCAGGATGGATGCTTGCTTTCATAGACTTCATATCAAATTCAGAAACTGCGACTCATTCAAACAGCCAGTGCTTGTTCATTCTTCCACTGTCTAATGTTGGTGAACCCGTGCCCACTGTAGCCTCAGTTTCCTGTTGTTAGCTGATTGGTGCGGCACCCTGTGTGGTCTTCAGCTGTTGTAGTCCATCTGCTTCAAGAGTCAACATATTTTGAGTTCAGAGATTGTGTTCTGCATACTTTGGACATTTTATCTCTTTAAACTAATCTCTGTAAACTCAGAGATGGTTTCATCCCACTCGATCAACAGTTGGTTGGTTGGTCAACAGTTGGTCAAACCACTCTGGTACCATCCACCATGTCACATTCAAAGTCACTTAAGCTGCCTTTCTTCCAAATTCTGATGCTTGGTTTGATCTTCAACAGAACAGGGCAAACTTGCCAAAATTCTTTCAGTTTCTGCCTCTTGATTGGTTGACTAGATTACCTTTAATGAGCCATTAACCAGGTGTACCTAATGAAGCAGATGGTGAGCATATAGTGACAAAATGCAGAAATGCTTTGGTATGTTGGGAAAATTAACATAACACAGCATTTTCAAAATCATATTTTGGAGAGGTGGCTTGTGTCGTAGCATGTCATTTAGTGTAGCATAGCATCAGATGAAATGTTTGCTGTTCATATTTGTTTTTGTAAAGCTTAAACTAGGGAGGTCTTCCAGGCACTGCCAACTGGGAGAAGACCCAAGATAAACTGGAGGGATTACATTTCCCTACTGGTTTGGAAGCCTCTTGTGAGTTACAGGATTTGGCAGAGGATAGGGAACTATGGGATGAGCTGCTTGGTCTGCTGCTACCATGATCTGAATGAGTGACAGAAAGTGAATGAATGAATTAGTTTTTATTTTCACAGAGTTGCAATTTTACATTGTTTATTCACATAATTCTTGGTATGAAAAAGCTTAAACTGTGACTTTATATCTGAAAAAACCTTATTGGTGTGTTTGGTGATGCCCATATCTTTGTAGATCAAAGATTTTTAGGGTCCTGGTGCTTCCTGTTTTACTGCATCCTTGTGAGATTTGGACACTACGGCAACAACTTGATGTCAATTCAATTCAATTTCAATTTATTTAGTTTATATAGCACCAAATCACAACAAAGCTTAACACAACTAAGGTCTAACCTTACCAACCCCTCTGGCAAGCACCCAGTTGATAGTGGTAAGGAAAAAGTCCCTCTAATGACGTTGAGGAAGAAACCTCAAGCAGACCAGACTCAAAGGGGTGACCCACTGCTTAGGCCATTCTAACAAAAAGGTTGTCTTTGTTACTAGGTCTCTTTGGAGGATCCTTGGGTACTCCTGGAATGATATGTGTCAAACAAGTGCTTACTTGCATTGTGAGGGAACATCATCTTTCAATTTTGGCCATGTGATGTATTTTTCTTGCCATTTTTCTTGGCATGATCCACCCCAGCTGTGTCTTACAGCTGGAGACCCCACTGCCTGGAGAAGGCCAAGGGGACATCCACATTTCACCTGGCTGCACAGATAGATGGCTACTTTCAACAGGTAGGAATGGACCGGTTGTCTGCCTGGGTGGTTACCATCCGGGATGCAGGGCGAGTCTATGGTGTGGTGGATCACTAGTCTCCAAAACTTGACCTGACTTGGAATTTTTCAATGTTTTGCACAAAAAAAAGCTTGTGTAGTTCTACAATTTGGGCAACATGGCCCTTTAAAGTAATTAAGGAGAGTGATCTAGAGAGAGAGAGAAAGATGAGGGAGATGGAGGGAGGGAAGAAGCGAGCAAACTACTGCTGACACATCCTCTACAGTAGCATCTGTAGCGTATAGTCCATTGGGACTATGACCAGAGACCATCTGTCACTCGCTCACACACGCTTCCACACTAGAAACACAGATAGACAGATAGACAGATAGATAGATAGATAGATAGATAGATAGATAGATAGATAGATATTGTAGTAAAGAAGCTTGAATCTTCAACTGGACTGGGTTGCTTGACACGAGGAAGTTTTGCTTCAAATCGCAGAAGCTTCCTCAGCTAAAATTCTTGCTCTGGTAGTCTGACTTCTGTCTTGACTCGTGTAGAGAAGAATAACAGAAGCCACAAAAGCTGGAGTTTTAAACCTAACCAGACCCCTTCTACCGAGAGGCAGACTGCTATTGGCTAGTGACTAAACAATTGCTCTAATTAGCACCTATTGTGCTCTAGTTAGCACCCTCCTAAAGACTGGGTAGCTTTCCCTCCTAACGATGGGACTGACGCCTCTCCTGACGGCTCTCCTGATGACGTGAATGACTCATTACCATGAACAAAAGAGTGAAACTGCTTTGACCTGAGCACCCCAGGGAACAAGCGTGTCTCAGACTCCCTCCTCGGTGAAGGCTGGGCTTCAACTGTTTCACATAGAATGCCTCCTTCACTCTTTCAAACCATTTCTTTTCTCTGGCTAAGATTTTAACTTCCTTGTCCTCAAACGTGTGGTTAGTGTCTTTAAGGTGGAGATGAACTGCAGACTGAGGTCCACTGATGCTCTCTCTCTGCCCTCCACAGAAACATAGACAGATATTGATTGACACAGCCCATAGACAAACACACCCACACAATAATGCTGATGTTGTGATGTAAAGCATCTTGATTACTCTCATTATTAAGAACTGGAACGAGCAATTAAGGAAGAGAGTTTAATCTGTTGTTGGATGCGAACACAAGCAGTGAACTAGACCATGACAGCTCTCTATTTCTAACACTTCTCGTCCCTGGAGAGGCAGTTAGCATCCTGGGGCAGTAACACTCCCGCTGCTGTCTCCACAGACACACACACAGGGTCACGCAAAGAAGGGTGGGAGGACGGAGACGATTGTTTGAAGTCACATGAAAGCACTCGACATTTGCGAGCAGGTGAAAGTGCTTCAGGAATGCTGCCTCACCGTGCAGTCGTCCAATCTCACGTGTCTCTGCAAAAATCGCAAAATCGGGGGGAAAAAACACAACTTTTGTTAGGTTTTGCAAACAAGCATCGCTGAAGGCACAACAACAGGGACAGACTGCGGTGATGAGCGGGAGGTTTGCATGTGGGTGTGTGGAGCGATAAAGAGGGTTTAAATGCATTTTGACGTGGGATTTAATCTTGGAAATTAATAAAAACTGAAAAGGTGCTGTCACCGTCACATTTCGGCTTCTATTTTTATCGATGCAACTTCAATGTGGAGCTGAAAATCACCAGGCGATGTCCTTTCAAAAGAAAAAGAAAAATACAGAAGGAAGAAAAAGAAAACTTCTTTGACTTTTGCTTCTGCCGGCATTGTCTTCAGCCTGATTGCATCTGAAGAGGGGGAGAGTAATGAACTGGAGCGTGGAGGCATTAGTATTTTTAGCCCTGGAAGCTTGACAGAAAAAACAGGTTGTTTTGTGAATGATGAGTTCCGCTCCCATTCTGTGTTTTTAGCTTGTGACACTCGTTAAGGAGAAGTCTAGGCAGGGTGAGGAGGGAAGCTGGTGGGAGAGGGGATGATTAAAAGAAAAAAAAATGAAGAAGAATATGTCTGTAGGCTTTACCTGTAGAATGCTACATCGCTGCTACAAAAACAGCTGCTGAGAACTCCGAATGTGTTCGGGGAGAAAAAAGTCAAATGTTACAAATATTTATAGCCAATGTTTTCATGTGTGGTTGTGAATCTTGGACATCAAGCAGTGATCAAAGGCGACAGCTGGATGTCTTTGGTGCTAAGTCCCTTAAGACTTTGTATCAAATGAGTGGTTACTTAAGGACACTAAGATGAGAAGCATCACTTGCATTGTAAGGGAGTGTCAGCTTTGACATTTTTACCTCCGCCAAGGAGGTTATGTTTTCAGTTGCGTCTGTTTGTTTGTTTGTTGGTTGGTTTGTTAGCAGGATTACTCAAAAAATCCTCAACAGATTTCAATGAAATTTTTACCAGGGGTGTATTTTGGCCTAACTTAGAAGTCATTAAATTTTGGTAATGATCCGGAACATGATCTGGATCCAGTAATTTTTTTTACGGATTCTTTATCATTACAGGATAGGGCCAATTTCAACATTTTTGCATCTAACTTCATGAAGACGGGTCACAAAGGCTGAACAAAAATTAAGTTATGACACAACAATAATTTAGCATTTGTTTCTCCTCATTGAATAAACTTATTAGAAAAAAAAAAAAAAAAAACTTGTGTAGTTCATGCAGTTTCCCTTTATAAATACATTTGCTGAAGATCTAAAGGTTTAACTCTCTGGATCCGACGCCGTCGTATACGACGGCTGAGACCAAGCTTTACTAAATTATAAATAACTTTTTAATAATATGAGATAGAAACTTACTTTTTTTTGCTGAAAAGTTAACTCCGAGGTCTTTCGAGCCACCATCCACCATCTTTGTACTCCTCATAGAAGCTGTGTGATGATGTGAGCAGTGTGACTGTACAGTCGGAATTGGTTCACCATCACATGGTTTTCTAAAATCCAATCATAGGGCATATTCACCTCACATGACACACCAAAGATTGTTTTTAGGAGTGATGTGTTACTGGTTTATTATAGTTTGCTGTGTGTTTTGAATAAATGTGTGTGGAAAATTATTTTCTGCTTTACGTTTACCTTTCTTATTTCTGATTGTAAACCTTTATTACACTTATAAAACACAACTATAGCATATATATTTTGAAAGTACAGGTTGTCCTGAAAAGAAACGAGACATAAAACTTGATTGTGGGATTCAGGGAGAGCTGTTAAGAGCAATAATAAAACATTTCTGCCAGGCAAGTGAACTGTCCAAAAATGCCCTCGGACCCCAGAGGGTTAACCACTGAATCTGAAACATGACGGCAGATGCGTGAAACGGCGTGGAATAAGTCTCTTTGCCAAAGGGTATTCCACATGACGTCTGTGAACCTATGACCTTGGCGGAGGTTTGCGCTCTCCGAGTGCTTCTAGTTTCCATATGGAGCATTTCTCTGTGCATGATCCAGCACACTGATGCCTGAGTATTGAGTGTTGTTGTGGACCCCAGTGGCTGATAAAGGCCAAGGTGACAGCCACATCTCACCTGGCTGCAACAGCTAGATGGTTATGGTTAGTGACACCAGTGCATGTCCCCAGACTTGTACTTTGACTTGCACCCCATGAGTACAGGCAGAGTGCACGTGTGTTGTGAACCAATCTATGTGAGACCTATCTGAAAATTGTACCATATACTGTAGATAGAAAAAACAAGAGCAATTGGAGAATTATGACATCCGCCAAGGGTTGACGAGGTCTCAAATTAAAGATATGTGATTCACATCGTGACTCGAACTTTACCTGGATCCAGATTCCACAATACAATGTAAAAATTGTATACTGATCCAGAATGGTCCGACTGATCAAGATGCTGCAATCTGATATTTAATTCACAAGCTGAAACAAAATAGTGTCTTCCTGATCTTGGTTTTGCATCCTGATGTCATATCAGTGAAGTAGTTTTAACGTAATCCTTTAAAATCTACAAAGTGAAATCCTGATACAGAATCTGGATCCGGATCCAGATCACCTCCCAAATTTAATGGAGTCTTCCAAAGGTCTAACGTGTGTGTGGTGAAAATTTGATGAAAGTCTGTCAAGTAGTTTTGACATAATCCTCAAAATCTGACAAAGTGAAGTGTACCAATTGAAATCCTGATCCAGAATTCGGATCTGGATCAACTCCAAAATTTAATGGAGACTTCCATGTCCTAATATCTATCTGTGGTGCACATTTGGTGAGAATCTGGGAAGTAGTTTTGACGTAATCTTTCAAAGCCTATATAAAGTGAAATCTTGATCCAGAATCCAGATCCAAATGAACTCCAAAATTTTATGAAATCTTCCATGGCCTAATATCTATTGGTGGTGCAAATTTAGTGGGAATCCGTGAAGTAGTTTTTTTTGGGGCGTAATCCTTCAAAGCCTACATAAAGTGAAATTTGATCCAGAATCCAGATCTGGAACACCTATTAAATTGAATGGGTTCATCCATGTCCTGATATCTATCTATGGTGAAAATTTGGTGAGAATCTGGGAAGTAGTTTTGGCGTAATCCTTCAAAGCCTATATAAAGTGAAATCTTGATCCAGAAACCTGATCTGGATCCAGATCCAGATCACCTACTAAACTGAATGGGTTCTTCCATGGACTAATATCTATCTGTGGTGAAAATTTCATCAAAATCCATGCAGTAGTTTTGACATAATCCTACGAACAGACAGACAAACAGACAAATTAACAAACACAGATGATTTTATCACGTCCTTGTCTGACATAAAAAGTCTGAGTTTGACTTTGATTTCAGAGTGAAATGTTTTCTGCTTCCTCATAATAGCCACGCTTGGGCACTGCAACCGATCACACCACATTTTAAGACAAGCACACCCATGGGTGCGTAGCTGAGCACGCTATTTCAAGAATGTAATTTCTGGGTGTGAAAATGACAACTGTGTCAGTTCAGAAGTTACAATGACACTTGTGCTGTGCTGCACACAGCTTTACAAACAGACAGCACCCTCACTGTTCCAAAAATACTTATAACACTACGGCTCTTCATACGCTCCACTCTGTGAAGGTCTGGCTTTCTGAGACCAGTGAGGACGATCCAACCATGTTTAGCTCGGTTTAGCTCACCGAGCATTTTGCAGTTGGATCATAAGCTTATCCTGGTCCTACCCCCTGAGGCTGAGCATCTTTCACAGCTGGTACCATAGTGGCCACAACCCGTAGTGTAGTAATCATTTTACAATACTTATCTGAACTTTTCTGACAAACAATTTTTATTTAATTATAATTATAATTATAATTATAGGCCAATCTCCAACCTTCCTTTTCTCTCAAAAATTCTTGAAAGGGTAGTTGTAAAACAGCTAACTGATCATCTGCAGAGGAATGGTCTATTTGAAGAGTTTCAGTCAGGTTTTAGAATTCATCATAGTACAGAAACAGCATTAGTGAAGGTTACAAATGATCTTCTTATGGCCTCAGACAGTGGACTCATCTCTGTGCTTGTTCTGTTAGACCTCAGTGCTGCTTTTGATACTGTTGACCATAAAATTTTATTACAGAGATTAG
Organism: Thalassophryne amazonica; assembly: GCF_902500255.1. Taxonomy (NCBI): domain Eukaryota; kingdom Metazoa; phylum Chordata; class Actinopteri; order Batrachoidiformes; family Batrachoididae; genus Thalassophryne; species Thalassophryne amazonica. Next base: position 24,375,772 of record NC_047118.1, on the reverse strand, counting down.
AGCATGCCATAGGTATTAAAGGCACTGCGCTGCGGTGGTTTGAATCATATTTGTCTAATAGATTACAATTTGTTCATGTAAATGGGGAATCTTCTTCACAGACTAAGGTTAATTATGGAGTTCCACAAGGTTCTGTGCTAGGACCAATTTTATTCACTTTATACATGCTTCCCTTAGGCAGTATTATTAGACGGTATTGCTTAAATTTTCATTGTTACGCAGATGATACCCAGCTTTATCTATCCATGAAGCCAGAGGACACACACCAATTAGCTAAACTGCAGGATTGCCTTCGCTCTCAGACTGCAGGCTTACTTGTAGTTCCTAGGGTTTGTAAGAGTAGAATGGGAGGCAGAGCCTTCAGCTTTCAGGCTCCTCTCCTGTGGAACCAGCTCCCAATTCAGATCAGGGAGACAGACACCCTCTCTACTTTTAAGATTAGGCTTAAAACTTTCCTTTTTGCTAAAGCTTATAGTTAGGGCTGGATCGGGTGACCCTGAACCATCCCTTAGTTATGCTGCTATAGACTTAGACTGCTGGGGGGTTCCCATGATGCACTGTTTCTTTCTCTTTTTGCTCTGTATGCACCACTCTGCATTTAATCATTAGTGATCGATCTCTGGTCCCCTCCACAGCATGTCTTTTTCCTGGTTCTCTCCCTCAGCCCCAACCAGTCCCAGCAGAAGACTGCCCCTCCCTGAGCCTGGTTCTGCTGGAGGTTTCTTCCTGTTAAAAGGGAGTTTTTCCTTCCCACGGTAGCCAAGTGCTTGCTCACAGGGGGTCATTTTGACCGTTGGGGTTTTACATAATTATTGTATGGCCTTGCCTTACAATATAAAGCGCCTTGGGGCAACTGTTTGTTGTGATTTGGCGCTATATAAAAAAAAAAATTGATTGATTGATTGATTTACAAGAGCCTGAAATTGACCTTGACAAAAAAAAGTACAATGGCTATTGGGAATTTTTGGCCCACAGAGAATATACCTGCTGTGTCTTTTGTTTTTGGAGGAAATCAGGCTAAATTCATCTTTCACATTCCGAAGAGCCTTTGAAATGAGACAGTCTCGTCACGCCACTATGATGCATGTAGTTAATGGATGCAGCCTTTGAAGGATGCAGCCCTTGAATTAGGATGCCGCCTATGACGGTGACAGCTTGTGGACAGTATGGCACCCAAACATGAATGGTTGGCTGATGTTCCTGACACCTGTACATGGCAAAAAGGCTAACGGAAATAAACACGTTTGTTTCAATTGTTAATCAGATTGGTCTTGGTAGCTCCCAGTTGTCCACAGAGTACATGTAGGTGCTGGTATGTGTTTGATGAAATAACTGATGAACACCAAAGAAAATGGGCCACTTTTGCTCAGAGGACTGAATTATATATATATATATATATATATTTTTTTTTTTTTTTAGTTTCCTGGTAACTATTACCCTTCCATCACCTTTTGTGTTGCATGTATTTCAGGCACCCATCACCACCACAGAGTCTGTTGAATGCCAGTAATGGACATTCTGACATTCAACAAGCCTACAAGAAAAATATGGCTACCAAAGTTTGTTTTTCCACCTCTTAAGAGGGAGATGTTTGCTCTGAGATACTGGAAGGAGAAGAAAATAACTAAAACAAAAAGAGGCTTGCAAAGACCGACAAACACAACAGAGTACAAAAGTTAACTCTAAGGAGACATGCAAAGAGACAAACACCAATTTAATATCATCTTGATTCAAATAAATTATCACTTCATTTTGGTAAAATGAAGTGTATCATATTTGGAAATAAGCCCAGGAATTTATGTAGAAATTTACTGGTACACGATACTGAAACAACTTGTAAATGAAACAAAATTTCTTGGGGTCTTTACTGACGATAAATTGAGTTGGAAAACACATAAATTATGTTAAATCAAAAATGTCAAAAAAATCAAAGATTCAAACTACTGTAAAAAGTCATTGTGTTTCTGTTAAAGGTATTAATATTTGGAATTTGTGTCCAGATAACATAAAATCACTCGGTAACTTGGTTGGCTTTAAATGGCTCTCCAAAAGTGGCTCCAACTCCAACACGAGAGATGTCGGCATCACTGCGCATCGAACATTTCAGTGTGTCACAGAATTTCGCTGAGTTTTCTGATTAAAACAGTAACAGTAAGTAAGAAATCAGTAAGAAAGAAAGAAAGTAAGTAAAGTAAAGCTCGGATTGGCCGCGAAGCTAACGGCGACCTACCCAGACCGGCGGTGTACCATCCAGGCCGCGGCGTTGGCGGAGGTGAACCATCCAGGCCGCGGTATTAGCGGAGGGAACCATCCAGGCCGCGGTATTAGCGGAGGGAACCATCCAGGCTGTGGTGTTAGCGGAGACGTACCATCCAGGCCGCGGTGTTAGCGGAGGGAACCATCCAGGCCGCGGTATTAGCGGAGGGAACCATCCAGGCTGCGGTGTTAGCGGAGGGAACCATCCAGGCCGCGGTATTAGCGGAGGGAACCATCCAGGCCGCGGTGTTAGCGGAGGGAACCATCCAGGCCACGGTGTCAGCGGAGGGAACCACCCAGGTCCGCGACGTCGGCGCGAGTGAACCATCCAGGCCCGCGGTGTTAGCGGAGGGAACCATCCAGGCCGCGGTATTAGCGGAGGGAACCATCCAGGCTGCGGTGTTAGCGGAGGGAACCATCCAGGCCGCGGTGTCAGCGGAGGGAACCACCCAGGTCCGCGACGTCGGCGCGAGTGAACCATCCAGGCCCGCGGTGTTAGCGGAGGGAACCATCCAGGCCGCGGTATTAGCGGAGGGAACCATCCAGGCTGCGGTGTTAGCGGAGGGAACCATCCAGGCCGCGGTATTAGCGGAGGGAACCATCCAGGCCGCGGTGTTAGCGGAGGGAACCATCCAGGCCGCGGTGTCAGCGGAGGGAACCACCCAGGTCCGCGGCGTCGGCGCGAGTGAACCATCCAGGCCCGCGGTGTTGGCGCAGGAGGCGACCCATCCAGGCCAGCGGCATCGGTGGAGAAGGCGACCCATCTAGGCCAGCGGCATCGGCGGAGGAGGTGATCCATCCAGGCCCACGGCGTCGGTTGCATCCGGGGTGGCGACGGCTGCACCCGAGGCTGGAGACAGCTACATCCGGGGTTAGTGCGGCGACATCTGAGGCTGCGGCGGCTGCGACCGAGGCTGGTGGCGGCTATATCTGGGATCAACATCGGAGAAGGTTGGTGTGTGGCAACCGGATTTGTGGTGGTGGAGGTGGTGGAGACCACGAGTGGGAATTGCTTTACAGTGACCTGTACTGAGCTACAGGAGTTAACATGGCACCAACCAGGAAGACAGAGAAAATGGAGGAAGACTTGGAGGAGATAAAGACCTCATTGAATCGTATTTCAAAAGACATGTCCAATTTAGACAAGTTGATGAAGGCGATTAAGGAGGTCCAAAACCTTGTTAAAGAAAAGGACAAGATTATTAAGAAACTTGAGCAACGGGTGGATGAACTTGAACAATATACTAGAAAAGATGATGTTATAATAACTGGTTTGGAAACAAAACATCGGTTGTACGCAAGGGTGGTGGATTCTGGTGGAGCCAGTGGGGAGGATGCACCACCTGAAGAATTACAAACATTAGAACAGCAAGTTACAAATTTTTTAAATCAAAAAGGTGTTGTCATACATCAAGACACTATTTCAGACTGTCACACAATTCCATCCAAAGACAGTAAAAATAAACTACCAAATATAATAATACAATTTATCAGCAGAAAATACAAAAATGAATTATTAAGACAGGCAAAGAATCTGAAAGGAACAAATGTATATATAAATGAGCATCTAACAAAAAAAAAATATTGCCAGGTAAGCAAGACTATTAAAAAAAACAGAAACATATTGTTGCTACATGGGTCTGGAACTGTAGGGTGTGGATTAGAGTGAAAGAAGGGACAAAGGGTATACAAATCAGAGACATGGAGGACCTTACAAAGTACAGACCTGAGTAGACATGTAAAACATGTAATGTACATGTGTGACATGTAAAATTGTAGAAGAAATGACAATTATAGATGATGTCATAGAAATTGTGACAGTGTAAATTGTACATGAAACATCTAAAAATATTCTAATCAGTTGTGTATACAGAGCACCAGACTCTTGTGTTGTGAAATTTACAGATAAAATAATAGAATTATTCCATCAAATCAAAAACAAAACGCTCTTTATGTGTGGAGACTTTAATGTTAATGTGGAAAGCTCCAGTTGCCAAAGAGTAAGTGATTTTATGAATTCAATGAATTGCTTGGGTTTATTCCCTTGATAACAAAACCAACCAGAATTACATCGCAAAGTGCAACTGCAATTGACAATATATTCACAAATAGAACAGATGAAATTATTAAGAATGGGATATTGACAGATCTCAGTGATCATTTACCAGTTTTTTCAATATTTAAATAGAAAAATAGGTACAAAAAAAAAAAAACACCCTGTTATAAATTTTAAAAGAGATAAGTCATTAAAAGCCTTAGAGGCATTAAATTATGATCTTAAAAATCAAAATTGGGAAGAGGTTTATGTCGGTGACGTTAATGTAGCATATAGTTCATTCATGAAAATGCTGATGAAATCATATAATAAAAATAGTAAATTAATAAAAAATAGTAAGAAAAGAGTAAATAAACCATGGGTGACCAAGGGAATAAAAAAACGCTTGTGTAAAACTATTTAAATAATCAATCAATCAATCAATTTTTTTTATATAGCGCCAAATCACAACAAACAGTTGCCCCAAGGCGCTTTATATTGCAAGGCAAGGCCATACAATAATTATGTAAAACCCCAACGGTCAAAACGACCCCCTATGAGCAAGCACTTGGCTACAGTGTGAAGGAAAAACTCCCTTTTAACAGGAAGAAACCTCCAGCAGAACCAGGCTCAGGGAGGGGCAGTCTTCTGCTGGGACTGGTTGAGGCTGAGGGAGAGAACCAGGAAAAAGACATGCTGTGGAGGGGAGCAGAGATCGATCACTAATGATTAAATGCAGAGTGGTGCATACAGAGCAAAAAGATAAAGAAACAATGCATCATGGGAACCCCCCAGCAGTCTACGTCTATAGCAGCATAACTAAGGGATGGTTCAGGGTCACCTGATCCAGCCCTAACTATAAGCTTTAGCAAAAAGGAAAGTTTTAAGCCTAATCTTAAAAGTAGAGAGGGTGTCTGTCTCCCTGATCTGAATTGGGAGCTGGTTCCACAGGAGAGGAGCCTGAAAGCTGAAGGCTCTGCCTCCCATTCTACTCTTACTGTTGTGTGGGCCGCTGAAGAGGAGGTACTGCTGGCCCACCACCACCAGAGGGCGCCCTGCCTGGAGTGCGGGCTCCAGGCACCAGAGGGCGCCGCCGCCTCACGGGAGCAGCCTCGGTGACAGCTGTCACCCATCACCTGAGACAGCTGACGGCAATCATCAGTGGGGTATATCAGCAGGACGGCATCTCCACCTCATTGCCGAGATATCGTTCTACCTGGAAGGTAATATTCTCAGCTGACTGCTTGACAGTAACCTTTTGTGACTTTGTGAGTGATAACAGACCTTTTTTTCCAACGAGAGGTGGAGGTAGCTTTCCTGCCGTGTGGATTACTGGGTGCAAACGCGCCCACCTTTAATTGTGTTTTTGTTCCTCGCCAGCAGTACCAGGTCCGACACGCGGAGGCAGTGGCCACCTGGGAGTTCGGGACTTGGCGGCTCCAGTATACCCGGGGTCCTGTGGCGGAGGAAGCCGTGTGGTACCGGTCTTACCTTGGAGAGGCGTCTCCTATCTTCGAGCCTGCCCACACGACACTTTTGTAAATTGACTGTTGTCCATTTCTGTGATTGGTTGTATTCGTTGTGCACATTCACAACAGTAAAGCGTTGTTATTTGACTTACTCCATTGTCCGTTCATTTGCGCCCCCTGTTGTGGGTCCGTGTTCCTACACTTTCCCAACACTTACAAACCCTAGGAACTACAAGTAAGCCTGCAGTCTGAGAGCGAAGCGCTCTATTGGGGTGATATGGTACTACGAGGTCCCTAAGATAAGATGGGACCTGATTATTTAAAACCTTATAAGTAAGAAGAAGAATTTTAAATTCTATTCTAGAATTAACAGGAAGCCAATGAAGAGAGGCCAATATGGGTGAGATATGCTCTCTCCTTCTAGTCCCCGTCAGTACTCTAGCTGCAGCATTTTGAATTAACTAAAGGCTTTTTAGGGAACTTTTAGGACAACCTGATAATAATGAATTACAATAGTCCAGCCTAGAGGAAATAAATGCATGAATTAGTTTTTCAGCATTACTCTGAGACAAGACCTTTCTGATTTTAGAGATATTACGTAAATGCAAAAAAGCAGTCCTACATATTTGTTTAATATGCGCTTTGAATGACATATCCTGATCAAAAATGACTCCAAGATTTCTCACAGTGTTACTAGAGGTCAGGGTAATGCCATCCAGAGTAAGGATCTGGTTAGACACCATGTTTCTAATATTTGTGGGGCCAAGTACAATAACTTCAGTTTTATCTGAGTTTAAAAGCAGGAAATTAGAGGTCATCCATGTCTTTATGTCTGTAAGACAATCCTGCAGTTTAGCTAATTGGTGTGTGTCCTCTGGCTTCATGGATAGATAAAGCTGGGTATCATCTGCGTAACAATGAAAATTAAGCAATACCGTCTAATAATACTGCCTAAGGGAAGCATGTATAAAGTGAATAAAATTGGTCCTAGCACAGAACCTTGTGGAACTCCATAATTAACTTTAGTCTGTGAAGAAGATTCCCCATTTACATGAACAAATTGTAATCTATTAGACAAATATGATTCAAACCACCGCAGCGCAGTGCCTTTAATACCTATGGCATGCTCTAATCTCTGTAATAAAATTTTATGGTCAACAGTATCAAAAGCAGCACTAAGGTCTAACAGAACAAGCACAGAGATGAGTCCACTGTCCGAGGCCATAAGAAGATCATTGTAACCTTCACTAATGCTGTTTCTGTACTATGATGAATTCTAAAACCTGACTGAAACTCTTCAAATAGACCATTCCTCTGCAGATGATCAGTTAGCTGTTTTACAACTACCCTTTCAAGAATTTTTGAGAGAAAAGGAAGGTTGGAGATTGGCCTATAATTAGCTAAGATAGCTGGGTCAAGTGATGGCTTTTTAAGTAATGGTTTAATTACTGCCACCTTAAAAGCCTGTGGTACATAGCCAACTAACAAAGATAGATTGATCATATTTAAGATCGAAGCATTAAATAATGGTAGGGCTTCCTTGAGCAGCCTGGTAGGAATGGGGTCTAATAAACATGTTGATGGTTTGGATGAAGTAACTAATGAAAATAACTCAGACAGAACAATCGGAGAGAAAGAGTCTAACCAAATACCGGCATCACTGAAAGCAACCAAGATAACGATACGTCTTTGGGATGGTTATGAGTAATTTTTTCTCTAATAGTTAAAATTTTGTTAGCAAAGAAAGTCATGAAGTCATTACTAGTTAAAGTTAATGGAATACTCAGCTCAATAGAGCTCTGACTCTTTGTTAGCCTGGCTACAGTGCTGAAAAGAAACCTGGGGTTGTTCTTACACTCAACAAAAATATAAACGCAACACTTTTGGGTTTGCTCCCATTTTGTATGAGATGAACTCAAAGATCTAAAACTTTTTCCACATACACAATATCACCATTTCCCTCAAATATTGTTCACAAACCAGTCTAAATCTGTGATAGTGAGCACTTCTCCTTTGCTGAGATAATCCATCCCACCTCACAGGTGTGCCATATCAAGATGCTGATTAGACACCATGATTAGTGCACAGGTGTGCCTTAGACTGCCCACAATAAAAGGCCAGTCTGAAAGGTGCAGTTTTGTTTTACTGGGGGGGAAAACAGTCAGTATCTGGTGTGACCACCATTTGCCTCATGCAGTGCAACACATCTCCTTCGCATAGAGTTGATCAGGTTGTCATTGTGGCCTGTGGAATGTTGGTCCACTCTTCAATGGCTGTGCAAAGTTGCTGAATATTGGCAGGAACTGGTACACGCTGTCGTATACGCCGGTCCAGAGCATCCCAAACATGCTCAATGGGTGACATGTCCGGTGAGTATGCCGGCCATGCAAGAACTGGGACATTTTCAGCTTCCAAGAATTGTGTACAGATCCTTGCAACATGGGGCAGTGCATTATCCTGCTGCAACATGAGGTGATGTTCTTGGATGTATGGCACAACAATGGGCCTCAGGATCTCGTCACAGTATCTCTGTGCATTCAAAATGCCATCAATAAAATGCACCTGTGTTCTTCGTCCATAACAGACGCCTGCCCATACCATAACCCCACCGCCACCATGGGCCATTCGATCCACAACATTGACATCAGAAAACCGCTCACCCACATGACGCCACAACACGCTGTCTGCCATCTGCCCTGAACAGTGTGAACCGAGATTCATCCGTGAAGAGAACACCTCTCCAACGTGCCAAACGCCAGCGAATGTGAGCATTTGCCCACTCAAGTCGGTTACGACGACGAACTGGAGTCAGGTCGAGACCCCGATGAGGATGACGAGCATGCAGATGAGCTTCCCTGAGATGGTTTCTGACAGTTTGTGCAGAAATTCTTTGGTTATGCAAACCGATTGTTTCAGCAGCTGTCCGAGTGGCTGGTCTCAGATGATCTTGGAGGTGAACATGCTGGATGTGGAGGTCCTGGGCTGGTGTGGTTACACGTGGTCTGCGGTTGTGAGGCTGGTTGGATGTACTGCAAAATTCTCTGAAACGCCTTTGGAGACGGCTTATGGTAGAGAATGAACATTCAATACATGAGCAACAGCTCTGGTTGGCATTCCTGCTGTCAGCATGCCAATTGTACGCTCCCCTCAAATCTTGCGACATCTGTGGCATTGTGCTGTGTGATAAAACCTGCACCTTTCAGAGTGGCCTTATATTGTGGACAGTCTAAGGCACACCTGTGCACTAATCATGGTGTCTAATCAGCATCTTGATATGGCACACCTGTGAGGTGGATGGATTATCTCAGCAAAGGAAAGTGCTCACTATCACAGATGTTAGACTGGTTGTGAACAATATTTGAGAGAAATGGTGATATTGTGTATGTGGAAAAAGTTTTAGATCTTTGAGTTCATCTCATACAAAATGGGAGCAAAACCAAAAGTGTTGCGTTTATATTTTTGCTGAGTGTAATTTATATTCTACTACTGGTTTATTTCCCACCAGATTTGATCCCACCTTTGAGAAATAATCATTAAACTCTTTACACTTCTTTTATATCATTTAACCGTCTTTATTTTCCTTGACAAGGTAATTCGGAAAAGTTGATTTCACTCCGTCACTTTCCATCACACTTTTTATAATTCCCCATGTTGCCCTCATATTGTCTTACTCTTATTCAATTGTTCACTATAATAATCTTTTTTTTGGTTTGTTTCCTAATTATTGTCAGTAGTTTATTTTATATTTTTTGTATCTGTGTTCTGTTTCCTTTGTTTTGCATTTTAAAAAGCACTCTGGTGGTTGGCTCTCACTGCGGTATTGTATCACTTCCTGTTCCGGAGCACAGCGGTGTTTTACTGTAGCTGTTAGCTGTTTAATCTGCGCAGTTAGATTGATCTAGTTAACTAGATAACGATTTGTTTCACAGTGTAATCTTCACGTGCCTTAACTAAAGCACTCCTTCTGCTGAATCACCTCTAAATTATTTACACATTATTCACTTTTGCGTGTTTTTAGGAATCCGCTAGCTAGCGTAGCTACTAGCTCTTAGCCGATTTAGCATGGCGGCTTCTCCTGTCTCTCCCGCACTTTCTGCTCTGGGTGTGAAATGTTTAGTTATTCCTCGGCCTCCTTTAGCAGTAACGGTACTTGTAATAAGTGTAGCTTATTCGTAGCTTTGGAGGCCAGGCTGGGCGAATTGGAGACTCGGCTCCGCACCGTGGGAAATTCTACAGCTAGCCAGGCCCCTGTAGTCGGTGCGGACCAAGGTAGCTTAGCCGCCATTAGTTACCTCCTGGCAGATCCCGAGCAGCCGGGAAAGCAGGCCGACTGGGTGACTGTGAGGAGGAAGCGTAGCCCTAAACAGAAGCCCTGTGTACACCGCCAACCCGTTCACATTTCTAACCGTTTTTTCCCCACTCAACGACACACCCGCCGAGGATCAAACTCTGGTTATTGGCGACTCTGTTTTGAGAAATGTGAAGTTAGCGACACCAGCAACCATAGTCAATTGTCTTCCGGGGCCAGAGCAGGCGACATTGAAGGAAATTTGAAACTGCTGGCTAAGGCTAAGCGTAAATTTGGTAAGATTGTAATTCACGTCGGCAGTAATGACACCCGGTTACGCCAATCGGAGGTCACTAAAATTAACATTAAATCGGTGTGTAACTTTGCAAAAACAATGTCGGACTCTGTAGTTTTCTCTGGGCCCCTCCCCAATCAGACCGGAGTGACATGTTTAGCCGCATGTTCTCCTTGAATTGCTGTCTGTCTGAGTGGTGTCCAAAAAATGAGGTGGGCTTCATAGATAATTGGCAAAGCTTCTGGGGAAAACCTGGTCTTGTTAGGAGAGACGGCATCCATCCCACTTTGGATGGAGCAGCTCTCATTTCTAGAAATCTGGCCAATTTTCTTAAATCCTCCAAACCGTGACTATCCAGGGTTGGGACCAGGAAGCAGAGTTGTAGTTTTACACACCTCTCTGCAGCTTCTCTCCCCCAGCCATCCCCTCATTACCCCATCCCCGTAGAGACGGTGCCTGCTCCCAGACCACCAATAACCAGCAAAAATCTATTTAAGCATAAAAATTCAAAAAGAAAAAATAATATAGCACCTTCAACTGCACCACAGACTAAAACAGTTAAATGTGGTCTATTAAACATTAGGTCTCTCTCTTCTAAGTCCCTGTTGGTAAATGATATAATAATTGATCAACATATTGATTTATTCTGCCTTACAGAAACCTGGTTACAGCAGGATGAATATGTTAGTTTAAATGAGTCAACACCCCCGAGTCACACTAACTGTCAGAATGCTCGTAGCACGGGCCTGGGCGGAGGATTAGCAGCAATCTTCCATTCCAGCTTATTAATTAATCAAAAACCCAGACAGAGCTTTAATTCATTTGAAAGCTTGACTCTTAGTCTTGTCCATCCAAATTGGAAGTCCCAAAAACCAGTTTTATTTGTTATTATCTATCGTCCACCTGGTCGTTACTGTGAGTTTCTCTGTGAATTTTCAGACCTTTTGTCTGACTTAGTGCTTAGCTCAGATAAGATAATTATAGTGGGCGATTTTAACATCCACACAGATGCTGAGAATGACAGCCTCAACACTGCATTTAATCTATTATTAGACTCTATTGGCTTTGCTCAAAAAGTAAATGAGTCCACCCACCACTTTAATCATATCTTAGATCTTGTTCTGACTTATGGTATGGAAATAGAAGACTTAACAGTATTCCCTGAAAACTCCCTTCAGTCTGATCATTCTTAATAACATTTACATTTACTCTGATGGACTACCCAGCAGTGGGGAATAAGTTTCATTACACTAGAAGTCTTTCAGAAAGCGCTGTAACTAGGTTTAAGGATATGATTCCTTCTTTATGTTCTCTAATGCCATATACCAACACAGTGCAGAGTAGCTACCTAAACTCTGTAAGTGAGATAGAGTATCTCGTCAATAGTTTTACATCCTCATTGAAGACAACTTTGGATGCTGTAGCTCCTCTGAAAAAGAGAGCTTTAAATCAGAAGTGCCTGACTCCGTGGTATAACTCACAAACTCGTAGCTTAAAGCAGATAACCCGTAAGTTGGAGAGGAAATGGCGTCTCACTAATTTAGAAGATCTTCACTTAGCCTGGAAAAAGAGTCTGTTGCTCTATAAAAAAGCCATCCGTAAAGCTAGGACATCTTTCTACTCATCACTAATTGAAGAAAATACACTCAACAAAAATATAAACGCAACACTTTTGGTTTTGCTCCCATTTTGTATGAGATGAACTCAAAGATCTAAAACTTTTTCCACATACACATATCACCATTTCCCTCAAATATTGTTCACAAACAGTCTAAATCTGTGATAGTGAGCACTTCTCCTTTGCTGAGATAATCCATCCCACCTCACAGGTGTGCCATATCAAGATGCTGATTAGACACCATAATTAGTGCACAGGTGTGCCTTAGACTGTCCACAATAAAAGGCCACTCTGAAAGGTTCAGTTTTACCACACCAGCCCAGGACCTCCACATCCAGCATGTTCACCTCCAAGATCATCTGAGACCAGCCACTCGGACAGCTGCTGATACAATCGGTTTGCATAACCAAAGAATTTCTGCACAAACTGTTAGAAACCGTCTCAGGGAAGCTCATCTGCATGCTCATCGTCCTCATCGGGGTCTCGACCTGACTCCAGTTCGTCGTCGTAACCGACTTGAGTGGGCAAATGCTCACATTCGCTGGCGTTTGGCATGTTGGAGAGGTGTTCTCTTCACGGATTAATCCCGGTTCACACTGTTCAGGGCAGATGGCAGACAGCGTGTGTGGCGTCATGTGGGTGAGCAGTTTTCTGATGTCAATGTTGTGGATCGAGTGGCCCATGGTGGCGGTGGGGTTATGGTATGGGCAGGCGTCTGTTATGGACGAAGAACACAGGTGCATTTTATTGATGGCATTTTGAATGCACAGAGATACTGTGACGAGATCCTGAGGCCCATTGTTGTGCATACATCCAAGAACATCACCTCATGTTGCAGCAGAATAATGTACGGCCCCATGTTGCAAGGATCTGTACACAATTCTTGGAAGCTGAAAATGTCCCAGTTCTTGCATGGCCGGCATACTCACCGGACATGTCACCCATTGAGCATGTTTGGGATGCTCTGGACCGGCGTATACGACAGCGTGTACAGTTCCTGCCAATATCCAGCAACTTCGCACAGCCATTGAAGAGTGGACCAACATTCCACAGGCCACAATTGACAACCTGATCAGCTCTATGCGAAGGAGATGTGTTGCACTGCATGAGGCAAATGGTGGTCACACCAGATACTGACTGGTATCCCCCCCCCCCCCCCAATAAAACAAAACTGCACCTTTCAGAGTGGCCTTTTATTGTGGACAGTCTAAGGCACACCTGTGCACTAATCATGGTGTCTAATCAGCATCTTGATATGGCACACCTGTGAGGTGGGATGGATTATCTCAGCAAAGGAGAAGTGCTCACTATCACAGATTTAGACTGGTTTGTGAACAATATTTGAGGGAAATGGTGATATTGTGTATGTGGAAAAAGTTTTAGATTTTTGAGTTCATCTCATACAAATGGGAGCAAAACCAAAAGTGTTGCGTTTATATTTTTGTAAATAAATTCAATCAATCATTCATTCATCTATTCTATAATTCACCAATGCCTGCCTGATCTTGCATAGCACTGAAATGACTCATCCGATTGCCCTGATTTTCATTCTATGTCGTCTATGTAGACCAGGAGTGGCCAAGTTCGGTCCTCGAGAGCCACATTCCTGACACTATTAGTTGTCTCCCTGCTCCAACCCACCTGAATCCAATGAAAGGCTCATTAAAAGTCTGCTAAAGAGCCTTTCATTGGATTCAGGTGTGTTGGAGCAGGGAGACAACTAAGAGTGTCAGGAATGTGGCTCTCGAGGACCAAACTTGGCCACCCCTGATGTAGACCCTGGAGTAACATAGGGGGGGTTAACTTTCACATGCCGCTCATAGGTACAACCCCAATTCCTATGAAGTTGGGGCTTTGTGTAAAATGTAAATAAAAACAGTATACAATGATTTGCAAATCCTCTTCAACCTATAGTCAATTGAATACACCACAAAGACAAGACATTTAATGTTCAAACTAATAAACTTTATTGTTTTTCTGCAAATATTTGCTAATTTTGAAATGGATGCCTGCAACACGTTTCAAAAAAGCTGGGATAGTGGTATGTTTACCACTGTGTTACATCACCTTTCCTTCTAACAACATTCAGTAAGTGTTTGGGAACTGAGGACACTAATTGTAGGTGGAATTCTTTTCCATTCTTGCTTGATGTATGACTTCAGTTGTTCAACAGTGTGGGGTCTCCGTTGTCGTATTTTGCGCTTCATAATGTGCCACACATTTTCAATGAGCAACAGGTCTAGACTGCAGGCAGGTCAGTCTAGTACCTACACTCTTTTACTACGAAGACACGCTGTTGTAACACATGCAAAATGTGGCTTGGCATTGTCTTGCTGAAATAAGCAGGGACGTCCCTGGAAAAGACGTGACGTGTTGCACCAAAACCTGGATTTACCTTTCAGCATTGATGGTGCCATCACAGATGTGTAAGTTGGCCATGCCATGGGCACTAACACACCCCCAGATCAAGGGCATTCAATGCTGGTTTTCGGCCTTGCCGCTTACGTGTAGAAAGTTCTCCAGATTCTCTAAATCTTCTGATTATATTATGGACTGTAGATGATGGAATCCCTAAATTCTTTGTGATTGAATGTTAAGAAACATTGTTCTTAAACTGTTGGCCTTTTTTCATGCAGTTGTTCACAAAGTGGTGATCCTCGCCTCATCTTTGCTTGTGAATAAGTGAGCCTTTTGGGGAAGCTCCTTTTATACCCTCAGCTGTTTCCAATTAACATATTCACCTGTGGAATGTTCCAAACAGGTGTTCTTTGAGCATTCATCAACTTTCCCAGTCTTTTGTTGCCACTGTCCCAACTTTTTTGAAACGTGTTGCAGGCATCCATTTCAAATTGAGCAAATATTTGCACAAAAACAAACAAAAAAGTTTATCAGTTTGAACATTAAATATCTTGTCTTTGTGGTGTATTCAATTGAATAAAGGTTGAAGATGCCGTGCAAATCATTGTATTCTGTTTTTATTTACATTTTACGCAACGTCCCAACTTCATTAGAATTAGGTACTGTCATCTCAGACAAAATTACGAGCAGGCTGACTAGCCACAACTCTTCTTCTATGGAATTCTATGGTGGTTGCCAGACCAACAACTGCATTACTGTCTCCCTCTGGACGGGAGCGCTTCTGTCTCTCTGTTGCCACATCACTCCAAAACGGCTTATCTGTTCGCTTTGTTCTGTGTCATCTATCGAGACACTGGGGTAAACGTGAGGTGGTGGTGGGGGGGGTAATTTTCACATGCCACTCAACGTATATGGGTGATAGGTATTGGTCATATCAGACTAAAGTATAGGCAGGCTGAATAGCCACAACTCTTCTTCTGCTATAAAGTTTTATGGTGGTTGGCAGACTGACAACTGCATTATCACCACCATCTGGTTAGAAGTGTTAATTCGCTCTGGATAAAACACATGGCATTTCTCACAGCAAACAGGCTGCCCAGCTTTGGCCCAGGGCATTCGCAGAAATGCCGACAAAATGAAAATCTTCGCTAAGCAAAATATGTAAGAAGGTTGAATCAAGGAAGAGGACCAGGGTAAAGAACTTAATGCTGAAGCACATCAACTGCTGAGAGAGTCACAAGAGTACAGAGCAAATGAACAAGAGCAAAACAAATGCTGCACATCGAATTCACAGGCACTCACAAAGATATCGTGCTAATGAACAAAAAAAGGAACACGGGCAGCACACAGAATTCACAGACAGTCACCACATTACAGAACAGCCAGAGCAAGAGTGCAACACACACCAATTTGAACATTAGATGTTATATGCAACTTTGATTATTTTCAAGAAACAACAGATGGACTTGGGGTGGTATTTGTGTTACACAAGAAACAGGGCTTTCACCAAAACAAACAAACTGTGAAAAATGGAAACCTGCATGAGACTGGCCAAATGTCAATTTTGCTCACACTTTGTTGGAAGCAGGAGCAGCCAGGATTCTGGTTGTGAAAAACACAAAGGTGCATTAGACATTCTGAAGAAGTACCTGTGATTTCAAGGCTGTTTCTAGCAACAAGATTTCATTCAGTCTTGACAATGATTCACTTTTTCCACATTTGGTAGCTTTATTCCAAAAGAATTAATTCATTTTTTTCCTCAAATTCTACTCACAATACCCCATAATGACAATGTGAAAAAAAAGTATGAGATTTTTGCAAAATTATTAAGAATAAAATAAACTAAGAAATCATATTACATAAGTATAGCGTTGCCATGAAAACTCAAAATTGAGTTCAGGTGCATCCTGTTTCCACTGATCATCCTTGAGATGTTTCAACAGTTTAATTGCAGTTCACCCAGGGTACATTCAATTGATTGGACATGATTTGGAAAGACACACACACACCTGTCTACATTTAAGACCTCACAGTTGACAGTACATGTCAGAACACAAACAAAGCATGAAGTCAAAGGAATTCTATGTAGACCTCCAAGACAGGATTGTCTCGAGGCACAAATCTGGGGAAGGGTACAGAAACATTTCTGCTGCTTTTAAGGTCCCATTGGGCACAGTGGCCTCCAGCATCCATAAATGAAAGAGGTTTGGATCCACCAGCACTCCTCCGAGAGCTGGCCACCCATGTAAAATGACTGATCTGGATGAAGAACCTGATGGTCACGCTGTCAGAGCTCCAGCATTGCTCTTTTGAGAGAGAACACCTTCCAGAAGGACAACTATCTCTGGCATGAATGGCAGGCATCATATTTGGAGGAAACCAAGCAGTGAAGCATGGTGGTGGCTGCATCATGCTGTGGGAATTTTTTTCAGTGGCAGGAACTGGGAGACTAGTCAGGATTGAAGGAAAGATGGATGCAACAATGTACAGAGAATTCCTGGATAAAAACCTGCTCCAGAGTGCTCTTGACCTCACATTGGGGCCATGGTTCATCTTTCAGCAGGACAGTGACACTAAGCATACAGCCAAGATATCAAAGGAGTGGCTTCAGGACAACTCTGTGAATGTCCTTGAGTGGCCCAGCCAGAGCCCAGACCTGAATCTGAAAATGTCTGTGCACCGACACTCCCCATCCAACCTGATGGAGCTTGACAGGTGCTGCAAAGAGAAATGGACAAAACTGCCCAACGATAGGTGTGCAAAGCTTGTGGCATCATATTCAAGAAGACTTGAGGCTGTAATTACTGCCAAAGGTGCATCAACAAAGTATTGAGCAAAGGATGTGAACACTTATGTTCCTGCTATTTCTTAGTTTTTTTGTTTTTTTGTTTTTTTTAATAAATTGCAAAAATGAAAATAAAACTTTTTCATGTCATTATGGGGTGTTGTTAGTAGAATTTTGAGGGGGAAAATGAATTTACTCCATTTTGGAATAAGACTGCAACATAACAAAATGTGGAAAAAGTAAAGCGCTGTGAATACTTTCCAGGTGCACCGTAATATGACTGAATTGGGTCATTTTAGTCAGACAATAACTGGTTGAATCCAGTGTTCGCACAAATATGGTTCCATGACACTCATTAGCTTGATGACAGTTTAAGCTTCAGTGAAAAACTTGACCAAAGTATCATGAAAACTCTGCAAGATTTCCTGTGTCAGAACAACCCGTACACTCATCAATGAAACCAACATTTGAGTTGATGACATCAGATGAACACATCAAAATGGTCATAGATGTAAGAAGACACCCTTCAGCTGAACATGTCCTATGTTACAATCTGCCACAGGAGAGTATCTGTCATCATACCTGGAGAGAATCTGGATCACCTGAGTGTTGTTTTACAAAAGCATGATGATGCACTGCAAACCACCACAGAGCAACAGAGGAGCTATGACCTTCTTCACTAACTATGAATGATGTTTCCCTGTGGAGAAGACAGCGACAAGCTGAACATTCCTCATGCCAAGGATCAAGGTTTTGTGCAACTACCAAATTTGTGAGATTCCATTCCAGGATATATGATTTCTGCCTTTGAAATCTTTACACAGTAAAATCACAAGTGTTAAATTAACACTGACAGTGAACATATGGTCCCACTCAGGCCAGAGTAGGACCATATGTACACCGGCAGTGATAATTTAACCCCTTAACGCCTATTGTCGCATATATGCCACAATATTTGACTCAAATATGAAACATACCAAATTGACCAGTATGCCTGTTGTCGCACATTTGCAACATACCATTATTAATTATAAATTATAACATAAAGTCATTACCAAAATACTAAATTACTATTTCTTTTTTGTGCAAAAAGTGAAATTAATAATCTCAACATTATTTACCATCTACTTAAAGGCAAAAACACACACAAAACATTTTTTTATATACAGCTATATAAATTCAGGCGTTAAGGGGTTAACACTGTCAGTGTTAGTTTTACACTGGTGATTTTACTGTGCACCAAGCAAAATTCCTGCCCGTAGGATTGGTAGTTTGCTAGTTATTGCAATACCACCAAGCAATATCTGGAAAAAGATTGATTTCTGCAGCCTGTTGCAGATTTCAAAGCAAATCTGCCAAAAAGAAAAATGCCATCCTACTGAGACTGTCAAACCAAAAACCAAGGGGACTGGCAGATGAAGGGATAGTTTGTAAAACAGAGAGATAAAATGACAGATGAGGCTGAGATGACGCGGTGGGAGAGAAATGAGAGATGTGTTGAAATGAGAGGACACATTTATAGATGAGCAGGTAAATCATTCCTTTCAGTTGTTGTCTGTTTTCCATTAAGATACACAGTGATGTGTCCTTGTGTTTGTCTCCTTTCGTTTTGTGGGATCTTGTTTTGCATTTGGAGATAAAAAGCCGCTTTTTAAAAGACTGGCCATGTTTTTTTTTGTTTTTGTTTTTTTTTCCAAAGAAGTTTAACAGATGATGTTTTGATTTGGGGTTAAGTTATGGTAAGGCTTTAGGCATGTGGTAGTTTTGGTGAAAATTCATGTTTGTCAGCAAGAATTCAATTTTAAGTGTACTTCACTTCATGCATTCTACTTCACATTGTGTGTTTAAAAGTCATGCATCATATAAATGCAGATTGAATAGTCCACCAAGTCAGTAATGTGGGATACTGAAGAAACCAGTCTAACAAACAGTCATCATGTGAGTGGTCATACATGAAGAACACACAGCAACCACACAGAGAAACCAAATTCATTCTGCTATTAGCACAGCTGCAGCTCAGTGGGATAAGAAGTTGGGCTGCCAATATATACGAGGTCTATTAGATAATAAACCGACCCTTTTATTTTTTTTTTTAACTATATGGATTTGAATGACGTGCGATTACACCAATCATGCTTGAACCCTCGTGCGCATGCGTGAGTTTTTTCACGCGTGTCGGTGACGTCATGGTCCCGCCCTCTCGGCTGAATTCCTTTGTTTCACACGCTGCTCGAGACGGCGCGCGTTGCTTTATCAAAATGTTTTCTGGACCTGTGAGGAATATCCGAGTGGACACTATTCGAGAAATTAAGCTGGTTTTCGGTGAAAGGTTTAACGGCTGATGAGAGATTATGGGTGTTTCTGTCGGTGTAAGGACTTCCCACAGAGCAGGACGTCCTGCAGCGCTTCCAGGCGCCGTCGTCGGCCTGTTTCGACCTGAAAACATTCTAATTTAAGGCTTAATTCACCCAGGACGTCGTGAGAGAACAGAGAAGATTCAGAAGAGGCCAGCATGAGGACTTGCGGACATTCCACTGTTTAAGGACATTTTTAATGAAAGACGTGCGCGCAAATTCACCGAGTCGTTTCCGTGACGACTCAGCAAATCTGTGTGCGCCGCGACAGGTAAAACACCTCCGTGTTGAAAACCATTTGTAAAATTCAGGCGGCTTTTGATGGCTTTCAGCAAGTGAGTAACTGAGAAATTGTTTAACAGCTTGGGCATGTTCCAACTTGCCCGTTAAGGTTTCCAAAGGAGGTGTTTTTCCTATCGCGACCCCCCGCGGTCGGGTCCGGCCCGACATGCGACTCTGCCCGCACGTTCTTTCATTACAAAATGTCTGTTAACAATGGAATGTTCGAATAAACTCCTCATGCTGACTTCTTCTGAAAGTTCTCTGTTCTCTGACGACTTACTGGGTCAACAGAGCCTGAAATGTGGAAGTTTTCAACTTGAAACGGTGAGACGCTGCCGCCTCGAAGCGCAGATCGCCGTCAGGCACTGTGGGCCGTCCTTATGGCGACAGTACCAGACCAAAATCTCTCATCAGCCGTTAAAATTTTTACCGAAAACCAGCTGAATTTATCAAATGGTGTCCACTCAGTTGTGACTTACAGTTTTGAAAAAATTTTGATCAAACAAAGCAGCAGTCTCTGAGCCATTCCTAAACAATGAAAAAACGGCGAGAGGGTGGGCCACTCCTCACTCAAAGACTGCCCACAGGTGAATGACGTAGCCAACAGGCGTGAAAAAACTCTTGCATGCCCACGAGGGTTCAAGCATGTCTGATGTAATCACACGTGATTCAATCCATATGGTTTTTGAAAAAAATAATAGGTCGGATACTTTTCTAATAGACCTCGTACACCTTGAATTCCTGGTCACACTACTGGTTTGTATCCTTGATCAAGACACTTCATCTGCATTGTCCTAGGCCACCCAGCTGTGAATGGGCACTGGTCTTGGCTAGAGAAGAAAGCTGAGATGGGCTGGCATCCTTTCCCAT